>NC_073273.2:27463484-27766515 GCF_029289425.2 Pan paniscus | reverse complement strand
AGGGGTCTGGAATAGAATGCAATGGAATGGAAAGGAATGGAATGGAATGGAATGGAATGGAATGGAACGGAGTGGAATGGAATGGAATGCAATGGAATGTTGAAATTTAATGTGAGCTATTATTGTGCCACTGTACTCCAGTCTGGGTGACAGAGTGAGACCCGGTCGAAATAAAGAATGGAATGGAATGGAATAAAATGGAGCAGAATGGTGTGGGGTGGATTGGAACATAGGGGAATGGACTGGAGTGGAGTGGAATGTAGTGGTTTGGAATGGAGTTGAGTGGAATGCAGTGGATGGGGGTCGAGTGGAATGCAGTGGAATGGAATTTTATGGAATGGAGTGGAGTAGAGTGGAATTGAGTGGAGTGGAGTGGAATGGTGTTGAGTGGAAAGGAATGGAATGATATTGAGTTTAATGGAAAGCAACCGAATGGAATGGAATGGAACAGAATGGAATGGAGTGGAGTGGATTGGAATGGAGTGGAGGTGAGTGGATTAGATATTTGTGCAGAGGAATTTAATGGAATGGAATGAAGTATATTGGAGTGCAGTGGAGTGGAATGCAGTGCAGTGGATTGGAATGGAATGGAGTTGAACGGAGTGGAATGGAATAGAGGGGATTGGAATGGAATGGAATGGAAAGGAATGGAATGGTCTGTAATGGATTGGAATGCGATGGAATGGTGTGGAACGGAAAGGAACAGAAAGGAGTGGAGTGGAGATGAGACGGGTGGATTGGAGTGCAGTAGAATGGAATGGAATGGAATGAAATGGAATGGAGGGGTATATAATGGAATGGACTGGAGTGAAGGGATTTGAGTGGAATGGAAAGGAATGGAATGGAGTGGAGAGGAGAGGAGTGGGGTGGAATGAAAATCAAAGGAGTGGAATGGAAAGGAGTGGAATGGAATGGAATGGAAGAACATGAAATGGAAAGGATCAGAATGGCGTGTTGTGGCCTGGAGTGCAGTGGAGTTGCGTGGAGTGGATGGGAGTGCATTAGGATAGAATAAAAAGTAATGGAATGAAATGGAAATGAAAGTTGTGGAGTAGATTGAAATGGAGTGCAATAGAATGGAGTGGAGTTGACTGGAGTGGATTGGAGTGGACTGGAAAGGAATGGAGTGGAGTGTAATGGAATGGAATGAAATGAAATGGAATGGATTGGAATGGAGTGGAATGGAGTGGAGTTGAATGAAGGGGAATGGAGTGAATAAGAGTGGAGTGGAATGGAGTGGAGTGGGAGGGAATGGAGTGGAATGGAACGGAATGGAAGGGAACAGTACAGAATATAATGGATGGAGATGAGTGGAGTGGAGTGGATCTGAGTGCAGTTGAATGGAATGTAATGAATGGAGTGTAGAAGAGTGCGGTGGATTAGAGTGGATTGGAATGGAATGGAATGGAATGGAATGGAATGGAATCGTGAAATGAAATGAGAGCTAAGATTGTGCCACTGCACTCCAATCTGGTTGACAGAGAAAGAACCAGTCGAAATAAAGGAAGGAAATGCAATGGAGAAAAATAGAATGGAACGGAATGGAGCAGAGTAGAATCGAATGGAGTGGACTAGAATCGAACGGAGTGGAATGGAATCGAATAGAGTGGAATGGAATTTATTGAAGTGGCATGGAGTGCAATGGAGTGGAATGGAATGGATTGGTATGGAATGGAGTGGAAAGGAATGCAATGGAGTGGAACAGAGTGGATTGGCTTGGAAGGGAGTGGAATGGAATGAATGGGAGTGGAGTGGAATGGAGGTGAATGTAATGGAATAGAGTGTAATGGAATGGAATGGAAGGGAATAGAATGCAATGGGATGGAGTGGAGTTGAGTGGTGTGTATCAGAGTGCAGAGGAATGGAATGGAATGGAATGGAGAGGAGTAAAAGGATGAGAAGTGGAGTGTAGTGGAGTGGAATGGAGTGGAATGGAACGAAGTTGAGTCTAATGGAATGGAATGGAACGGAGTTGAGTCTAATGGATTGCAAAGGAAGGGAATGGAATGGAATGGAATGGAACTGAGTGGAGTGGAGTTGAGTGGAGTGGATCAGAACGCAGTGGAAATAAAAGGAATGGAAGGAAATGGAGTGGAGTGGAGAGTAATGGAATTGAAAGGAATGGAATGGAATGGTGAAATGAAATGTGAGCTAATACTGTGCCACTTCACTCCATCTGGGTGACAGACTGAGATCTAGTAGAAATAAAAGAATAGAAAGGAATGAAGTAGAATGGAATGGAATGGAGTGCAGTGGAATAGAAGGGAGTGGAATGAAGTGGAGCAGAGTGGAATGGAGTGGATGGGAATGAAGTTGAGTGGAACGGAATGGAATGGAGTGAAATGAAATTGAATAAAGTACAGATGAATGGAATTAAATGGAGTGGAATAGAGTGGAGTGGAGTGGAATGGAGTGGTGTGGAATGGAATACAGTGGAATAGAGATGAATGGGGTGGAATCGATGGAATGGAATGGAGTGTAGTGGAATGGAATGGAGAGGGATGGAATGGAGTGGAGTGGAGTTGTATTGAGTGAAATCGGTGGAGTGGAATGGAATGGTGTGGATTTGAATGGAGTGGAACACAATGGAATGCAACAGAACGGAACTGAACAGAATGGAACAGTGTGGAGTGGAGTGGAGTGGAGTCGAATGAACTGGAACGGAGTGGAATGGAATGGAGATGAGTGGACTGACAAGGAATAGAATGGAATGGAATGAAATGGAATGGAATGGAAAAGAATGGAACAGAACGGAACAGAAACGAGTGGAGTGGAGTGGAGTGAAGTGGAGTGGAGTGAAATGGAGTTCAGTGGAATGGAATGGAATGGAATGGAATGGAGTGGAATGAAATGGAATGTAATGGAGTGGAATGGAAATGAATGGAAAGAATGGAATGGTGTAATGAAAACTATGCCAAGATTGTGCCACCGCACTCCAGTCTGTTTGACACAATTGGATCAAGTAGAAATAACGGAATTAAAACGAATGGAATAGAGTGGAATGGAATGGAGTGGAGTGGAATGGAATGGAGAAGAATGGAGTTCAGTGGAGTGGAATGGAATGGAGTGGAATGGAGTGGAGTAGAATGGAATGGAAAAGAGTTGAATGGAATGGAGTCTAATTGAGTGGAGTGGAGTGGAATAGAGTTGAATGGAGTGAATTGGAGTGCAGTGTAATGGAATAGAGTGGAATGGAAGGGAGAGGAATGGCACAGAAAGGAAGGGAATGGAACGGAAAGTAATGGAATGGATTGGAGTGGACTGGAGTGGAGTTGAGTCATTTAAGACAGAGGTCAGTGTAATGGAATGAAATGGAGTGTAGTGGAGTGCAGTCGAGTGGAGTGGTGTGAAGTGGAATGGACTGGAAAGGAATGGAAAGGAAGTGAAAGGAGTGAAGTGGCCTGGAATGGAGTAGAGTGGAGAGGATAACAGAGGAGTGGAATGTAATGGGATGGAATGGAATGGATTGGAGTGGAATGGAGTGCAGTGGAGTGGAATGGAGCGAAGTGGAGTGGAATGGAATGAAATGGAATGGTGAAATGAAATGTGAGCTAAGATTGCACCACTGCACTCCAGCCTGGAAGACAGAGTGAGATCCTCTCAAAATGGAGGAATGGAACGAATGGAGTAGAATGGAATGGAATGGAGTAGAGTGGAATGGAATGGAGTGGAATCAATTGGAGTGGAAAGCAGAGGAATGAAGTGGAATGGAGTGCAGTGGAATGGAATGCAGTGGAATGGAGTGGAACGGAGTGGACAAGAAAGGAGTGGAAGGCCGGGCACGGTGGCTCACGCCTGTAATCCCAGCACTTTTGTAGGCCGAGGCGGGCGGATCACGAGGTCAGGAGATCGAGACCATCCTGGCTAACACGGTGAAACCCCGTCTCTACTAAAAATACAAAAAATTAGCCGGGCGTGGTAGCGGGCGCCTGTAGTCCCAGCTACTCGGGAGGCTGAGGAGGGAGAATGGCATGAACCCAGGAGGCGGAGCTTGCAGTGAGCCGAGAGCGCGCCACTGCACTCCAGCCTGGGCGACAGAGCGAGACTCCATATCAAAAAAAAAAAAAAAAAAAAGAAAGAAAGAAAGGAGTGGAATGGAATGCAGTGGAGTGGAGTGGAGTGTAAGGGAGTGGAGTGGAATGGAGTAGAAGGGAGTGGAAAAAAATTGAATGGAATGGAGTGGAATGCAATTGACTGCAGTGGATCGGAGTGTAGTGGAATGGAATGGAATGGAATGGAATGGAATGGAATGGAATGGAATGGAATGGAGTGGAGTGGAGTGGAATGGAGTGAAGTGGACCGGAGTGGAATGGAGTAGCATGGAGTGGAATGGAACGGTCGGGAATGGAATGTAATGGAATGTAATGAAAAGGAGAAGAGTTGAGGGGAGCAGCGTGGAATGGAGTGGAATTTTGTGAAATTGACTGGAGTGGAATGGAGTGGAATGGAATGGAATGGAACAGAATAGAATGGAACAGAGTATAGTGGAGTGGAGTGGAGTGGAGGGGATTGGAGTGAGGCAGAATGGAATGAAATGGAATGGAATGCAGTGATGTTGTGTGGATTGGAGTGGAGTGGAATGGAGTGGAATGGAATGGAATAGAGTAGAATGGAATGGAAAGGAAAATAATGGAAAGGAAAGGAACGTAAAGGAATGGAACATAATAGAGTGAAGTGCAGTGGCGTGGAATGAAGTGGAGTTGAGTCGAGTGGAGTTGAATGGAGTGGAGTGGAGTGGAATGGAGTGGAGTGCAGAGGAGTGGAGTGGAGTGGAATGGAATTTAATGGAGAGGAGTGGAATGGAGAGCAGCACAGTTGAGCTGAGGGGAATGGAACTGAATGGAATGCAATACAATAGAAAGGAATGGAATGGAATGGAATGGAATGGAAAGGAATGGAATGGAATGGAATGGAATGGAATGGAATGGAATAGAATGGAATACAGTGGAATGCTAAAATGAAATCTGAGCTAAGTTTGTGCAACTGCATTCCAGTCTGCAGTGACAGTGAGAACCGTTCGAAATAATGGAGTGGAATAGAATGGAGAAGAATGGAATGGAATGGAGTGGAGTGAAACTGAATGGAGTGCAATGGAGTGGAGTAGATTTGAGAGGAGTGGAACGGAGTGGACTGGAGAGGAATAGAATGGAATGGAGATGACTGGAATTGAATGGAATGCAGTGGAATGGAGCGGAGTGGAGAAGAATAGAGGGGAGTTAAATGGATTGGAATAGAGAGGAATTGAATGGAATAGAGTGGATTGGAATGGAATGGAATGGTGTGGTATGGTGTGGAGTGGAATGGAATGCACTGGAGTGGAAATAAGTGAAGTTTAGTGGAGTTGAGTGGAGAGGAGTGTAATGTAATGTAATGAAGTGAAATGCAGTGTAGTGGAAGGGAGTGGAGTGGAATGGAGTGGAGTGGAATGGAATGGAATGGAAAGGAATGGAACAAATAGGAACGGAGTGGAGTGGAGTTTAGTGGAATGGACCGGATTGCAATGGAATGGAATGGAATGGAATGGAATGCAATGGAATGGAATGGAATGGAGTGGACTTTAGTGCAGTAGAGTGGAGTAGAATGGAGTGGAGTGGAGTGGAGTGGAATGAAGAAGAATGGAGTGGAATGGAATTGAGTAGAGTGGAATGGAATGGAACAGAAAGAATTTAATGGAATAGAATGAAATGGAACACAAAGGAACAGAGTGGAGTGGATTGGAGTTTAGAGGAGTGGATCAGAGTACAGGGGAAAGGAAAGGAATGGAGTGAAGTGGATTGGAATGGAATGGAATGGAATGGAATGATGAAACGAAATTTGAACTGTAATTATGCCACTGCAATTGTGTCTGTGTGACAGAGTGAGATCCAGTCGAAATAAAGGAATAGAATGGAATGGAGTAGAATGGAAAGGAATAAAGTGGAGTGGAATTGAATGCAGATAAATGGATTGGAGTGGAGTGGAATGCAGTGGAGTGGAAAGGAGTGGAGTGGAAAGGAGTGCAATTGAGTTGAATGGAATGGAATAGAGTGGAATAGAATGGCATGCGTGGAATGGAGTGGAGTGGGGTGGAATGGAGTGGGATGGAGTTAATTGGATAGGACAGCAGTGGAGAGTAATGGAATTTAGTAATGTGGAATGTAACGGAACGGATGGGAATGGAACAGAATGGAAAGGAGTGTAGAGGTGAGGAGTGTAGTGGATTTCAGTGTAGTGGATCAGAGTGCAGGGGAATGGAAAGGAGTGGAATGGAATGGAATGGAATGGAATGGAATGGAATGGAATGGAAAGAAAAAATGAAATGTGAGATAAGATTGGGCCACTGCACTCCAGTTTGGGTGACAGAGTGAGATTCAGTCGTAATAAAGGAATGGAATAGAATGGAGCAGAATGGAATGTAGTGTAGTGTAGTGTAGTGTAGTGTAGTGTAGTGTAGTGTAGTGTAGTGTAGTGTAGTAGACTGGACTGGAATGGAGGGAAATGGTGTGAAATGGAGTAGAGTTGAAAAGAGTGGAGTGGAATGGAATGGAGTGTAATGGAATGGAACAAAGTGGAATGGAACTGAACAGAATGGAAAAAAGTGGAGTGGAGTGGAGTGGACTGTATTGGATCAGAGTGCAATGGAATGGAATGGAATGGTAAAAGGAAATGTGAGCTAAAATTGTGCCACTGCACTCCAGTCTGGGAGACCCAGCGAGATCCAATTTAAATAAAGGAATGGAAAGGAATAGAGTAGAATGGAATGGAATGAAGTTGAGAGGAATGGAATAGAGTACAATGGAGTGGAATGGATTGGGTGGGAGTCGAATGGATTGTAGTGGAGTGGAATAGATTGCAACGGAGTGGAATGGAATGTAATGGAATAGAGTGGAACGGAAAAGAATGGATGGGAATGGAGAGCGGTGGAGTGGAATGGAGTGGAGTGTAATGGAGTGGAATGGAGTGGATGGAATGGAGTAGAGTGGAGTGTACTCGAATAGAGGGGAAAGGAGTGGAATGGAATGGTATGGAGTGTAGTGGAGGGGACTGGATTGGAGTGGAGTGGAGAGGATCAGAGAGCAGTTGGAAAGAAAGAAATGAAACGGAATGGAGTGGAGTGGAGTGGAGTGAAATGGAGTGGAATGGAGTGGAATAGAATAGAGTGGAGAGGAAAGGAATGGAATGGAATGGAATTGAATTGAATGGAACAAAACGGAGTGGAAAGGAGTGGATTTGATTGGAATGGAAAGGAATACAGTATAATGGAATGGAATGGAGTGGAATGAAATGGACTGGAGTGGAGTGGAAGTGAATGGAATGCCGAGGAATTGAGTGGAGTGGAGTGAAGTGGAGTTTAGTTTAATGGAATGGAGCAGACTGGAATGGAATGGCATGGAGTGAAATGGAATGGAATGGAATGGAATGAAATGGAAAGGAAAGCAATGGTGTGAACTGGAGCTTAATGGAAAGGAGGGGAGTTGAGCGGAATGGAATGTAGTGGATTGTAATGGAGGGGAATGTAGCGAAACGTGGTGGAGTGAGGTGGATTGGAGTGGAATGTAATGGACAGGAATGGCATTTAGTGGAATGGAGATGAATTGAGTGAAATGGAAAGGAATGGAATGGAGTGGAGAAGAATAGAATGGAGGGGGCTGGAGTGGAGAAGAGTAGAATGAAGGGGAGTGGATTGCAGTAGAGTGAAATGGAGTGGAATGGAGTGAAATGGAATGGAATTGAATGGAGTGGAATGGAATGCAATGGAATGGAATGGAATGGAATATAGTGGAGTGGCGTGGAGTCTAATGGGGCGGAATGGAGGGGAATGGAATTAAATGAAGTGGAGGAGAATGGATTGGAGTGCAATGGAATGGAGTGGATTGGAACGGAATGGAACGGAACGGTATGGCAACGAATGGCATAGAATGGAATACAGTGGAGTGGCATGGACTGGTGTAGAGTCAAGTGGAGTGGATCGGAGTGCTGTGGAATGGAATGGAATGGAATGGAATGGAATGGAAATGAGTGGAGTGGAGCAGATTGGAGTGGAGTGCAGTAGAATGGAGTGGAAGGGAGAAGAGTGGAGTGGAATGGAGTGGAACGGAATGGAAAGGAAATAAAAGGAATGGAATGGAATGGATTAGAATGGAATGAAACAGATCAAAATGGACTGGAGTGGAGTGGAGTGGAGGGGAACGGAGTGGAATGGAATGGAATGGAATGGAGTTAAAGGGAATGGAGTAGAATGGAGGGGAGGAGAATGGAATGGAGTGGAATTGAACAGAATGGAATGTAATGGTATGGAATGGAATGGCATGGAAGGGAATGGAGTGGAATGGTGTGGAATGGTGTGGAGTCAAGTGGAGTGAATTGGAGTAATATATAATGGAATGGAATGGAATGGAAACTAGTGGAGTGGAGTGCAGTGTAGTGTAGTGTAGTGTAGTGAAATGGAGAGGAAAAGACTGGAGTTCAGTGGAGTGGAATGGAATGGAATGGAAAGGAAAGGAGTGGAATGGGATGGAATGGAGTTTAATGGAATGGAGAGGAGTGTAGTGGAGTGGAGTGGAATGGAGTAGAATGGAGAGCAATGGAGTGAAACGGAATGGAGTGGAATGGAGCGGAGTGGAATGTATTGGAATGAAATGGAGTGGAATGGAATGGAACGGATTGGAATCCTGTGGCGCTAAGGGGAATTTTTCAGAGTGGAGTGAAGTAGAGTGGATTGCAATGGATAGGAGTAGGATGGAATAGAGTGGAATGGAGTGGAGTGGAATGGAATGTATGGTATTGAATGGAATTGAATGGAATTAAATGGAGTAGATGTGACTGGAGTGGAATGTAATGGCGTGTAAAGAAATAGAGTGGAGTTTAAAGGAATGGAATAAAAGGGAATGCAATGGAATAGAACACAATGGAATAGAAAGTAACAGAACGGACTGGAATGGAATGGAGTGGATTGGAATGGAGTGAAGTGGAATGGATAGGAATGGAGTGGAATGGAATGGAGTGGAATGTAGTGGAATGGAGTCCAATGGAATGGAGTGGAGTAGAGTGAAGTGCAGTGGAGTGGAGTGGAAGAGAGTGCAATGGAGACAAATCTAGTGGATTACAATGGAGTAGAGTGGAATGGAATGGATTTGAGTGGAGTTAAGTGGAGTGGAGTTGAGTGGATTGGATCAGAGTGCAGTGGAATGGAGTGGAATGGAATGAAAAGGAATGGAATGGAGAGGAGTGGAATGAAATGGAATGGAAAGGTGAAATAGAATGTGAGCTACGATTGTGCCACTGCACTCCAGTCTGGGTGACAGAGTCAGATTCAGTCGAAATTAAGAAATGGAATAGAATGGAGCTGAATGGAATGGAGCGGATTGGTTTGCAGTGGAGTGGAGTAGACAGCAGTGGAATCGACGGGAAAGGAGTGAAATGGAGTTCAGTGGAATGGAGTTGAGTGGAATGAAATGGAGTGGAATGGAAAGGAATGGAACAGAAATGCGTGGAATGCACTGGAGTGGAGTGGGGAGGAGTGGTGTGGAGTCAAGTGGAGTGGATCAGAGTGCAGTGGAATGGAATGGAATGGAATGGAATGGACTGGGATGGAACTGAATGGATTGGAACGGGTCTGAACGGACTGAAGTGGAGTGGAGTGGTGTCAAAATGAGTGGAGTTGAATGGATTGTAATGGAGTTTAAAGCAGTGGAGTAGAATGGAATGGAGTGGAATGGAATGGAGTGGAATGGAACACAACAGAACAAAAGGTTATGGAACGAAATGGCACGGAAGAGAAGGAAGTAGATAGGCATGGAGTGGTGTGGAGTCAAGTGGATTGGACCGGAGTGCAGTGGAATGGAAAGTAAAGGAATGGAATGGAAAGGAATAGAATGGAATGAAGTGGAAAGGAATGGAATATAACGGAATGGAATGGAATGGAATGGAATGGAATGGAATGGAATGGAATGGAATGGAATGGAATGGAATGGAATGGAATGGAATGGAATGGAATAGAATGGAACGGAACGGAACGGAATGGTGAAATGAAATGTGAGCTAAGATTGTGCCACTGAACTCCAGTCTGTGTGACAGAGTAAGATTCATTCAAAATAAAGGAATGGAATGAAATGCAGCTGATAGGAATAAAACAGAGTGGAGTATAGTGGAGTGGAGTGGATTAGAGAGGAGTGGAAAAGAGGGGAATGTAGTGAAATGGCGTGGAGTGATAAAAAAAGTGAAGTGGAATTGAATGGAGTGGAATGGAACAGAACAGAATGGAACAGCAGGGAGTGTTATGGAGTGGAGTGTCTTGGAGTGTTGTGGAGTCAAGAGGAGTGGATCAGAGTGAAGTGGAGTGGAATGGAATAGAATGGAATAGGGTGGAGTAGAGTGGAGTGTTAAGGAGTGGAATGGGGTGAAACGGAGGGGAATTGAATGGAATGGAGTGGAGTGGAGTGGAATGAAATGGAAAGAAATGGAATTGAGGGTAATGGAAATGAGTGGAATTAAATGGAATTGATTGGAATGCAGTGGATTGGAGTGGAATTGAGTAGAATGGAGTGCAATGGAGTGAAATGGACTGGAGTGGAATGGAGTGTAGTAGAATAAAAAGGAATGAAATGGAGTGGAATGCAGTGGAATGGAATGGAGTGGAAGGCAATGTGGTGGAGTTGACGGGAGTGGATCACAGTGGAGGGAAATGGAGTGGAGTTGAATAGAGTTGAGAGGAATGGAAAGGAGTGGAATGTAATGGAATGGATTGGAGTGGAGTGGAGTGGAGTGGAATGGAGTGGAATAGAATGGAGTGGAATATAATGGAATGGAATAGAATGGAATGTAACGGAATGGAATGGAATAGAATGGAATGGAATGGATTGGAATGGACTGGAGTGGAACAGAGTAGAGTGGAATGCAGTGGAGTGGAATGGACTGGTATGGAATGGAATAGAATGGAGTTAAAGGGAGTGGACTATAATAAAGTGGAGTGGAACGGAAGGTAGTGGAATGGAACAAAATGGAATGGAATGGTATTTAATGGAACGGCATGGAATGGAATGTATTTGAGTGATGTGGAGTGTTGTGGAGTCAAGTGGTGTGGAATAAAGTGCAGTGGAATGGAATGGAATGGAATGTACTGGAATGGAGTGGAATGGAATTGAATGGAACAGAATGGAAAGGAAAGGAGGGGAGTGGAGAGGAGTGAAGTGAACTGGAGTGGAGTGGAGTGGAGAAGAGTGGAGTGGAGTGGAATGGAGTGGAGTACATTGGAATGGAGTGAAATGGAATGGAGTGGATTGGAGTGTTATGGAATGCAATGGGATGGAATGGACTGGAACGGAATGGAATGGAGATTAATGGAATGGAGTGGAGTGGAGTCCAGTCGAATGGAGTAGAATGGAGGGCAATGGAGTGAAAAGGAGTGGAGTGGAATGGAGCAGATTGGAATTTAGTGGAATGAAATGTAGTGGAATGGAGTGGAATGGAATGGAATGCTCTGGAGTTGAGGGTAGTGTATCACAGTGGAGAGAAATGGAGTGGAGTGGAATGGATAGGAGTGGAATGGAATGGAGTGGAATGGAATTTAATGAAATGGAATGGAATAGAGGGGATTGGGATGGAGTGGAATGGAGTTGAATAGAGTGGATGGGAGTGCAGAGGAACGGACTGGAATGGAATGAATTTGAGTGGAATGCAATAGAGACGAGTTTAATGGAATGGAGAGGAGTAGAGTGGAGTGGAGTCGAATGGAGTAGAATGGAGTGCAATGGAGTGAAACGGAGTGGAGTGCAATGCAGTAGAGTGGAATGTAGTGGAAATGAAATGGAGTGCAACGGAGTGAAATGGAATGGATGGAATGGAATGCTGTGGATTTGAGGGTAGCTTATAACAGTGAATTGAAATGGAGTGGAATGGAACGGACAGGAGTGGAATGGAATGGAGTGGAAGGGACTGGAATAGAATGGAATGGAACAGAGTAGAGTGGAGTAGAGTGGAGTGCAAAGGAGTGGAATGTAGTGGAATGGAATGGAGTGGAGAGGAATGGAATAAATTTGAACATAATGCACTAGAATGGAATGGATGGGAATGGACAGGAGTGGAATGGAATGGAGTGGAATGGAGTGGAGAGGAATGGACTGGAATGGACTGGAATGGAGTTAAAGGGAGTGGATTAGAATATAGTGGAGTGGAATTGAATGGAGTGGAATGGATCAAAATGGAACGTAACGGTATGAAACGGAATGGCGTGGAATGGAACGGAGTGGAGTGGCGTGGAGTGTTGTGGAGTCAAGTGGAGTAGTTTAGAGTGCACTGGAATGGAACGGAATGGAATGGAATGGAATGGAATAGAATGGAATGGAAAGAAGTGGAGTGGAGAGGAGAGGATTAAATGAATTGGAGTGGAGTGGAGGAGTGGAGTGGAATGGAATGGAGTACATTGGAATGAGTGGAATGGAAAGGAGTGGATTGCAGTGGACTGGAATGGAATGGAGTGCAACGGAATGGAGTGGAGTTTAATGGAATGGAGTAGAGTGGAGTAGAGTCGAACGGAGCAGAATGGAATGCAACAGAGTGGAGTGGAATGGAATGGATTGGAATTTCGTGGAATGAAATGGAGTGAAATGGAGTGGAATGGAAAGGAAAGGAATGGAATAGAATGGAATGGAATGCTGGGGAGTTGAGAGTAGTGTATAACAGTGGAATGAAATGGACTGAAGTGGAACGGATAGGAGTGGAATGGAATGGAGTGGAATGGAAGGAAATAAAACGGAATGGAATGGAGGGGATTGGGGTAGAGTGGAGTGGAGTGGTGTTGAATATAGTGGATGGGAGTGCAGAGGAATGGAAAGGAATGGAATGGAATGCAATGGAATGGAATGGAATTAAGTGGAATGGAATGGAGTGGATTTTAATGGAATGGAGTGGAATAGAGTGGAGTGGACTCGAATGGAGCAGAATGGAGTGTAATGGAGTGAAACGGAGTGGAGTGCAATGCAGCGGAATGGAACGAAATGGAAATGAAATGGAGTGGAATGGAGTGGAATGGAATGGAATGGAAAGGAATGCTGTGGATTTGAGGGTAGTGTATCACAGTGGATTGAAATGTAGTGGAGTAGAATGGATAGGAGTGGAATGGAATGGAGTGAAATGGATTGGAATGGAATGGAATGAAATGGAATGGAATGGAATAGAGTGAAGTGGAGGGCAGAAGAGTAGAATGGAGTGGAATGGAATGGAGTTGAGGGGAATGGAATGGAACTGAAGAGAATGCAATGGAGTGGAACAGAATGGAATGGAATGGATGGGAACGGACTGGAGTGGAGTGGAGTCGAATGGAGTGGAGTAGAATGGTGAAGAATGGAGTGGAATAGAGTGGAATGGAATGCAGTGGAATGTAGTGGAATGAAATTGAGTGGAGTGGAATGGAGTGAAGTTCAATGGAATGGAGAGGAATGGAGAGAAATCTAGCGGATTGGAATGGATTGGAGTGGAATGCAATGGAATGGAATGAAGTGGAACAGAATGAAACGGAATGGACTTGAATGGAAGGGAATGGAGTGGAGTGGATTGGAGTTGAGAAGAGTGGATGGGAGTGCAGAGGAATGGAATGGATTGGAATGGAATGGAATGGAATGGAATGGAATGGTGAAATGAAATGAGAGCTAAGATTGTGCCACCGCACTCCAGTCTGCGTGAAAGAGAGAGATTCAGTCGTAATAAAGGAATGGAATGGAATGGAGCTGAATGGAATGGAGTGGAGTGGAGGGCAAGGGAGTGGAGTGAAAGAGGGTGGAATCGAGGGGAATGGAGTTAAATGGAGTGGACTGGAATGGAGTGGAGTGGAATGTAATGGAGTAGAATGGAACGGAACGGAACAGCATGGAACGGAAAGGTGTGGAGTGACGGTCAGTGGTGTGGAGTCAAGTGGAGTGTATCAGAGTGCAGTGGAAAGGAATGGAATGTAAAGGAGTTGAGTGGAGTGGAGTGGTGTGGAATGGGGTGGAATGGAAAGGAGTGGATTGGAATGGAGTGGAGTGGAGTGGAATGGAATGGGACAGAATGGAACGAAGTGGAAAGCAATGGAGTGAAGTTTAATGGAATGGAGTGCAGTGGAATGGAGTGGAATGGAGAAGAAAGGAATTCAATGGAGTCAAACGGAGTGGAGTGGAATGGAGTGGAGTGGAATGTAATGGAATGAAACGGAGTGGACTAGAGTGGACTGGAATGAATTTAAATTGCATACTTTAAAGTTGAGGGGAGTGAATAAGTGTGGCATGAAATGCAGTGCGGTGGAATGCAGTGGAGAGGAATGGAAAGGAGTGAAATGGGATGGAAGGGAATGGAAAGGAATGTAATGGAATGGAGTAGATTTGGGTGGAGTGGAGTGGAAAGGAGTGGAATGGAATGGAGTAGAGTGGAATGGAATGGAATGGAATGGAATGGAATGGAATGGAATGGAACAGAATGGAATGGAACAGGTATTAACGTACTGGAGTGGAGTAGCAGAATGGAGTGGAGTGGAATGAAGTGGAATAGAGTTTAAGGGAGTGGAATAGAACGGAGTGGAGTGGAATGGAATGGAGTGGAATGGAACAGAACTAAACGGAACGTTATAGAATGGAACGGCATGGAATGGAAGGAAGTGGAGTGGCATGCCATGGCGTGGAGAGAAGTGAAATGGATAGGAGTGCAGTGGAATGGAATGGAATGGAATAGAATTCAATGGAGTGGGGTGGAGTGGAGTGGAATGGAGTGGAATGGAATGGAGTAGAAGGAAATGGAATGGAATCGAATGTAATGCAATGGAATGGAACAGAAATGAGTTGAACGGAATGGACTGAAACATACTGGAGTGGAGAGGACTGGAGTGGAACAGAGTGGAGTGGAATGGAGTGGAATGGAATGGAGTGGAATGTAGTGGAATGGAGTGGAATGGAATGGAGTGGAGTGCAGTGGAGCGGAGTAAAGTTCATCGGAGTGGGGTGGAATGGAGTAGAATGGAGACAAATCTAGTGTATTGGAATATAGTGGATTAGAAGGAAATGGAATGGAATGGAATGGAATCGAATGAAATGGAATGGAATGGGATGGAAGGGAGTGCAGTGGAGTGGATTGGAGTTGAGAGCAATGGACGGGAGTTCAGAGGGATGGCATGGATTGGAATGGAATGGAATGGAATGAAATGGAATGGAGTGAAGTGGAATGGAATGGAATGGAAAGGTGAAATTAAATGTGAGCTAAGATTGTGCCACTGCACTCCAGTCTGGGTGACAGAGTGAGATTCAGTCAAACTAAAGGAATGGAATGGAATGGAGCTGAATGTAATTGAGTGGAGTGGAGGGCAGTGGAGTGGAGTGGAGGGGATGAATTCGAGGGTAATAGAGTGAAACGGAGTGGAGTGGAATGGAGTGGAGTGGACGGGAATGCAGTGGAATGGAATGGAACAGAATGGAACAGCATTGAACGGAGCGGAGTGCAGTGACGGGCAGTGGTGTGGAGCCAAGTGGAGTGGATAAGAGTGCAGTGGAATAGAATGGAATGTAAAGAAGCTGAGTGGAGTGGAGTGCAGTGCAGTGGAGTGGAATGGAGTGGAAAAAAATGGAGTGGAGTGGATTGGGATGGAATGGAATGGAATGGAATGGACTGGAAAGCAATGGAGTGAAGTTTAATGGAATGGAGGGGAGTGGAGTGGACTGTATCGTATCGGAGTTCAATGGAATGGAATGGAATAGAAAGGAATGGAATGGAATGGAATGGAATGGAATGGAATGGAATGGAATGGAATGGAATGGAATGGAATGAAATGGAATGGAAAAGTGAAATGAAGTGTGAGCTAAGACTGTGACACTGCATTCCAGTCTGGGTGACAGAGTGAGATTCATTCGAAATAAAGGAATGGAATGGAGTGGAGCTGCAAGGAATGAAATGGAGTGGAGTATAGTGGAGTGGAGTGGATATGAAAGGAGTGGAATCAAGGGGAATGGAGTGAAATGGCGTGAATTGATAGAAAAAAAGTGGAGTGGAATTGAATGGAGTGGAATGGAACAGAACAGAGTAGAAAGGCCGGGAATGGTACGGAGTGGAGTGTTGTGGAGTCAACAGGAGTGGATCAGTGTGAAGTGGAGTGGAATGGAATGGAAGGGAATACAGTGGAGTGGAGTGGACTGTTGTGGAGTGGAATGTAGTGAAATGGAGGGGAATGGAATGGAATGCAATGGAAGGGAATGGAATGGAGTGGAATGCAGAGGAGTGGAGTGGAATGAAATGGAAAGGAATCGAACTGAGGGAAATGGAAAGGAGTGGAATTAAATGGAATGGATTGGAATGCAGTGGAGTGGAGTAGAATCGAGTAGAATAGAGTGCAAGGGAGTGAAATGGACTGCAGAGGAATGGAGTGTAGTAGAATGTAAAGGAATGAAATGGAGTGAAATGGAGTGGAATGGAATGGAGAGGAATGGAATGTGGTGGAGTTTACGGGAGTGGATCAGAGAGGAGTGAAATGGAGTGGATTTGAATGGAGTTGAGAGGAATGGAAAGGAGTGGAATGAAATGGAATGGATTGGAGTGGAGAGGAGCACAGTGGAATGAAGTGGAATGGAATGCAGTGGAGTAGAATGTAAAGGAATCGAACGCAATGGAATGGAATAGAATTGAATGGATTGGAACGTACTGGAGTGGAATGGAGTGGAGTGGAGTTGAATGGAGTGGAGTGGAAAGGAATGGAATTGAATGGAGTTAAAGGGAGTGGAGTGGAATGGAAGGGAGTGGAATGGAACAAAATGGAATGGAATGGTATTTAATGAAACGTCACGGAATGGAATGGAGTTGAGTGCTGTGGAGTGTTGTGGCATAAACTGGTGTGGATTGAAGTGCAGTGGAATGGAATGGAAAGGAGTGGAATGCAGTGGAATCGAATGGAATGGAACAGAATGGAATGGAAAGGAGTGGAGTGGAGTGGAGAGGAGTGAAATGAACTGGAGTGGAATGTAGTGGAGAAGAGTGGAGTGGAATAGAGTGGAGTACATTGAAATGGAGTGGAATGTAATAGAGTGGATTGGAGTGGACTGTAATGGAATGGGATGGAATGGATTGAAACGGAATGGAGTGGAGTTTAAAGGAATGGAGCAGAGTGGAGTCAAATGGAGCAGAACGGAGTGCAATGGAGTGAAACGGAGTGGACTGGAATGGAGCAGATTGGAATTTAGTGGTATGAAATGGAGTGGAATAGAAAGGAATGGAATGGAATGGAATGCTGTGGAGATGAGGGTAGTGTATCACAGTGGAGAGAAATGGAGTGGAGTGGAATGGATAGGAGTGGAATGGAATGGAGTGGAATGGAATGGAATGGAATTTAATGAAAAGGAATGGAATGGATTGGATTGGGGTGTAGTGGAGTTGAATAGAGTGGATGGGAGTGCAGAGGAATGGAATGGAATGGACAGGAATGGAAAGGAATTGAGTGAAACGTAATGGAGGGGACTTTAATGGAATGGAGAGGAGTAGAGTGGAGTGGAGTCAAATGGAGTAGAATGGAGGACAATGGAGTGAAACGGAGTGGAGTGCAATGCAGTGGAGTGGAATGTAGTGGAAATGAAATGGAGTGCAACGGAGTGAAATGGAATGGATGGAATGGAATGCTGTGGATTTGAGGGTAGCTTATAACAGTGAACTGAAATGGAGTGGAATGGAACGGACAGGAGTGGAATGGAATGGAGTGGAACGGACTGGAATAGAATGGAATGGAACAGAGTAGAGTGGAGTAGAGTGGAGTGCAAAGGTGTGGAATGTAGTGGAATGGAATGGAGTGGAGAGGAATGGAATAAATTTGAACATAATGCACTAGAATGGAATGGATGGGAATGGACAGGAGTGGAATGGAATGGAGTGGAATGGAGTGGAGAGGAATGGACTGGAATGGACTGGAATGGAGTTAAAGGGAGTGGATTAGAATATAGTGGAGTGGAATTGAATGGAGTGGAATGGATCAAAATGGAACGTAACGGTATGAAACGGAATGGCGTGGAATGGAACGGAGTGGAGTGGCATGGAGTGTTGTGGAGTCAAGTGGAGTAGTTTAGAGTGCACTGGAATGGAATGGAATGGAATGGAATGGAATGGAATGGTATGGAATGGAATGGAATGGAATGGAATGGAATAGAATGGAATGGAAAGAAGTGGAGTGGAGAGGAGAGGATTAAATGAATTGGAGTGGAGTGGAGGAGTGGAGTGGAGTGGAATGGAATGGAGTACATTGGAATGAGTGGAATGGAATGGAGGGCAACGGAATGGAGTGGAGTTTAATGGAATGGAGTAGAGTGGAGTAGAGTCGAACGGAGCAGAATGGAATGCAACAGAGTGGAGTGGAATGGAATGGATTGGAATTTCGTGGAATGAATTGGAGTGAAATGGAGTGGAATGGAAATGAAAGGAATGGAATAGAATGGAATGGAACGCTGGGGAGTTGAGAGTAGTGTATAACAGTGGAATGAAATGGACTGAAGTGGAACAGATAGGAGTGGAATGGAATGGAGTGGAATGGAAGGAAATAAAATGGAATGGAATGGAGGGGATTGGGGTAGAGTGGAGTGGAGTGGTGTTGAATATAGTGGATGGGAGTGCAGAGGAATGGAAAGGAATGGAATGGAATGCAATGTAATGGAATGGAATTAAGTGGAATGGAATGTAGTGGATTTTAATGGAATGGAGTGGAATAGAGTGGAGTGGACTTGAATGGAGCAGAATGGAGTGTAATGGAGTGAAACGGAGTGGAGTGCAATGCAGCGGAGTGGAACGAAATGGAAATGAAATGGAGTGGAATGGAGTGGAATGGAATGGAATGGAAAGGAATGCTGTGGATTTGAGGGTAGTGTATCACAGTGGATTGAAATGTAGTGGAGTAGAATGGATAGGAGTGGAATGCAATGGAGTGAAATGGATTGGAATGGAATGGAATGAAATGGAATGGAATGGAGTAGAGTGGAGTGGAGGGCAGAAGAGTAGAATGGAGTGGAATGGAATGGAGTTGAGGGGAATGGAATGGAACTGAAGAGAATGCAATGGAGTGGAACAGAATGGAATGGAATGGATGGGAACGGACTGGAGTGGAGTGGAGTCGAATGGAGTGGAGTAGAATGGTGAGGAATGGAGTGGAATAGAGTGGAATGGAATGCAGTGGAATGTAGTGGAATGAAATTGAGTGGAGGGGAATGGAGTGAAGTTCAATGGAATGGAGAGGAATGGAGAGAAATCTAGCGGATTGGAATGGATTGGAGTGGAATGCAATGGAATGGATTGGAGTGGAACAGAATGAAACGGAATGGACTTGAATGGAAGGGAATGGAGTGGAGTGGATTGGAGTTGAGAAGAGTGGATGGGAGTGCAGAGGAATGGAATGGAATGGAATGGAATGGAATGGAATGGTGAAATGAAATGAGAGCTAAGATTGTGCCACCGCACTCCAGTCTGCGTGAAAGAGAGAGATTCAGTCGTAATAAAGGAATGGAATGGAATGGAGCTGAATGGAATGGAGTGGAGTGGAGGGCAGGGGAGTGGAGTTGAAGAGGGTGGAATCGAGGGGAATGGAGTTAAATGGAGTGGACTGGAATGGAGTGGAGTGGAATGTAATGGAGTAGAATGGAACGGAACGGAACGGCATGGAACGGAAAGGTGTGGAGTGACGGTCAGTGGTGTGGAGTCAAGTGGAGTGTATCAGAGTGCAGTGGAAAGGAATGGAATGTAAAGGAGTTGAGTGGAGTGGAGTGGTGTGGAATGGGGTGGAATGGAAAGGAGTGGATTGGAATGGAGTGGAGTGGAGTGGAATGGAATGGGACGGAATGGAACGAAGTGGAAAGCAATGGAGTGAAGTTTAATGGAATGGAGTGCAGTGGAATGGAGTGGAATGGAGAAGAATGGAATTCAATGGAGTCAAACGGATTGGAGTGGAATGGAGTGGAGTGGAATGTAATGGAATGAAATGGAGTGGACTAGAGTGGACTGGAATGAATTTAAATCGCATACTTTAAAGTTGAGGGGAGTGAATAAGTGTGGCATGAAATGGAGTGCGGTGGAATGCAGTGGAGAGGAATGGAAAGGAGTGAAATGGGATGGAAGGGAATGGAAAGGAATGTAATGGAATGGAGTGGATTTGGGTGGAGTGGAGTGGAAATAAGTGGAATGGAATGGAGTAGAGTGGAATGGAATGGAATGGAATGGAATGGAACAGAATGGAATGGAACAGGTATTAACGTACTGGAGTGGAGTAGCAGAATGGAGTGGAGTGGAATGGAGTGGAATAGAGTTTAAGGGAGTGGAATAGAACGGAGTGGAGTGGAATGGAATGGAGTGGAATGGAACAGAACTAAACGGAACGTTATAGAATGGAACGGCATGGAATGGAAGGAAGTGGAGTGGCATGCCATGGCGTGGAGAGAAGTGAAATGGATAGGAGTGCAGTGGAATGGAATGGAATGGAATAGAATTCAATGGAGTAGGGTGGAGTGGAGTGGAATGGAGTGGAATGCAATAGAGTAGAAGGAAATGGAATGGAATCGAATGTAATGCAATGGAATGGAACAGAAATAAGTTGAACGGAATGGTCTGAAACATACTGGAGTGGAGAGGACTGGAGTGGAACAGAGTGGAGTGGAATGGAGTGGAATGGAATGGAGTGGAATGTAGTGGAATGGAGTGGAATGGAATGGAGTGGAGTGCAGTGGAGTGGAGTGAAGTTCATCGGAGTGGGGTGGAATGGAGTAGAATGGAGACAAATCTAGTGTATTGGAATATAGTGGATTAGAATGAAATGGAATGGAATGGAATCGAATGAAATGGAATGGAATGGAATGGAAGGGAGTGCAGTGGAGTGGATTGGAGTTGAGTGCAATGGACGGGAGTTCAGAGGGATGGCATGGATTGGAATGGAATGGAATGGAATGAAATGGAATGGAGTGAAGTGGAATGGAATGGAATGGAATGGAATGGAATGGAATGGAATGGAATGGAAAGGTGAAATTAAATGTGAGCTAAGATTGTGCCACTGCACTCCAGTCTGGGTGACAGAGTGAGATTCAGTCAAACTAAAGGAATGGAATGGAATGGAGCTGAATGTAATTGAGTGGAGTGGAGGGCAGTGGAGTGGAGTGGAGAGGATGAATTCGAGGGTAATAGAGGGAAACGGAGTGGAGTGGAATGGAGTGGAGTGGAATGTAGAGGATTGTAGTGAAATGGAGGGGAATGGAATGGAATGCAATGGAATGGAATGGAGTGGAATGTAGAGGAGTGGAGTGGAATGAAATGGAAAGGAATGGAACTGAGGGAAATGGAAAGGAGTGGAATTAAATGGAATGGATTGGAATGCAGTGGAGTGGAGTGGAATCGAGTAGAATAGAGTGCAAGGGAGTGAAATGGGCTGCAGAGGAATGGAGTGTAGTAGAATGTAAAGGAATGAAATGGAGTGAAATGGAGTGGAATGTAATGGAGTTGAATGGAATGTGGTGGAGTTTACGGGAGTGGATCAGAGAGGAGTGAAATGGAGTGGATTTGAATGGTGTTGAGAGGAATGGAAAGGAGTGGAATGGAATGGAATGGATTGGAACGTACTGGAGTGGAATGGAGTGGAGTGGAGTTGAATGGAGTGGAGTGGAAAGGAATGGAATGGAATGGAGTTAAAGGGAGTGGAGTGGAGTGGAAGGGAGTGGAATGGAACAAAATGGAATGGAGTGGTATTTAATGAAACGGCAGGGAATGGAATGGAGTTGAGTGCTGTGGAGTGTTGTGGCATAAACTGGTGTGGATTGAAGTGCAGTGGAATGGAATGGAATGGATTGGAATGGAGTGGAATCGAATGGAATGGAACAGAATGGAATGGAAAGGAGTGGAGTGGAGTGGAGAGGAGTGAAATGAACTGGAGTGGAATGTAGTGGAGAAGAGTGGAGTGGAATGGAGTGGAGTACATTGAAATGGAGTGGAATGGAATAGAGTGGATTGGAGTGGACTGTAATGGAATGGGATGGAATGGATTGAAACGGAATGGAGTGGAGTTTAAAGGAATGGAGCAGAGTGGAGTCAAATGGAGCAGAACGGAGTGCAATGGAGTGAAACGGAGTGGACTGGAATGGAGCAGATTGGAATTTAGTGGTATGAAATGGAGTGGAATAGAAAGGAATGGAATGGAATGGAATGCTGTGGAGATGAGGGTAGTGTATCACAGTGGAGATAAATGGAGTGGAGTGGAATGGATAGGAGTAGAATGGAATGGAGTGGAATGGAATGGAATGGAATTTAATGAAAAGGAATGGAATGGATTGGATTGGGGTGTAGTGGAGTTGAATAGAGTGGATGGGAGTGCAGAGGAATGGAATGGAATGGACAGGAATGGAAAGGAATTGAGTGAAACGTAATGGAGGGGACTTTAATGGAATGGAGAGGAGTAGAGTGGAGTGGAGTCAAATGGAGTAGAATGGAGGACAATGGAGTGAAACGGAGTGGAGTGCAATGCAGTGGAGTGGAATGTAGTGGAAATGAAATGGAGTGCAACGGAGTGAAATGGAATGGATGGAATGGAATGCTGTGGATTTGAGGGTAGCTTATAACAGTGAACTGAAATGGAGTGGAATGGAATGGACAGGAGTGGAATGGAATGGAGTGGAACGGACTGGAATAGAATGGAATGGAACAGAGTAGAGTGGAGTAGAGTGGAGTGCAAAGGAGTGGAATGTAGTGGAATGGAATGGAGTGGAGAGGAATGGAATAAATTTGAACATAATGCACTAGAATGGAATGGATGGGAATGGACAGGAGTGGAATGGAATGGAGTGGAATGGAGTGGAGAGGAATGGAATGGAATGGACTGGAATGGAGTTAAAGGGAGTGGATTAGAATATAGTGGAGTGGAATTGAATGGAGTGGAATGGATCAAAATGGAACGTAACGGTATGAAACGGAATGGCGTGGAATGGAACGGAGTGGAGTGGCATGGAGAGTTGTGGAGTCAAGTGGAGTAGTTTAGAGTGCACTGGAATGGAATGGAATGGAATGGAATGGAATGGAATGGAATGGAACAGAATGGAATGGAACAGGTATTAACGTACTGGAGTGGAGTAGCAGAATGGAGTGGAGTGGAATGGAGTGGAATAGAGTTTAAGGGAGTGGAATAGAACGGAGTGGAGTGGAATGGAATGGAGTGGAATGGAACAGAACTAAACGGAACGTTATAGAATGGAACGGCATGGAATGGAAGGAAGTGGAGTGGCATGCCATGGCGTGGAGAGAAGTGAAATGGATAGGAGTGCAGTGGAATGGAATGGAATGGAATAGAATTCAATGGAGTAGGGTGGAGTGGAGTGGAATGGAGTGGAATGCAATAGAGTAGAAGGAAATGGAATGGAATCGAATGTAATGCAATGGAATGGAACAGAAATAAGTTGAACGGAATGGTCTGAAACATACTGGAGTGGAGAGGACTGGAGTGGAACAGAGTGGAGTGGAATGGAGTGGAATGGAATGGAGTGGAATGTAGTGGAATGGAGTGGAATGGAATGGAGTGGAGTGCAGTGGAGTGGAGTGAAGTTCATCGGAGTGGGGTGGAATGGAGTAGAATGGAGACAAATCTAGTGTATTGGAATATAGTGGATTAGAATGAAATGGAATGGAATGGAATCGAATGAAATGGAATGGAATGGAATGGAAGGGAGTGCAGTGGAGTGGATTGGAGTTGAGTGCAATGGACGGGAGTTCAGAGGGATGGCATGGATTGGAATGGAATGGAATGGAATGAAATGGAATGGAGTGAAGTGGAATGGAATGGAATGGAATGGAATGGAATGGAATGGAATGGAATGGAATGGAAAGGTGAAATTAAATGTGAGCTAAGATTGTGCCACTGCACTCCAGTCTGGGTGACAGAGTGAGATTCAGTCAAACTAAAGGAATGGAATGGAATGGAGCTGAATGTAATTGAGTGGAGTGGAGGGCAGTGGAGTGGAGTGGAGAGGATGAATTCGAGGGTAATAGAGGGAAACGGAGTGGAGTGGAATGGAGTGGAGTGGAATGTAGAGGATTGTAGTGAAATGGAGGGGAATGGAATGGAATGCAATGGAATGGA
Source organism: Pan paniscus (assembly GCF_029289425.2). Taxonomy (NCBI): domain Eukaryota; kingdom Metazoa; phylum Chordata; class Mammalia; order Primates; family Hominidae; genus Pan; species Pan paniscus. The sequence goes on along the minus strand of NC_073273.2, from coordinate 27,742,451 downwards.
ATGGAGTGGAATGTAGAGGAGTGGAGTGGAATGAAATGGAAAGGAATGGAACTGAGGGAAATGGAAAGGAGTGGAATTAAATGGAATGGATTGGAATGCAGTGGAGTGGAGTGGAATCGAGTAGAATAGAGTGCAAGGGAGTGAAATGGGCTGCAGAGGAATGGAGTGTAGTAGAATGTAAAGGAATGAAATGGAGTGAAATGGAGTGGAATGTAATGGAGTTGAATGGAATGTGGTGGAGTTTACGGGAGTGGATCAGAGAGGAGTGAAATGGAGTGGATTTGAATGGTGTTGAGAGGAATGGAAAGGAGTGGAATGGAATGGAATGGATTGGAACGTACTGGAGTGGAATGGAGTGGAGTGGAGTTGAATGGAGTGGAGTGGAAAGGAATGGAATGGAATGGAGTTAAAGGGAGTGGAGTGGAGTGGAAGGGAGTGGAATGGAACAAAATGGAATGGAGTGGTATTTAATGAAACGGCAGGGAATGGAATGGAGTTGAGTGCTGTGGAGTGTTGTGGCATAAACTGGTGTGGATTGAAGTGCAGTGGAATGGAATGGAATGGATTGGAATGGAGTGGAATCGAATGGAATGGAACAGAATGGAATGGAAAGGAGTGGAGTGGAGTGGAGAGGAGTGAAATGAACTGGAGTGGAATGTAGTGGAGAAGAGTGGAGTGGAATGGAGTGGAGTACATTGAAATGGAGTGGAATGGAATAGAGTGGATTGGAGTGGACTGTAATGGAATGGGATGGAATGGATTGAAACGGAATGGAGTGGAGTTTAAAGGAATGGAGCAGAGTGGAGTCAAATGGAGCAGAACGGAGTGCAATGGAGTGAAACGGAGTGGACTGGAATGGAGCAGATTGGAATTTAGTGGTATGAAATGGAGTGGAATAGAAAGGAATGGAATGGAATGGAATGCTGTGGAGATGAGGGTAGTGTATCACAGTGGAGAGAAATGGAGTGGAGTGGAATGGATAGGAGTGGAATGGAATGGAGTGGAATGGAATGGAATGGAATGGAATTTAATGAAAAGGAATGGAATGGATTGGATTGGGGTGTAGTGGAGTTGAATAGAGTGGATGGGAGTGCAGAGGAATGGAATGGAATTGACGGGAATGGAAAGGAATTGAGTGAAACGTAATGGAGGGGACTTTAATGGAATGGAGAGGAGTAGAGTGGAGTGGAGTCAAATGGAGTAGAATGGAGGACAATGGAGTGAAACGGAGTGGAGTGCAATGCAGTGGAGTGGAATGTAGTGGAAATGAAATGGAGTGCAACGGAGTGAAATGGAATGGATGGAATGGAATGCTGTGGATTTGAGGGTAGCTTATAACAGTGAACTGAAATGGAGTGGAATGGAATGGACAGGAGTGGAATGGAATGGAGTGGAACGGACTGGAATAGAATGGAATGGAACAGAGTAGAGTGGAGTAGAGTGGAGTGCAAAGGAGTGGAATGTAGTGGAATGGAATGGAGTGGAGAGGAATGGAATAAATTTGAACATAATGCACTAGAATGGAATGGATGGGAATGGACAGGAGTGGAATGGAATGGAGTGGAATGGAGTGGAGAGGAATGGACTGGAATGGACTGGAATGGAGTTAAAGGGAGTGGATTAGAATATAGTGGAGTGGAATTGAATGGAGTGGAATGGATCAAAATGGAACGTAACGGTATGAAACGGAATGGCGTGGAATGGAACGGAGTGGAGTGGCATGGAGAGTTGTGGAGTCAAGTGGAGTAGTTTAGAGTGCACTGGAATGGAATGGAATGGAATGGAATGGAATGGAATGGAATGGAATGGAACAGAATGGAATGGAACAGGTATTAACGTACTGGAGTGGAGTAGCAGAATGGAGTGGAGTGGAATGGAGTGGAATAGAGTTTAAGGGAGTGGAATAGAACGGAGTGGAGTGGAATGGAATGGAGTGGAATGGAACAGAACTAAACGGAACGTTATAGAATGGAACGGCATGGAATGGAAGGAAGTGGAGTGGCATGCCATGGCGTGGAGAGAAGTGAAATGGATAGGAGTGCAGTGGAATGGAATGGAATGGAATAGAATTCAATGGAGTAGGGTGGAGTGGAGTGGAATGGAGTGGAATGCAATAGAGTAGAAGGAAATGGAATGGAATCGAATGTAATGCAATGGAATGGAACAGAAATAAGTTGAACGGAATGGTCTGAAACATACTGGAGTGGAGAGGACTGGAGTGGAACAGAGTGGAGTGGAATGGAGTGGAATGGAATGGAGTGGAATGTAGTGGAATGGAGTGGAATGGAATGGAGTGGAGTGCAGTGGAGTGGAGTGAAGTTCATCGGAGTGGGGTGGAATGGAGTAGAATGGAGACAAATCTAGTGTATTGGAATATAGTGGATTAGAATGAAATGGAATGGAATGGAATCGAATGAAATGGAATGGAATGGAATGGAAGGGAGTGCAGTGGAGTGGATTGGAGTTGAGTGCAATGGACAGGAGTTCAGAGGGATGGCATGGATTGGAATGGAATGGAATGGAATGAAATGGAATGGAGTGAAGTGGAATGGAATGGAATGGAATGGAATGGAATGGAATGGAATGGAATGGAATGGAATGGAAAGGTGAAATTAAATGTGAGCTAAGATTGTGCCACTGCACTCCAGTCTGGGTGACAGAGTGAGATTCAGTCAAACTAAAGGAATGGAATGGAATGGAGCTGAATGTAATTGAGTGGAGTGGAGGGCAGTGGAGTGGAGTGGAGAGGATGAATTCGAGGGTAATAGAGGGAAACGGAGTGGAGTGGAATGGAGTGGAGTGGAATGTAGAGGATTGTAGTGAAATGGAGGGGAATGGAATGGAATGCAATGGAATGGAATGGAGTGGAATGTAGAGGAGTGGAGTGGAATGAAATGGAAAGGAATGGAACTGAGGGAAATGGAAAGGAGTGGAATTAAATGGAATGGATTGGAATGCAGTGGAGTGGAGTGGAATCGAGTAGAATAGAGTGCAAGGGAGTGAAATGGGCTGCAGAGGAATGGAGTGTAGTAGAATGTAAAGGAATGAAATGGAGTGAAATGGAGTGGAATGTAATGGAGTTGAATGGAATGTGGTGGAGTTTACGGGAGTGGATCAGAGAGGAGTGAAATGGAGTGGATTTGAATGGTGTTGAGAGGAATGGAAAGGAGTGGAATGGAATGGAATGGATTGGAACGTACTGGAGTGGAATGGAGTGGAGTGGAGTTGAATGGAGTGGAGTGGAAAGGAATGGAATGGAATGGAGTTAAAGGGAGTGGAGTGGAATGGAAGGGAGTGGAATGGAACAAAATGGAATGGAGTGGTATTTAATGAAACGGCAGGGAATGGAATGGAGTTGAGTGCTGTGGAGTGTTGTGGCATAAACTGGTGTGGATTGAAGTGCAGTAGAATGGAATGGAATGGAGTGGAATGGAGTGGAATCGAATGGAATGGAACAGAATGGAATGGAAAGGAGTGGAGTGCAGTGGAGAGGAGTGAAATGAACTGGAGTGGAATGTAGTGGAGAAGAGTGGAGTGGAATGGAGTGGAGTACATTGAAATGGAGTGGAATGGAATAGAGTGGATTGGAGTGGACTGTAATGGAATGGGATGGAATGGATTGAAACGGAATGGAGTGGAGTTTAAAGGAATGGAGCAGAGTGGAGTCAAATGGAGCAGAACGGAGTGCAATGGAGTGAAACGGAGTGGACTGGAATGGAGCAGATTGGAATTTAGTGGTATGAAATGGAGTGGAATAGAAAGGAATGGAATGGAATGGAATGCTGTGGAGATGAGGGTAGTGTATCACAGTGGAGAGAAATGGAGTGGAGTGGAATGGATAGGAGTGGAATGGAATGGAGTGGAATGGAATGGAATGGAATTTAATGAAAAGGAATGGAATGGATTGGATTGGGGTGTAGTGGAGTTGAATAGAGTGGATGGGAGTGCAGAGGAATGGAATGGAATGGACAGGAATGGAAAGGAATTGAGTGAAACGTAATGGAGGGGACTTTAATGGAATGGAGAGGAGTAGAGTGGAGTGGAGTCAAATGGAGTAGAATGGAGGACAATGGAGTGAAACGGAGTGGAGTGCAATGCAGTGGAGTGGAATGTAGTGGAAATGAAATGGAGTGCAACGGAGTGAAATGGAATGGATGGAATGGAATGCTGTGGATTTGAGGGTAGCTTATAACAGTGAACTGAAATGGAGTGGAATGGAATGGACAGGAGTGGAATGGAATGGAGTGGAACGGACTGGAATAGAATGGAATGGAACAGAGTAGAGTGGAGTAGAGTGGAGTGCAAAGGAGTGGAATGTAGTGGAATGGAATGGAGTGGAGAGGAATGGAATAAATTTGAACATAATGCACTAGAATGGAATGGATGGGAATGGACAGGAGTGGAATGGAATGGAGTGGAATGGAGTGGAGAGGAATGGACTGGAATGGACTGGAATGGAGTTAAAGGGAGTGGATTAGAATATAGTGGAGTGGAATTGAATGGAGTGGAATGGATCAAAATGGAACGTAACGGTATGAAACGGAATGGCGTGGAATGGAACGGAGTGGAGTGGCATGGAGTGTTGTGGAGTCAAGTGGAGTAGTTTAGAGTGCACTGGAATGGAATGGAATGGAATGGAATGGAATGGAATGGAACGGAATGGAATGGAATGGTATGGAATGGAATGGAATGGAATGGAATGGAATAGAATGGAATGGAAAGAAGTGGAGTGGAGAGGAGAGGATTAAATGAATTGGAGTGGAGTGGAGGAGTGGAGTGGAGTGGAATGGAACGGAGTACATTGGAATGAGTGGAATGGAATGGAGGGCAACGGAATGGAGTGGAGTTTAATGGAATGGAGTAGAGTGGAGCAGAGTCGAACGGAGCAGAATGGAATGCAACAGAGTGGAGTGGAATGGAATGGATTGGAATTTCGTGGAATGAATTGGAGTGAAATGGAGTGGAATGGAAAGGAAAGGAATGGAATAGAATGGAATGGAACGCTGGGGAGTTGAGAGTAGTGTATAACAGTGGAATGAAATGGACTGAAGTGGAACGGATAGGAGTGGAATGGAATGGAGTGGAATGGAAGGAAATAAAATGGAATGGAATGGAGGGGATTGGGGTAGAGTGGAGTGGAGTGGTGTTGAATATAGTGGATGGGAGTGCAGAGGAATGGAAAGGAATGGAATGGAATGCAATGTAATGGAATGGAATTAAGTGGAATGGAATGTAGTGGATTTTAATGGAATGGAGTGGAATAGAGTGGAGTGGACTTGAATGGAGCAGAATGGAGTGTAATGGAGTGAAACGGAGTGGAGTGCAATGCAGCGGAGTGGAACGAAATGGAAATGAAATAGAGTGGAATGGAGTGGAATGGAATGGAATGGAAAGGAATGCTGTGGATTTGAGGGTAGTGTATCACAGTGGATTGAAATGTAGTGGAGTAGAATGGATAGGAGTGGAATGCAATGGAGTGAAATGGATTGGAATGGAATGGAATGAAATGGAATGGAATGGAGTAGAGTGGAGTGGAGGGCAGAAGAGTAGAATGGAGTGGAATGGAATGGAGTTGAGGGGAATGGAATGGAACTGAAGAGAATGCAATGGAGTGGAACAGAATGGAATGGAATGGATGGGAACGGACTGGAGTGGAGTGGAGTCGAATGGAGTGGAGTAGAATGGTGAGGAATGGAGTGGAATAGAGTGGAATGGAATGCAGTGGAATGTAGTGGAATGAAATTGAGTGGAGGGGAATGGAGTGAAGTTCAATGGAATGGAGAGGAATGGAGAGAAATCTAGCGGATTGGAATGGATTGGAGTGGAATGCAATGGAATGGAATGGAGTGGAACAGAATGAAACGGAATGGACTTGAATGGAAGGGAATGGAGTGGAGTGGATTGGAGTTGAGAAGAGTGGATGGGAGTGCAGAGGAATGGAATGGAATGGAATGGAATGGAATGGAATGGAATGGAATGGAATGGAATGGAATGGAATGGTGAAATGAAATGAGAGCTAAGATTGTGCCGCCGCACTCCAGTCTGCGTGAAAGAGAGAGATTCAGTCGTAATAAAGGAATGGAATGGAATGGAGCTGAATGGAATGGAGTGGAGTGGAGGGCAGGGGAGTGGAGTTAAAGAGGGTGGAATCGAGGGGAATGGAGTTAAATGGAGTGGACTGGAATTGAGTGGAGTGGAATGTAATGGAGTACAATGGAACGGAACGGAACGGCGTGGAACGGAAAGGTGTGGAGTGACGGTCAGTGGTGTGGAGTCAAGTGGAGTGTATCAGAGTGCAGTGGAAAGGAATGGAATGTAAAGGAGTTGAGTGGAGTGGAGTGGTGTGGAATGGGGTGGAATGGAAAGGAGTGGATTGGAATGGAGTGGAGTGGAGTGGAATGGAATGGGACGGAATGGAACGAAGTGGAAAGCAATGGAGTGAAGTTTAATGGAATGGAGTGCAGTGGAATGGAGTGGAATGGAGAAGAATGGAATTCAATGGAGTCAAACGGATTGGAGTGGAATGGAGTGGAGTGGAATGTAATGGAATGAAATGGAGTGGACTAGAGTGGACTGGAATGAATTTAAATCGCATACTTTAAAGTTGAGGGGAGTGAATAAGTGTGGTATGAAATGGAGTGCGGTGGAATGCAGTGGAGAGGAATGGAAAGGAGTGAAATGGGATGGAAGGGAATGGAAAGGAATGTAATGGAATGGAGTGGATTTGGGTGGAGTGGAGTGGAAATAAGTGGAATGGAATGGAGTAGAGTGGAATGCAATGGAATGGAATGGAATGGAATGGAATGGAATGGAACAGAATGGAATGGAACAGGTATTAACGTACTGGAGTGGAGTAGCAGAATGGAGTGGAGTGGAATGGAGTGGAATAGAGTTTAAGGGAGTGGAATAGAACGGAGTGGAGTGGAATGGAATGGAGTGGAATGGAACAGAACTAAACGGAACGTTATAGAATGGAACGGCATAGAATGGAAGGAAGTGGAGTGGCATGCCATGGCGTGGAGAGAAGTGAAATGGATAGGAGTGCAGTGGAATGGAATGGAATGGAATAGAATTCAATGGAGTAGGGTGGAGTGGAGTGGAATGGAGTGGAATGCAATAGAGTAGAAGGAAATGGAATGGAATCGAATGTAATGCAATGGAATGGAACAGAAATGAGTTGAACGGAATGGACTGAAACATACTGGAGTGGAGAGGACTGGAGTGGAACAGAGTGGAGTGGAATGGAGTGGAATGGAATGGAGTGGAATGTAGTGGAATGGAGTGGAATGGAATGGAGTGGAGTGCAGTGGAGTGGAGTGAAGTTCATCGGAGTGGGGTGGAATGGAGTAGAATGGAGACAAATCTAGTGTATTGGAATATAGTGGATTAGAATGAAATGGAATGGAATGGAATCGAATGAAATGGAATGGAATGGAATGGAAGGGAGTGCAGTGGAGTGGATTGGAGTTGAGTGCAATGGACGGGAGTTCAGAGGGATGGCATGGATTGGAATGGAATGGAATGGAATGAAATGGAATGGAGTGAAGTGGAATGGAATGGAATGGAATGGAATGGAATGGAGTAGGGTGGAGTGGAGTGGAATGGAGTGGAATGGAATAGAGTAGAAGGAAATGGAATGGAATCGAATGTAATGCAATGGAATGGAACAGAAATGAGTTGAACGGAATGGACTGAAACATACTGGAGTGGAGAGGACTGGAGTGGAACAGAGTGGAGTGGAATGGAGTGGAATGGAATGGAGTGGAATGTAGTGGAATGGAGTGGAATGGAATGGAGTGGAGTGCAGTGGAGTGGAGTGAAGTTCATCGGAGTGGGGTGGAATGGAGTAGAATGGAGACAAATCTAGTGTATTGGAATATAGTGGATTAGAATGAAATGGAATGGAATGGAATCGAATGAAATGGAATGGAATGGAATGGAAGGGAGTGCAGTGGAGTGGATTGGAGTTGAGTGCAATGGACGGGAGTTCAGAGGGATGGCATGGATTGGAATGGAATGGAATGGAATGAAATGGAATGGAGTGAAGTGGAATGGAATGGAATGGAATGGAATGGAATGGAATGGAATGGAATGGAAAGGTGAAATTAAATGTGAGCTAAGATTGTGCCACTGCACTCCAGTCTGGGTGACAGAGTGAGATTCAGTCAAACTAAAGGAATGGAATGGAATGGAGCTGAATGTAATTGAGTGGAGTGGAGGGCAGTGGAGTGGAGTGGAGAGGATGAATTCGAGGGTAATAGAGGGAAACGGAGTGGAGTGGAATGGAGTGGAGTGGAATGTAGAGGATTGTAGTGAAATGGAGGGGAATGGAATGGAATGCAATGGAATGGAATGGAGTGGAATGTAGAGGAGTGGAGTGGAATGAAATGGAAAGGAATGGAACTGAGGGAAATGGAAAGGAGTGGAATTAAATGGAATGGATTGGAATGCAGTGGAGTGGAATCGAGTAGAATAGAGTGCAAGGGAGTGAAATGGGCTGCAGAGGAATGGAGTGTAGTAGAATGTAAAGGAATGAAATGGAGTGAAATGGAGTGGAATGTAATGGAGTTGAATGGAATGTGGTGGAGTTTACGGGAGTGGATCAGAGAGGAGTGAAATGGAGTGGATTTGAATGGTGTTGAGAGGAATGGAAAGGAGTGGAATGGAATGGAATGGATTGGAACGTACTGGAGTGGAATGGAGTGGAGTGGAGTTGAATGGAGTGGAGTGGAAAGGAATGGAATGGAATGGAGTTAAAGGGAGTGGAGTGGAATGGAAGGGAGTGGAATGGAACAAAATGGAATGGAGTGGTATTTAATGAAACGGCAGGGAATGGAATGGAGTTGAGTGCTGTGGAGTGTTGTGGCATAAACTGGTGTGGATTGAAGTGCAGTGGAATGGAATGGAATGGATTGGAATGGAATGGAATCGAATGGAATGGAACAGAACAGAATGGAAAGGAGTGGAGTGGAGTGGAGTGGAGAGGAGTGAAATGAACTGGAGTGGAATGTAGTGGAGAAGAGTGGAGTGGAATGGAGTGGAGTACATTGGAATGGAGTGGAATGGAATAGAGTGGATTGGAGTGGACTGGAATGGAATGGGATGGAATGGATTGAAACGGAATGGAGTGGAGTTTAAAGGAATGGAGCAGAGTGGAGTCAAATGGAGCAGAATGGAGTGAAACGGAGTGGACTGGAATGGAGCAGATTGGAATTTAGTGGTATGAAATGGAGTGGAATAGAAAGGAATGGAATGGAATGGAATGCTGTGGAGATGAGGGTAGTGTATCACAGTGGAGATAAATGGAGTGGAGTGGAATGGATAGGAGTAGAATGGAATGGAGTGGAATGGAATGGAATGGAATTTAATGCAAAGGAATGGAATGGATTGGATTGGGGTTTAGTGGAGTTGAATAGAGTGGATGGGAGTGCAGAGGAATGGAATGGAATGGAATGGACAGTAATGGAAAGGAATTGAGTGAAACGTAATGGAGTGGAGTTTAATGAAATGGAGAGCAGTAGAGTGGTGTGGAGTCGAATGAAGTAGAATGGAGTGCAATGGAGTCAAACGGAGTGGAGTGGAATGCAGCGAAGAGAAATGTAGTGGAAATGAAATGGAGTGGAATGGAGCGGAATTCAATGGATGGAATGGAAACCTGTAGATTTGAGGGTAGTGTATAACAGTGGATTGGAATGGAGTGGAGTGGAATGGTTAGGAGTGGAATGGAATGGAATGGAATGTAGTGGAATGGAATGGCATGAAATGGAATGGAATTGAATGTGGTAGAATGGAATGGAGTGCAAAGGAGGGGAATGCAGTGGAATGGAATGGAGTGGAGGGGAGTGGAATGGATTTGAACAGAATGCAATGGAATGGAAGAGAATGGAATGCAATGGATGGGAAAGGACTGGAGTGGAATGGGGTGGAATGGTATGGAGTGGAGTGGAATGGACTGGAATGGAATGGAATGGAGTTAAAAGGAGTGGAGTGGAATCGAATGGAGTGGAATGGAACAAAATGGAACGGAACGGTATGGAAAGGAATGGCATGGAATGGAATGGAGTGGCGTGGCATGGAGTGTTGTGGATTCAAGTGGAGTGGATTAGAGTGCAGTGGAATGGAATGGAATGGAATGGAGTGGAGTATAGTGGAGAGGAGTGCAATGAACCGGAGTGGAGTGTAGAGGAGAAGAGTGGAGTGAAGTGGAATGGAGTGAAGCGTATTGGAATGGAGTGGAACGGAATGGAGTGGATTGGAGTGGACTGGAATGGAATGGAGTGCAATGAAATGGAGTGGAGTATAATGGAATGGAGTGGAGTCGAATGGAGTACAATGCAGTGCAAAGGAGTGACACGGAGTGGAGTGGAATGGTAAGGATTGGAATTTAGTTGAATGAAATAGATTGGAAAGGAGTGGAATGGAAAGGAAAGGAATAGAATGGAATGGAATTCTGGGTATTTGAGTGTAGTGTATAACAGTGGAGTGAAATGGAGTGCAGTGGAATGGATAGGAGTGGAATGGAATGGAATGAAATGGAATGGAATGGAATGGAGGGGATTGGGGTGGAGTGGAGAGCAGTGGAGTTGAATAGAGTGGATGGGACAGTGGAATGGAATGGAATGGAATGGAAAGGAATGGAATGGAAGGGAATAGAAGGGAATGCAATTGAGTAGAATATAATGGAGTGGAGTTTAATGGAATGGAGTGGAATAGAATGAAGTGGACTCGAATGGAGTAGAATGGAGTGCAATGAAATGAAACGAAGTGGAGTGCAATGCAGTGGAGTGGAATGAAGTGGAAATGAAACGGAGTAGAATGGATTGGAATGGAATGGAATGGAAAGGAATGTTGTGGAGTTGAGGGTAGTGTATCACGGTGGATTAAAAAGGAGTGCAGTGGAATGGATAGGAGTGGAATGGAACAGAATGGAATGGAAAGGAGTGGAGTGAAGAGGAGTGAAATAAAATGGATTGGAGTGTAGTGGAGAAGAGTGGAGTGTAGCGGAATGGAGTGGAGTGCATTGGAATGGAGTGGAATTCAACGGAGTGGATTCGAGTGGACTGGGAGGGAATGGAGTGCAACGGAATGGAGAGGAGTTTAATGGAATGGAGTGGAGTGGAGTCGAATGGAGTAGAATGGAGTGCAATGGAGTCACACGGAGTGGAGTGGAATGGAACGGATTGGAATTTAGTGGAATGAAATGGAGCAGAAAGGAGTTTAATAGAAAGGAAAGGAATGGAATAGAATGTAATGCAATACTGGGGAGTTGAAGGTAGTGTATAACAGTGGAGTGAAATCGAGTGGAGTGGAACGGGTTGGAGTGGAGTGGAATGGAGTGGAATGGAATGGAATTACATGGAATGGAACGGGGGGGATAGGGGTGGAGTGGAGTGGATTGGAGTTGAATAGAGTGGATGGGAGTGAAGACAAATATAATGGAATGGAATGGAATGGAATTGAGTGGAATGTAATGGAGTAGGGTTTAATGGAATGGAGTCGAATAGAGTGGAGTGGACTCGAATGGAGTAGAATGGAGTGTAATGGAGTGAAACGGAGTGGAGTGCAATGCAGCGGAGTGGAACGAAGTGGAAATGAAATGGAATGGAATGGAATGGAAAGGAATGCTGTGGATTTGAGGGTAGTGTATCACAGTGGATTGAAATGGACTGGAGTGGAACGGATAGGAGTGGAATGGAATGGAGTGGAATGGATTAGAATGGAATGTAATGAAATGGAATGGAATAAAGGGGATTGGGGTGGAGTGGAGTGCAGTGGAGTTGAATAGAGTGGATGGGACAGAGGAATGGAATGGAATGGAATGGAATGGAATGGAATGGAATGGAATGGAATGGAATGGAATGGAATGGATTGTGGTGGGGTTGAGTGGACTGGAGTGGAAAGAAGTGGAATGTAATGGAGTGGAGTCGAAAGGAATGGAATGGAACAAAATGGAATGGAACAGATCGGAACGGACAGGAGTGAAGTTGAGTGGGATGGACTGGAGTGGAATAGAGTTAAAAGAGTGGTGTAGAACGGAGTGAAGTCGAATGAAATGGAATGGAACTTAACGGAAGTGAACGGAAAACTATGGAAAGGAACGGCAAGAAATGGAAGGAAGTGGAGTGGCGTGGCGAGGCGTGGAGTCAAGTGGAGTGGATCAGAGTGCAGTGGAATGGAATGGAATGGAATGCAATGGAGTGGAGTGCAATGGAGTGGAATGGAATCGAGTGGAGGGGAATGAACTGGAATCGAATGGAATGCAGCGGAATGGAACAGAATCGAATGGAATGGAACAGAATGTACTGGACTGGAGTGGAGTGGAGTGGAATGAAGTGGAGTAGAATGGAGAGGAATGGAGTGGAATGGAATGGAGTGGAATGTAGTGGAATGAAGTGGAATGTAATGGAATGGAGTGGAGAGGTGTGAAGTTCAGTGGAGTGGAGTGGAATGGAGTAGAATGGAGAGAAATATAGTGGATTGGAATGGGGTGGAGTGTAATGCAGTGGAATGGAATGAAATGGAAAGGACCAGAATGGAACGGAGTGGAGTGGAGTGGATTGGAGTTGATTGGAGTGGATGAGAGTGAAGAGGAATGGAATGGAATGAAATGGAATGGAATGGAAAGGAATGGAGTGGAGTGGAATGGAATGGAATGGAAAGGTGAAATGAAATGTGAGATAGGTTTGTGCCACTGCACTCCAGTCTGGGTGACAGAGTGAGATTCAGTCAAAATAATGGAATATATTGGAATGGAGCTGAATGGAATGGAGTGGAGTGGATAGCAGTGGAGTGCAGTGGAGGGGATTGGAATCGAGGGGAAAGGAGTAAAACGCAGGGGAGTGGAATGGAGTGGAATGGAATGGAATGGAGTGGAATGGATTGGAACAGAACATAAAGGAATGACATGTCATGGAATAGAGTGGAGTGACACGCAGTGGTGTGGAGTCAAGTGGAGTGTATCGGAGGGCAGTGGAATGGAATGGAATAGAAAGGATTTTGGTGGAGTGGAGTGGAATGCAGTGCAATGGAGTGGAATGGAATGGAGTCGATTGAAATGGAGTGGAAAAGAATGGAGTGGAGTGCATTGGAATGCAATGGAATGGAATGGAAAGGAGTGGAATGCAATGGACTCAAGTTTAATAGAATGGAGTGGAGTGAAGTGGAGTGGAATGTAGAAGAACGGAGTGCAATGGAGTCAAACGGAGTGGAGTGGAATGGAGTGGAGTAGAATGGATGGGAATGGATTGCTGTAAATTTGAGGGGTGTCAATCAATGTGCATGAAATGGAGTGGATTAGAATGGAGTTGAGAGGAATGGAATGGAGTGGAATGTAATGAAAGGGAATATAATGGAATGGAATGGAGAGGATTAGAGTTAAGTGGAGTGGAATGGAAAGAAGTGGAATGCAATGGAGTGGAGTGGAATGGAATGGAATTAAATGGAATGGAACGGAATGGAATGGAATGGATTGGAAAGGACAGGAGTGGATTGCAGTGGAGTGGAGTGGAATGAATAGGAATAGAGTTTAAGGGAGTGGAGTAGAATGGAGTAGAGTGGAATGGAATGGAGTGGAATGGAACAGAATGGAACGGAAAGGTATGGAATCGAACGGAATGGATTGGAAGTGGACTGGTGTGGCATGGCGTGGAGTCAAGTAGAGTGGATCAGAGTGCAGTGAAATGGAATGGAATGGAATGAATTGGAATGGAATGGTGAAATGAAATGTGAGCTAAGATTGTGACACGGTACTCCAGTGCGGGCGACAAAGTGAGATTCAGTGGGAATAAAAGAACGAACTGTAATGGATCTAAACAGAATGAAGTGGAATGGAATATAGTAGAGTGGAGTACGGTAGAGAAGAGGAATCGAGCAGAATGGACTGAAATGCAGTGGAGTGGAATAAAGTGGAGTGGAATGGAATGAAGTGGAATGGAACGAAACAGAGCGGAACAGCAGGGAAAGGAATGGAGTGGAGAGGCGTGGAGGGGTGTGGAGTCAAGTGGAGTGGAACGGAGTGCAGTGGAATGGAATGGAATGGAAAGGATTGGAGTGGAGTGGAGGGGAGAGGAGAGGATTGGAGCAGAATGCAGTGGAGTGGAGTGGAATGAAGTGCAATGGAATGGAGTGGAGTGGAGTGGAATGGAATGGAACACAATAAAATGCAGCGGATTGGAATGGAGTGGACTTAAACGGAATGGAGTTTAACGGAGTAGAGTGCAGTGGAATGGAGCAGAATGGAGTGTAATGAGGTGAAATGGATGGAGTGGTATCGAGTGGAGTGAAATGTAAGGGAATGAAATGGAGTGGAGAGCAGTGGAGTGGAGTGGAGGGGAAAGGAGAGGAGTGGAATGGAGAGGAAGGGAGTGGAATGGAATGGAGTGGAATGTAGTGGAATGGAGTGGAATGGAATGGAGTGTAGTGGAGTGAAGTGGATTGGAGTGGAGTGGAATGGAGTGGAATAGAGAGAAATCTAGGGGATTGGAATGGAGTGGAGTGGAATGAAATGGAATGGAATGGAATGGAACAGAGAGGAATGGACCAGAATGGAAGGGAGTGGAGTGGAGTATAGTGGAGTTGAGTGGAGAGGATCAGAGTTCAAAGGAATGGAATGGAATGGAATGGAATGGAATGGAATGGAATGGAATGGAATGGAGTGGAATGGAATGTAAAAGTAAGTTGAAATGAAATGTGAGCAAAGATTTTGGCACTGCACACCATTCTGGGTGATAGAGTGAGATTGAGTCAAAATAAAGGAATGGAATGGAATGGAGATGAATGCAATGGAAGGGATGCAATGCAGTGGAGTGCAGTGGAGAGGAGTGGAATATAGGAGAATGGAGTGAAATGTAGTGTAGCAGAATGGAATCGAGTGGAATGGAATGGAGTGGAATGGAATGGAATGGAAGGGAAGGAGTTGAGTGGAGTGTAGTGGAATGGATTGGAATGAAGTGGAGTGGAGTGGAATGGAATGGAATTGAATGGACTAGAGTAGAGTGGAATGGAATGGAAAAAAATGGAATGTAGTGGACTGAAATGGCATGGAATTTAATGGAATGGACTGGAGTGGAGTGGAATGGAGAAGAATAGAGAGTAATGGAATCAAATGGAGTGAAGTGGAAAGGAGTGCAGTGGAATGTAAATGAATGAAATGGAGTGGAATGGAGTGGATTGGAATTGAATGGAATGGAATGTTGTGGAGTTGAGGGGAGTGTATCAGAGTGGAGTGGAATGGAGTGGAGCGAAATGGAATGGACTGGACTGGAATGGAATGGAATAAAGTGGAGTGGAGGGGAGTGGAAAGGAGTGGGATAGAATGTAGTGGAAGAGAATGGAATGGATTCAAACGGTATGGCATGTAACGGAAAATAATGGAATGGAACAGCTCCGAACAGACTGGAGTGTAGTGGAGTGTAGTGGAATGGACTGAAGTTGAATGGAGTGGAATGGAGTTTAACAGAGTGGAGTAGAATGGAGTGGAGTGGAATGGAATGGAGTGCAATGCAATGGAGAGAAATGGAAAAGTATGGAATAGAAGAGCATGGAATGGAAGGAAGTGGAGTGGCGTGGAGTGGTGAGAACTCAACTGGAGTGGATCGGAGTGCAATGGAATGGAATGGAATGGAATGGAATGGAAACAAAAGCAATGAAATGGAATGAAATGGATTGGAAAGGTGAAATGAAATGTTAGCTAAGATTGTGCCACTGCACTCCAGTCTGGGTGACAGAGTGAGATTCTCTCAAAATAAAGGAATGGAATAGAGTGGAACTGAATGGAATGGAGTGGAGTGGAGTATAGTGGAGTGGAGTGGAGTTGAGAGGAGTGGAATCGAGGGGAATGGAGTGAAATGGAGAGGAGTGGAATAAAGTGGATTGGAGTGGAATGGAATGGAAAAGAATGGAGCGGCAGGTAATGGAATAGATTGGAGTGGCGTGGAGAATTGTGGAGTCAAGTGTTGTGGATCGGAGTGCAGTGGACTGGAATAGAATGGAACGGAATGGAATGGAATGGAAAGGAGTGGAGTGGAGCAGAGTGGAGTGGAGGGAAATGGAGTGGAATGGAGTGGAGTGGAGTGGAATGCAGGGAATGGAGTGGATTGGAGTGGATTGGAATGGAATGGAGTGGAGTGGAATGGAATGGAATGGAATGGAATGGAGTATAATGGAATGGAGAGCAATGGAGTGGAGTGAAGTGGAATGGAGTAGAATGGAGTGCAATGGAGTGAAATGGAGCAGAGTGGAATGGAGTGGCATCGAATATAATGGAATGAAATGGAGAGGAATTAAGTGGAATGGAATGGAAATGAATGGAATGTTGTGGAGATGATGGGAGTGGATCATATTGGAGTGAAATAGAGTGTAGTGGAATTTAGTTGAGAGTAATGGAACGGAATAGAAACGACTGGAATGGAACGGAGTGGAGTGGAGAGGAATGGATTGAAATGGAATGGAGAGGAGAGGAAAAAAATGGAATCAAACGGAGTGGAATGCAAAAGAATGGAATGGAATGGATCAGAACAGACTGGAGTGGAATCGAGTGGAGTGGAATGGAGTGCGGTGGAATGGAGTGGAGTTGAATGGATTGGAATCGAATGGAATAGAGTTAAAAGGAGTGGATTAGAAAGGAGTGGAGTGGATTGGAATGGAGTGGAATGGAACGGAAAGGAACGGAACAATAAGTAATGGAACGGCATGGAATGGAACGAAGTGGGGTGGCGTGGAGTGTTGAAGATTCAAGTGGGGTTGTCTGCAGTGCAGTGGAATGGAATGGAATGGAATGGAATGGAATAGAATGGAATGGAAGAGTGGAGTGGAATGGAGTGGGGTAGAGTGGAGTGTAGTGGAATGAAGTGGAGAGGAGTGGAATGCAGTGGAATGGAATGGAGTGGAGTGCAGTGGAATTAAATGGAACGGAATGGAAAGGAGTTGAATGGAATGGAGAGGAGATTAATGAAATGGAGTGGAGTGGAGTGGAGTGGAGTTAAGGGGAATGGAGTAGAATGGAGTGCAATGGAGTGAAACGGAGTATAGTGGAATGGAGTGAAACGGATTGGAATGCTGTAGAGTTGAGGGGAGTGGATCAGAGTGGATTGAAATGGAGTGGAGTGGAATGGAATAAAAAGCAATGGAATAGAATGGAACAGAATGGATTGGAACGGATTGGAAAGAACTGGAGTGGAGTGCATAGGATTGGAATGGAGTGGTGTGGAATGGAGTGCAATAGCGTGGAATGGAGTGGAATGGAACTGAGTGGAATGTAGCAGAATGGAGTGGAATTGAATGGAGTGGATTGGAGTCGTGTGAAATGCAGTAGAGTGAAGTGCAATGGAGTGGACTTGTGTGAAATGCAGTAGATTGGAATAAGGTGAAGTGCAGTGCAATGGAGTAGAATGGAACGGAACAGAACCAAACGGAATGTAGCGGAATGGAAGGGAGTGGAGTGGAGTGGAGTGGAGTGGAGTGGAATGGAGTGCAGAGGAATGGAATAGAATGGAATGGAATGGAATGGAATGGAATGGAAAGGAATGGAACGGAATTCAATGGAACGGAGTGGAATGGAGTGGAATGGAATTGAGTTGAGTGGAATGGAGTGGAGTGGAGTTGAGTGGAGTCAATTGGATTGCAGTGGAATAGAAAGACATGGAATGGTATGGAATGGAATGGAATGAAATGGATTGGAATGGAATGGGATGGATTGGAATTGAATTGAAGGGAATGAAAAGGTTAAAGGAAATGTGAGCTAAGCTGTTGCCACTGGACTCCAGTCTGCTTGCCAGAGAGAGATTCAGACTAAATACAGGAAAGGAATGGAATGCAGCTGAAGGGAATGGAGTTGAGTGGAGAGGAGTGGAATCAACGGGAATGGAGTGAAATAGAGTGGAGTGAAATGCAATGGAGTGCAATGGAACAGAACAGAATGAAATGGACGGAAGGGAATGGAACTGAGTGGAGTGGAGTGGAGGGGAGTTGAGTGTAGAAGATTGGAGTGCAGTGGAATAATGGAATGGAATGGAATGGAATGGAATGGAATGGAATGGAATGGAATGGAATGGAATGGAGAAATGAAATGTGAGCTAAGATTGTGCCAATGCACTCCACTGTGAGTGACATAGTGAGATCCAGTTTAAAGGAATGGAATGGAATGGAGTAGAATGGAATGGAATGGAGCAGAAAGAGTGGAGTGCTGTGGGGTTGAGGGGAGTGGATCAGAGTGGAATGAAATGCCGTGTAGTGGAATGGTGTGGAATGGAGTGGATAGGAACAGAGTGGAATGGAAAGGAATGGATTGGAATGGAAAGCAGTGGAGTGGAAAGGAGTGGAGTGGAATGGAGTGGAATAGAGAGGAATGGAATGGAATGGATTGGACAGGAATGGAACGGAATGGAGTAGACTGGATAGGAGAGGAGTGGAATGGAGTGGAGTGTATTGGATTGGAGTGGAATGGAGTGGAATAGAGTGGAATGGAATGGAATGGAATTGACAGCAATAGAATGGAATGGAGTGAACTGGAGGGGAGAGGAGAGGAATGCAGTGGTGTGGATTGGATTGGAGTGGAATGGAGTGGAATAGAATGGAATGGAAAGGAATTGAATGGAAGGAATGGAAATGAATGGAGTGGAATGAAATGGACTGGAGTGCCTTGGTATGGACTGCAGTGGTATGGAGTGGGAATGAGTTAAATGGAGTGGAGTGGAATGGAGTGTAATGCAGATAAGTAGAGGGGAGTGGAATGGAGTGGAGAGCAATGGAATGGAGTGGAATGGAATTGAACGGATCGGAATGGTTTGGATTGGAATGGAACATAACGGATTGGAATGGAGTGGAGTGACGTGGAACGCTGTGGAGTCACCTGGGGTGGATTGGAGTACAGAGGAATGGAATGGAATGGAATGGAATGGAATGGAATGGAATGGAATGGAATGGAATAGAAAGTAGTGGAATTGAGTGGAGAGGAGTGGATTGCATTGGAATGGAATGGATTGGATTGGAATGGAATGGAAAGGAATGGAAGGGAGTGAAATGGAGTGGAGTGGAGGGGAATGGAGTGAAACTGTGTGGAATGGAATGGAGTGCAGAGGTGTGGAGTGGTGTTGAGGGGAATGGATGAGAGTCCAGTGGAATCTAATGGAATGGAATGGAAGGAATGGAAAGGAATGCAAAGGGGAGGAGTTAAATGTAATATATTGGAACGGAGTGCTGTGGAGTGGAGATGAGTGGAGTGGAGTGTTATGGAATGGAGTGGAGTGTAATGGAATGGAGTGTAATAGAATGAAATGGAATACAGTGGAGTGGAATGTAAAGGAGTGGAATGGAGTGGAGTGGAGTGGAATGGATTGGAGTGGACTGGAAAGGAGAGAAGTGGAATGGAGTGGATTGGAGTGTAATGGAATGGAATGGAGTGTAATGGAATGAAGTTCTGTGGAATTTAATGGAGTAGAGTGGAGTTGAGTAGAGTGGAGTGCAGTGAATTGGAGTGGATTCGAATGCAGTGGAGTGGAATGGAATGGAAGGGAATGGTATTGAAAGGAATAGAAAGGAATGGATTGGAGTGGAATAGAATGGAATGGAATGGAATGGAATGGAAAGGAATGGAATAGAAAGGAATGCAGGGGAGTTCAGTGGATTTGAGTGCAGTGGATTGGAGTGTAGTGGAATGGAATGGAATGGAATGGAGTGTAGTGGAGTTGAGTGGACTGGAGTGGAGTGCAGTTGAGTGGAAAGGAGTGGAATGGAATGGAGTGAAGTTTAATGCAATGGAATTAAACAGAATGATGTGCTATATAACAGAATGGAATGAAACGGAAAGAAACGGAATGGAGGGGAGTGGAGTGGAGTTGAGTGTAGTGGATAACATTGCGGTGAAATGGAATGGAATGGAATGGAACAGAGTGGACTGGAGTGGAATGGAATTGAACAGAATGGAGAACAGTGAAGTGGAGTGGTGTAAAATGTAGTGGAGTGCAGTGGAATGGAATGGAATGGAATGGAATGATGAAATGAAATTC
Source organism: Pan paniscus (assembly GCF_029289425.2). Lineage (NCBI taxonomy): Eukaryota > Metazoa > Chordata > Mammalia > Primates > Hominidae > Pan > Pan paniscus. The sequence continues at coordinate 27,722,448 of NC_073273.2, read as the reverse complement.
GAGCTACTATTGTGCCACAGCACTCCCATCTGGGTGACAGAGGAAGCTCCAGTTGAAATAAAGGAATGGAATAGAATTCAGTAGAATGGAATAGAATAGAGAGGAGAGGAATGGAATCAGTGAAATAGAGTAGAATGGAGTGGAATGAAGTAGAGTGAGATGGAGTGGAATGGAGTGGAATGGAATGGAATGGAATGGAGTGTAATTTAGTGGAGTGGAGAGGAATAAAGAGCAGTGGAATGGAGTGGAGTTGAATGGAGTGGAATGGAAAGGAATGGAATGGAATGAAATGGAAAGGAATGGAATGGAATTTAATGGAATGAAATGGAATGGAGTGGAGTGGAAGCGAGTGGACTAGACTGAAGCAGAGTGTAATGGAGTTCAGTGGACAGGAATTGAATGGAATGCAGTGGAGTGGAATGGAATGGAGTGGAGTGGGATGCAATGGAGTGGAGTGAAGTGGAGTGGAATGTAGTGGAGTGGAATGAAGTGGATTGGAGTGGAATGGAATAAAGAGGACTGGAATGCAATTGTGTGGAGTTCAGTGGAGTGGAGTGGAGTGGAAAGTATTTGAGCGGAATGGAATGGAATGGAATGGAATGGAATGGAATGGAATGGAATGGAATGGAACGGAATGCAATGGAATGAAATGGAATGGAATGGAATGGAATGAAATGGAATGGAATGAAATGGAATGGAATGAAATGGAATTTAATGGAATGAAGTGGAATGGAATGGTGAAATTAAAAGTGAGCTAAGATTGTGCCACTGCACTCCAGTCTGGGTGACAGAGTGAGATACACTCGAAATAAAGGAATGGAATGGAGTATAATGGAATGGAACGGAGTGGAGTGGAATGGAATGGAGTGCAATGGATTGGATTTGAGTGGAGTGGACAGGAATGGAGTGGAATGGATTGGATTTGAGTAGAGTAGAAGGCAGTGAAGTGGAAAGGAGTGGAATGAAGTGGAGTGCAATGTTATGGAATGGAGTAGAATGGAAAGGAATGGAAATGTGTGGAATGAAGTGGAGTGGAGGGGAATGGAGTGGAGTGGAGTGAAATGGAGTGGAGTGGGATGGAGTTGAGATGAATGGAATGGAATGGAATGGAACAGAGCAAAATGGAACGGAGTGGAGTGGAGTGGAGTGGAATGGAGCAGAATGTAATTTAATGAAAGGAAGTGGAGGGGAATGGAATGGAAAAAATGGGAATGGAATGGAATGGAATGGAATGGAGTTGAAAGGACTGGAATGGAAAGCAATGGAATAGAACAGAATGGAACAGAAAAGAACGGAATGGGAGTGGAGTGCAGTGGAGTGGAGTGGAGTTGAGGGTTGTGGATCAGAGTGCAGAGGACTGGAATGGAATGGAATGGGATGGAATGGAATGGAATGGAATGGAATGGAGTGGAATGGAATTGCGTGTAGTGGAAGCGGAGTGGAGTGTAATGTAATCAATTAGAGTGGAATGGAATGTTTTGGAATATAATGGAATGGAATGGAATGAAACGGAGTATAATGGAATGGAATTGAGTGGAATGGAGTGGAGTTGAATGTAATGGAGTGTAGTGCAATGGAGAGAAGTGGAAGGGAGTAGAATGGAGTAGAATGAAATGGAATCAAACGTAGTGTAAACGAATGGAAAGGAGAGAAATGGAATGGAATTGAGTGGAGTGGAGTAAAGTTGAGTGGTGTGGAATGGAGTGAAATGGAATGGGTTGGAATTGAGTTGAGTGGAATGGAGTGGAGTGAAATGGAATGAAATGGAACAGAACAGAAGAGTACGGAATGGAATGGAATGTAGTGGATTAGAGGGGTTTTTAATCAGAATGATGCAGAATACAATAGAATGGAGTGCACTGGAATGCAGTGGAATGGTGTGGAATGGAATGGAGTGGAGGGGAGTGGAGTGGATGGGAATGCAGTGGAATAGAATGGATTGGAATGGAATGAAATGGAATGGAATGGAATGGAACTGAAAATAGTGGACTGGTTTCGACTTCAGTGGAGTGGACCAGAGTGTAGTGGAAGGGAATGGAATGGAATGGAATGGAATGGAATGGAATGGAATGGAATGGAGTGGCATTAAATGCAATATAATAGAATGGAATGGAGTGGAGTGGAGAGGAGAGGAGTGGAGTGGAGAGTAATGGAAGTAAGTGGAGTGTAATGGAATGGAGTGGAGTGGAATGAAATGGAATCGAGTGCAGTGGAATGGAAAGGAGTGGAATGGATTGGAGTGGAGTGGATTGGAGTGGAGTGGAAAAGAGTGAAGTGGAATAGAGTGGAATGGAATGGACTGGAATGCAATGGAGAGGAAAGGAATGAAGTGGTGTGGAATGGAATGGATTGCAGTGGATTTGAGTGGAGTGGAGTGAAATAGAGCGGACTGGAATGTAGTGGAGTGGAATGGAATGGAGTGGAATAGTACACAACAGAATAGAATGGATCAGAGTGCAGGGTAAAAGAATGGAGTGGAATGGAATGGAACACAATGGTACAGAATACATAGGAATGCAGTGGAGTGCAATGGAGTTAAGTGTAACGGATTGGAGTACAGTGGAATGAAATGGAGTGGAGTGGAGTTGAGGGGAGTAGAGTGGAGTGAAGTGTAGTGGAAAGGAGTGGAATGTAATGGAGTGGTGTTTAATGCAATGGAATTGAACGGAATGGAATGGAAGGGAACAGAATGGAATGAAAAGGAACGCAATGGAATGGATGGGAGTGGAGTGGTGTGTATCACAGTGAAGTGAAATGCAATGGATTGCAATGGAATGGAAGGGATTGGAGGGGAGTGGATTGGAATGGAATGGAATAGAATGGAGAACAGTGGAGTGGAGTGGAGTGGAGTAAACTGGAGTGCAGTGCAGTGGAATGGAATGGAATGGAATGGAATGGAATGGAGTTATAAAATTAAAAGTGAGTTAAGGTTGTTCCACAGCACTCCCATCTGAGTGAAAGAGGGAGATCCAGTAGAAATAAAGGAATGGAGTGAAATGGAGAAAATCGAAGGGAATGGAGAGGAGTGGAATGGAATCAGTGGAATAGGTTGGAGTGGAGTGGAATAGAGTGAAGTGACATGGAGTGGAGTGGAATGGAGTGGAAAGGAGTGGAAAGCGATGGAATTGAATTGCGCGGAATTGAATTTAACGGAGTGAAATGGAGGGGAGGGGAGTGGAATGAGGAGCAGTGGAATGGAGTGGAGTTGAAAAGTGGAATGGAATGGAATGGAATGGAATGGAGTGGAATGGAGTGGAATGAAGTGCAGTGGAACAGAGTGGAGTTGAATGGAGTGGAATGGAGTGGAATGAAGTGCAGTGGAACAGACTGGAGTCCAATGGAGTGGAATGGAATGGAATGGAATGGAATGGAGTGGAATGGAATGGAATGGAGTGGAATGGAATGGAATAGATTGGAAAGGAATGGAGTGGAGTGGAGTGGATTGAAGTGGAGTGGAGTGGATTGAAGTGGAGTGGAGTGGAATGAAGTGGAATGGAGTGAAATGAAGGGGAGTGGAATGGAGTGGATTGGAATGGAGTGGCATGTGAAGGAACTGAACGGAATGCATCTGATCGCAAAGGAATGGAATGGAATGGAGTGGATTGGAGAGCAGTGGACTTCATTGGAGGGGATCACAGTGCAGTGGAAGGAAAAGGAATGGAATGGAATGGAATGTAATGGAATGGAATGGAATGGAATGCAGTGGAGTAGAGTGAAGTGGAGCTTAGTGGAATGGAGCGGAGTGGAGTGGGGTGGAATGGAGTGGCATGGAATGGCATGGAGGGGAATGGAAAGGAACAGAATGGAATGGAATGGAAAGGAATGGTACAGAAGAGAATGGAACACAGAGGAGAGAAGTGGAGTTCAATGCATTCGAGTGGAGTGGATATGAGTGTAGTGGAGTGGAATGGAGTGAAATGGAATGGTGAAACGAAATGTGATGTAAGATTGTGCCACTGCACTCCAGTGTGGGTATCAGCGTGAGATCAAGGCGAAATAAGGTACTGCATTGGAAAGGAGTAGAATTGAATGGAAAGTAGTGCAGTGAAATACAATGAATTGGAATGGAGTGGAAGGGAGTAGAATGGAGCGCAGTGGAATGAAGTGGAGTGGAAAGGAGTGGAGTGGGGTTGAATGAAATAGAAGGAAAAGGAATAGAATGAAATGTAATGGAGTGGAATGGAATGGAGTGGGGTTCAATGAATTGGAGTGGACTGGAGTGGAGTGCAGCGTAGTGTAGCAGAGTGGGATAGAGTTGAGTGGATTGGAAACGATTGGAGTGGAGTGGAAAAGAATGGAATGGAATTTACTGGAGTGGAGTGGAGTGGAATAGAATGGAATGGAATGGAATGGAACGGAACGGAATGGAGTGGAATGGAGTGGAGTTAATGAAGTGGAGTGGAAAGAAGTGTAATGGAATGGAATGGAATGGAGTGGAGAAGAATAGAATGGAATCCAAAGGAATGATATGGAATGCAATGGAATGGAATGGAATTTAATAGAATGGAATGGGTGGATAGGAAAGGAATTGAGTGGAATGGCGTGTAATGCTATGAAGTTGAGGGGAGTTGATGAAAGTGGAGTGAAATGGAGTGGAGTGGAATGGTTTTGAATGGAGTGGAATGGAATGGTGTGGAATGGAAAGGAATGGACTGGAATGGAGAGCAGTGGAGAGGACTGGAGTGGAGTGGAATGGAGTTTAATATAGTGGAATACAATGGAATGGAGGGGAATGGAATGGAATGGAGTGGACTGGAATGGAGAGGAGTTGAATGGAGTGGACTGGAATGGAGAGGAGTTGAATGGAGTGGACTGGATTGGATTGGAGTGGAATGGAGTGGAAAGGAGTCGAATGGAATGGAATTGAATAGAAGGAAGGGAATGGTAATGAGTGGAATGGAATGGAGTGGAGTGGCGTGGTGTGGTCTGGAGTGGTATGGAGTTGAATGGAGTTAAAATAATTGGAGTGGATTGGACTGGAATGGATTTAAAGTGAGTGGAGTGGAATGGAGTGGAGTGGAATGGAATGGAGTGGAGTGGAATGCAATCGATCGGAACGGTTTAGAATGTAACTCAATGGAATGGAATATAGTGGAGAGACGTGGAATGGTGTGGAGTCACGTGGAGTGGATTGGAGTACGATGGAATGGATGGAAAGAAATGGAAAGGAATAGAATGGAGTGGAGAGGAGAGGAGTGGAATGGCGTGGAATGGACTGCATTGGGGTGGAACAGAGTGGAATGGAATGGAGTGGAGTGGAATGGAATGTAATGAAATGGAATAGAATGAAGTGGAGTTTAAAGGAATCTAGAGGAGTGGAGTGGAATGGAATGAACTGTAATGAAATGGATTGGAGTGGAAAGGAGTGGAGTGGAATGTAATGGAAGGAAATGGAGTAGAATGTAATTGAATGGAATGAAAAGGAATGTAATGCAGGGGAGATGAGGGAAGTCGATGAGAGTTGTGTGAAATGGAGAGGAGCTGAATGGAGTGGAGTGGAATGCAATGGATTTCAATGGAGTGGAATGCATTAGAATGGAATGGAATGAAATGGAAAAATTGGCATTGAAAGAAGCAAAATGGAGTGGAGTGGAGTGGAATGGAGTGGAATGATGTGGAATGGAATGGAGTGCAGTGGAGTTCAGTGGGGTTCAGTGGAATGGATGAGAGGGCAGTGGAAAGGAATGGAATGGAATGTAAAGAAAAGGAATGGAATGGAAATGAAGGGAATGGAATGGAAGAGGATGAATGGAATATTGTGGACTGGAGTGCAGTGGAGTGGAGTTGAGAAGAATGCATCATAGTGCAGAGGAAAGGAATGGAATGGGATGGAATGGAATGCAATGCAATGGAATGGAATGGAATGGAATGGAATGGAGTAGAGTGGAGTGGAATGGAATCGAATGGAACCGAGTGAAGTGGAGTTGAGTGGAGAGGGGTGGAATGGAATCGAGTGGAATGGAATGTAATCGTGTGGAATGAAATGGAATGGAATTGTGTATAATGGAATGAATTGAGTGGAATGGAGAGGAGATGAGTGTAATGGAGTGGAGGGTAATGGAGTGGAGGGTAATGGAGTGGAGAGGAAGGCAGTAGAACGGAGAGGCATGAAATGGAATGGAATGTAGTGTAACGTAATGGAATGGAGTGGAATTGAATGGAGTTTAGTGGAGTGGAGTGGAATGGAGTGGAATGGAGTGAAATGAAATTGGTTGGAATTCAATGGAGTGGAATGGAGTGGAGTGGAATTGAATGGAATGAAACGCAATGGAAGACTATGCAATGGAACGGAGTGGAGTGGACAGGAGTTGAGTGTTGTTTATGTGAGGGCAGTGGAATACAATGGAATGGAATGGAATGGAGTGCAGTCGAGTTGAGAGGAATGGAGTGGAATGGCGTGGAATAGAATGGAGTAGAGTGGAGTGGAGTTGAGTGGAGTGGATCAGAGTGCAGTGGAATGGAATGGATTGGAATGGAAAAGAATGAAATGGAATGGAATGGAACCGAATGGAATCAAACGTAGTGGATTGGTTTGAAATTGAGTGGAGAGGATTGGAGTGCAGTGGAAAAGAATGGAATGGAATGGAATGGAATGGAATGGAATGGAATGGAATGGAATGGAATGGAGTGGAAGGAATGGAAGAGAATGGAACGGAGTGGAAAGAATGGAATGGAATGCAATGGGGTGGAGATAAATATAATGGAATGGAACGGAGTGCTATGGAGTGGAGAGGAGTGCAGTGGAATATATTTTAATGAAGAGGAGTGGATTGGAATGGAATGGAATGAAATGGAAAGGAGAGGAATGGAGTGGAGTGGAGTGGATTGGAGTGGAATGGAAAGGAGTGAAGAGGAATGGAGTGGAATGGAGTGGAATGGAATGGAATGGAATGGAATGGAGTGGAATGGAATGAAGTTGGGAGGAATGGAATGGAGTGGAGGGGAGTGAAATGGAATGGCATGGAATGGAATGGAATGGAGTGCAGTGGATTGGAGTGGAAAGAATTGGAATGGAGAGGAAAGGAATGGAGTGGAATGGAATCGAATGGAATGGAGTTGAATGGAATTTAGAGTAATGGAGTGGAGTGGAGTGGAGTGGAATGAAGTGGAAGGGAGTGTGGTGGAATGGAATGGAATTGAATGGAATGGAAAGGAGTGAAATGGAATGGAATGGACTGAAATGGAGAGGAGTGGAGTGGAATGGAGTGGAGTGGACTGAAGTGGAGTGTAATGGATTAGAATAACGTGGAACCAAAGGAAATGGAATGGAGTGGAATGGAATGGAATAGAGTGGAATGGAATGTAGTCAACAGGATTAGACTGGAACTGAGTGTAGTTGCGTGGAGTGGTACTGAATGCAGTGGAATGGAATGCATTAGAATGGAATGGAAGGGAATGGAATGGTGAAATTAAATGTGAGCTAAGATTGTGGCACTGCACTTCAGTCTGGCATACAGATTGAGACCCAGGCAATGTAAAGGAATGGAATGGAACGGAGTAGAATGCAATGGAATGGGTTGGAGTGGAATAGAGAGGAGTGGAGTGGAGTGGGGTGGAGAGGAATGAAGTGGAGTGGAATGGAGTGAAAAAGAGTGGAATGGAATGGATGGAGTGGAATTGAATGCAACAGAGAGAAATAGATTGGGGAGGAGCTGAAAGAAGTCCACTGGAATGGAGTCGCATAGAATGGATTGGAGTGGAGTGGAGTGGAATGGAATGGAATGGAATGGATTGGAATGGAATGGAGTGAATGGAAACGGAATGGAGTGGAGTGGAGTGGAAAGAAGTTTAATGGAGTGAAATGGAGTGTAGTGAAATGGAATGGAGGGAAATAGAATGACGTGGAAAGGAAAGGAATGGAACAGAACAGAACGGAATGGAGTGGAAAGGATTGGAGTGTAGTGGTGTAAAGTGGAGTGGAGTTGAGTGGAGTGGATCAGAGTGCCGTGCAATGGAATGGAGTGGAATGGATTATAGTGGAGTGGAGTGGAGTGCACTGGAATGGAATAAGCGTAACGGAATGGAATGGAAATGAATGGAATGGAATGGAATGGAATGGAGTGGAATGGAGTAGAGTAGAATAAAGTGGAGTGAAGTGGTGTGTAGTGGAGTTGAGTGGAGTGGATTTGAATGGAAGGGAAGGGTGAAAAGAAATTTTCGCTAAGAATGTGCAACAGCACTTCAGTCTGGGTGACAGAGTGAGATCCTATTGAAATAAAGGAATGGAGTGGAATGGCCTGGAATGGAATTGAATAGAGTGGAGTTGAATGGAGTGAAATGGACTGGAATGGAAAGGAGCGGAATGGAATGGAGTGGAATGGAGTGGAGTGGAGTAGAGTGGAATGGAAGGATATGGACTGGAATGTGATGCAATGGAGTGGAATGCAGTGAAGCGTAGTGGAGTGGAGGGGAATGGATTCGAGAGGAATGGAGTGGAATAGAGTGGAATGCAATGGAATGGGAGGGAGTGGAATGGAAGTGAATGGAGTGGAACGGAATGGAGTGGAGTGGACTGGAGTTGAATGGAATGGAATTCAGAGGAATGGAACGGAATGGAAAACAACGGAACGGAAGGGAATGGAGGGGAATAGAGTGCAGTGGACTTGAGTAGAGGGCAGGGAATCGGAGTGCAGTGGAATTGAATGGAATTGATTGGAACGGAGTGGAGTGGAGTGAAATGGAGTGGAATGGAGTGGAATGTGGAGTGGAGTCGAATGGCAGGGAATGAAACGGAATGCAATGAAATGGAAAGGAATGAAATGGAACATAATGGAATAGTCGAGTGGAGTGGATAGAGTGGATTGGAGTGAAGTGGAATGGAATGGAATTGATTGGAAAGGAGTGGAGTGGAGTGAAATGGAGTGGAATGGAGTGGAATGGGATGGAGTGGAGTCCAATGGCAGGGAATGAAATGGAATGCAGTGAAATTGAAAGGAATGAAATGGAACATAATGGAATAGAGTCGAGTGGAGTGGAGGAGAGTGGATTAGAGTGAAGTGGAATGGAATGGAATGGGATTGAAAGGAATGCAGTGGAGCGGAGTGGAGTGGAATGCAGTGAAATGGAATGAAATGGAATGGAATGGAAAGCGTTGCTGTGCAGTGGAGATTACTGGAGTGGAAAGTAGTGCAAAGGAATGGAAGTTAATGGAACAGAGTGGAGTGGATTGGAGTGGAGTTGAATGGAGTGTATCGGAGTGCAGTGGAATGAATGGAATGGAGTGCAGTGGAGTGGAATGGAGAGGATTGGAGTGGAGTAGAGAGCAGTATAGTGGAATGGAATTGTATTGTGTGGAAAAGAATGGTGTGAAGTGGTTTGGAAAGGAACGGAATGGAATGGAATTGAGTGGAGTTGAATGGAATTGAATTAAGTGGAATGGATTCGGGTGGAGTGGAATAGAATGGAGTAAAGTGAAGTGGAATGGAATTGAGTCGAATGGATTGGAATTGAGTGCAGTGTAATGGCGTGGAGTGGAGTGGTATGTTGTGGAGTGGAGTGGAGTGGAATGGAATGCAATGGAGTGTAGTGGAGTGCACTGGAATGCAGTGGAGTGGCATAGAATGGAATAGAGTGGAATGGAATGGAATTGAGTGAAATGGAATGGAATAGAGTGGAATGAAGTAGAGTAGAGTAGAGTGGAATGGAATGGAATGGAAAGGAATGGAATGGAATGGAAAGGAATTTAGTGGCATTGAATGGAATGGAATGAGGAAATGAAAGGTGAGCTAAGATTGTGCCACTGCACTCCAGTTTGGGTCAGACAGTGAGATCCAGATGAAATAAAGGAATGGAATTTAAAGGAGTAGAAAGGAATAGAGTGGAATGGAGAGGAATGGAATGTAGTGGAGTGGAATGGAGTGGATTGGAGTGGAATGGATTGGAGTGGAATGGAGTAGAATGGATTGGAAAGGAGGGGAATGGAATGGAATCGAGTGGAATGGAGTGCAGTGGAGTGGAATGCAGTGGAGTGGAATGGAAGGCAGTGCAATGGAGTAGAATGGAGGGCAATGCAATGCAACGGAATGCAGTGGAACGGAATGGAAATGAGTGGAATGGAATGGAGTGGAGTAGTGTGGAGTGGAGTAGTGTGGAGTGGAAAGGAATGGAGTGGAATTTAACAGAATAGAAGGGAACTCATTGAAACTGAATGGAATGGAATGGAATGGAAAGGAATGGAATGGAATACAATGGAATGCAATGGAATGGAATGGAATGGAGTGGAGTGGAATGGAATGGAACGGAGTGGATTGGATTGTAGTGGAGTTCAGCGGAATGAGTCAAAGTGGAGTGAAGTGGAGTTGAGTGGAGTGGATCGTAATGCAGTGTAATGGAACTCAATGGAAGGAGTAGAGTGGAGGCGAGTAGAATGGAATGGAATTGAATGGAATGGAGTTTTGTGAGGTGGAGTCGTGTGGAGTGGAGTGGAGTCTAGTGGAATGGAGTGGAGTGGAGTGGAGTGGATTGGATTTGAATGGAGTGGAATCAAATGGAGAGGAGTGGAATTGAATGAAATCGAAAGGAAGAGAATGGAATGGAACAGAATGGAATGGAACGGATCTGTGGACTGGAGTGGAGTGTAGTGGAAGAAGAGGAGTGGAATGGAGTGAACTGCTGTGGAATGGAATATAGTGGAATGTAGTGGAATGGAATGGAGTGCAGTGGAATGTCATGAAGTGCAGTGGAGTGGAGTGGAATGGAGCGGAATGGAGTTAAATGTAGTGGATTGGAATGGAATGCAGTTAAATGGAATGGAGTGGAATGGAAGAGAACAGAATGGACTGGAATGGAACGGAGTGAATTGGAATGGAGAGGAGTTGACTTGAGGGGAGTGGATCAGAGTGCAGAGGAATGGAATGGAATGGAATGGAATGGAATGGAATTCAATGGAAAGGAATGGAATGGAATGAAATCTAATCGCATGGAATGGAGTGGAATGCAATGGAATGGAGTTGAGTGAAGTGGAGTTGAGTGGAGTAGATCAGAGTGCAGTGGAATGGAATGGAATGGAAAGCTGAAATGAAATGTAGGATAAGATTGTGCCACTGCGCTCCAGTCTGCACAACAAAGTGAGATTCAGAAGATATAAATTATTGGAATGGAATGGAGCAGACGGGAATGGAGTGGATTGGAGTGGAGTTGAGTGGAGTGGAGTGGAAAGAAGTGGAATAGAGTGAAATGTAGTGGAGTGGAATGGAATGGCATGGAATGGAACAGAAAGGAATGGAGTGGAACAGAACGGAATGGAACGGAGTGGAGTGTAGTGGAGTAAATTGTAGCAGACAATAGTGCAGTGGAAAGGAATGGATGGAATGGAATGGAATGGAATGGAATGGAATGGAATGGAATGGAATGGAATGTGAGCTAAGATTGTGTAACTGCACTCCAGTATGTGTGAAATAGTGAGATCAAGATTAAATAAAGGAATGGAATGGTTTGGAATAGAATGGAATGGAATGAAGGGGAGAGGAATGGAATTGAGTGGAATGGAGTGGAATTGAGTGGAATGGAGTGGAATGGAATGGAAATGAAAGGAGTGGAAAGGAATGGAATGGATTTTAATGGAGAGCAGTTTAGTGGAATGGAGTGGAATGGAATGGAGTGTAGTGGAGTGGAGTGGAGAGAAATGGAGTGGAATGGGATGGAATGGAGTGAAGTAGAGTGGATTGAAGTGGAGTTAACAGTAGAGGATTAGAGTGCAATGAAATGAAATGAAATGAAATGAAATGGAATGGAGTGGAGTGGAGTGAAATGGAGTGGAAAGGAGTATAATGGAATGGAGTGGAGTGGATTGGATTGGAAAGCAAAGGAATGGAATGCAATGGAACGTAATGGATACGTTTTGAGTTTAGTACAGTGGAGTGGAGTTCAGTGGAGTGGACTGAAGTACAGTGCAATGGAATGAAATGTAATGGACTGAAATAGATTGGAGTGGAGTGGAATGGAAAGGAATGGAATGGAGTCGAGTGGAGTGGTGTGGGGTGGAGTGGAATGGAATGGAGTGGAATGAAACGGAATGGAATGGAATGGAAGGAGTGGGTTCGAGGGGAATGGAATGGAGGGGAGTGTAGTGGAATGGAGAGTAGTGGAGTGGAATGGAGGGGAATGGAGTTAAATGGAGTGGGGTGGAGTGAAGTGTAGAGGAAGGGAATGGAGTGGAATGGAGTGGAGTGGAAAGGAGTGGAATGGAATGGAATGGAATAAATTTGAATGGAATGGAGTGGAATGGAATGGGATGAAATGGAATGGGGTGGAATGGAATGGAATGGAGCAGACTGGAGTGGAGTGGAGTGGAGTGGAATGTACTGTAGTAGATTGGTGGGGAGGTGAATGGAGTGGAATGGAATGGAATTGAAGGGAGTGGAATGGAATGGATAGGAATGTAATGGATTGGAATGGCATGGAGTGGAGTGGAAAGGAGGGGAATGGAGGTAAACGGAAAGGAGAAGATTAGAGTGGAATGGAGTATATCGGACGGAAATGGAATGGAGTGGAGTTGAATGGAATGGAGGGGAATGGAAAGGAAGAGAAAGGAATGGTATGTAATGGAACGGAATCGAATGGAATGGAGTAGAGCGGTGTGGAGTGGTGTGGAGTTGAGTGGAGTGTATTGGAGAGCACTAGAAAGGAATGGAATGTAATTGAGTGGAATGGAGTGGGGTGGAGTGGAGTGGAGTGGAATGGAGTGGAGTGGAGTGGAATGGAGTGGAATGGAAAAGAGTGGAATGGAATGGAATGGAATGGAATGGAATGGAATGGAATGGAGCAGAATGGAATGAAAAGGAAAGGAATGGAAAGGAAAGGAATGTAACGTAATGGAATGGAATGGAATGGAATGGAATGGAATGGAATGGAATGGAAAGGAACGGAATGGAGTGTAGTGGAGTGGAGTGGAGTGGAGTTGAGTGGAGTGGATAGGAGTGCAGCAGAATCAAATGGAATTGAAAGGAAAGGAATGGAATGGAATAAAATGGTAAAATGTAATGTGACCTATGATTGTGCCAGTGCACTCCAGTCTGTGCGACAGAGATTCAGTCGAAATAAAGGATTGCAATGGAATGGAGTAGAATGAAATGGAAAGGACTGGAGTGGAGTGGAGTGGAGTGAAGAGGAATGGAGAGGAATGGCATGAAATGGACTGCAAAGGAATGGAGCAGAGTGGAATGGAATGGAGGGGAATGGAAAGGAACTGAAAAGAATGGAACGGAATGGAATGCAATGAAGTGGAGGGGAGTGGAGTTGAGTGTAGTGGAACGAAGTGCAGTGGAATGGAATGGAACAGAATGGAATGGAATAGAATGGAATGGAATGCAATGGTGAAATGTATTGTGAGATAAGATTGTGCCATTGCAATGCAGTCTGGGTGTCAGAGAGTGATTCAGAGGAAATAAAGGAATGTAGTGGAATGGAGAAGAATGGAATGGAGTGTAGTGAAGTGGATTGGAGTGGAATGGAGTGGAAAGACTGAAAGGTACTGGAATGGAATGGAGTGGAATGGAAGGGAACAGAAAGGAATGACATGCAATGGAATGGAACTGAGTGGAGAAGAGTTCAATGGAGTTGAGCGTAGTGGATCGGACTGCAGTGGAATGGTATGGAATGGAATGGAATGGAATGGAATGGAATGGAATGGAATGGAATGGAATGGAGAAATGAAATGTGAGCTAAGATTTTTCAGTGCACTCCGGTGTGGGTGAGAGTGTGAGATCTAGTCGAAATAAAGGAATGGAATGGAATGGAGTGGAGTGGGAAGGTATTGAATGGAATGGAGTGGAACAGAGTGGAGTGGAGTTGAATGGATTGGAGTGGTTTTCAGTGGAGTAGAATGGAGTGGAATGGATTGGAATGGAATGTAATGGGGTGGAATGGAAAGGAATGGATTGGAATGAAGAGCAATGGAGTGGAATGGAGTGCGGTGGAATAGATTGAAGTGGAATGGAGTGGAATGGACTGGAATGGAATGAAGTTGATTAGAATGGATTGGAGTGCAGTTGAATAGAATGGCATGGAATGGAGAGGAATGGAATGGAACGTACTGGAATGAAATGGAGTGGCATGGAATGCAGTGCAGAGGAGTATAGTGGAGAGGAGTGGAGTGAAATGTAGTGGAGTGGATCAGATTTCAGTGGAATGGAATTGAGTGGAATGGAACAAAAAAAAAACCAGAATGGAATGGAAAGGAGTGGAGTGGAGTTCAATGGAGTGGATTGTAGTGCACTGGAATGGAATGGAATGGAAAGGAATGGAAAGGAATGGAAAGGAATGGAATGGAGTGGAGTGGAGTGGAATGGAGTGGAGTGGAATGAAATGGAATGGAGAGAAATTGAGTGGTGTGGAATGTAGTGGACTGGAATGGAATGGATTCGAATGGAATGGAACAGAAGAAAACGGAAGTGAATGGAACAGAGTAGAGTGGAGTGCAAGGGAGAGGAGTGGATTTGAGTGGAGTGGATCAGAATGCATTGGAATGGAATGAAATGGAATGGAATGGAACGGAGTGGAGTAGAAAGGAGTGGAGTGTATTTTAATGGAATGGAGTGGAATGGAGAGGAATGCAATGGAGTTGAGTAGAATGGAGAGGAATGGAATGGAATGCAATGGAATGGAATGGAAGGCAAAGGACTGGACTGGAGTGGAGTGCAGTGGAGTGGAGTGGAGTGCACTAGAGTGGAGTGGAGTAGATCAGAGTGCAGTGGAATGGAATGGAGTGGAATGGAGTGGAGTGGAATTGAATGGAATGGAAAGGAATAAAAGAGAATGGAATGGAGAGGATTTGAGGGGAATTCAGTGGAGTTGAGTGGAGTGGTGTGGAATGGAGTGCAGTGGAGTGTAGTGGAGTGGAATGGAGTGGAGTGCAGTGGAAGGGACTGGAATAGAGTGGAATGCAACGAAATGCAGTATAATGGAATCTAAAGCAATGGAATTGTGTGGAACAGAATGGAGTGGAGTGGATTTCAATGGACCAGAACGGGATGGAATGTACTCGACCGGAATGGATTGGAAAGAAACGGAAAGGAGTGGAGAGGAGTGGAATGGAGTAGATCAGAGAGCAGTGGAATGGAATGGAAGGGAGTGTATTGGAATTGAATGGAATGGAAAGGAATAAAATGGAGTGTAATGGAAAGAGGATAAGAGTGGAATGGAGTGGACTGGAATCGAATGGAGTGTAATGGAGTGCAATGAAGTGGAGTGAAGTGCAGTGGAATGTACTTGAATGGAGGAGAATGCAATGAAATGGAATGGAATGGAATGGAATGGAATGGAATGGAATGGAATGGAATGGAATGGAATGCAATAGAAGGGAATGGAATGGAATGGACAGGAGTGGATTGGAGTGAAATAGAGTCGAATGGAGTGGAGTGTAGTAGAGTCGAATTGAGTGGGGTGGAGTGGAATGAAGTGGAGTTGAGTGGGGTTGAGAGGAATGGAATGAAAACAAATGGAGTGGAGTGGAGAGGAGAGGAATGGAATCAGATGTAATGGAATGTTGTGGACTGGAGTGAAGTGGAGTAGAACAGAACGGAAAGCAATGAAATGGACCACAATGGAATAGAACAGAATGGAGTGGAGTGGGTTTGAGTGGAGTGGATTAGGGAGCAGCGGAATGGCATGGAATTTAGTAGAGTGGAATATAAGGGAATGGAACAGAATAAAATGGAATGGAATCGAATGGAATGGAGAGGAGAGGAGTGGACTGGACTGGAGTGGAATGCAGTAGAGTGGAAAGGAGTGGAGGGGAAAGGATTGAACTGGAGAGGAGTGTAGTGGAGTGGAATGCAAATTAATGGAACTCAGAGGAATAGAATGGAATTGATAGGAATTGAGTGAAGTGGAGTGGAGTGGAACGGTGTGGAGTGGAATGGAGTGGAGTGCAAAGGAATGGAAAGGAGCAGAATAGAATGAAATGGAATGGAGTGTAGTGGAATGAAACGTAGTCGAATAGAATGTAGTGCAGTGGAGTGGAGAGGAGTGGAGTGGAGATCAAGGGAGTGAAACGGAGTGGAGTGGAATGGAGTGTAGAGGAAGAGAATGGGGTGGAACGGAACGGAAAGGAATGCAACGGAATGGAATGGAAAAGAGTAGAGTGGATTGGAGTGGAAAACAGTTGAGTGGAGTGGAATGCAGTGCAGTGGAATGGAATGGACGGGAATGGCATGGAATTGAATCCAGTGGAGGTGAGTGGAGTGGAGTGGAATGGAGTGGAATGGAGTGGACTGGAGTGGAATGGAATGGACTGGTGCGGAATGGAATGGAATGGAATGGAATGGAATGGAATTTAATGGAAAGGAACGGACTGAAATGGCGCGTAGTGGATTGTAGTCGCGTGGAGTTGATTGGAATTGATGGGAGTGCAGTGGAATTGAATGAAATGGAATGGAGTGAAGTGGAATGGAAGAAAGTGGAATGGAATAAATTGGAAAGGAATGGAGAGGAGTGGTGTGGAGTGGAGTGGAGTGGAGTAGAATGGTTTGGAGTGGAGAGCATTTGGGGGGATTGCAGAGGAGTGGAGTGAAATGGAAAGGAAGAGAATGGAATGGTGTGGAATGGAATGGAATGCAGTGGAATGGAATGGAATGGAGTGGAGTGGAAAGGAATGGAATGGGGTAGAACAGAGTGAATTGCAAAGGAATGGATTGGAATGGAATGGAATGGAATGGAATGCAATTGAATGTAATGGAACAGAATAGAATGGAATGGAAACGAATGGAATGGAATAGAATTGAAAGGAGAAGAGTGGAATGTACTGGAGTGGAAATGAGTTTACTGGATCAGAGTCCATGGAAATGGAGTTGAATGCAATGGAATGGAATGGAGTGGAGTGGAGAAGAGTGCAGTTCTCTGGAATGGAATGGAATGGAATGGAATGGAATGGAATGGAATGGAGTGAAGTGGAGTGGAGTTGAATGGAATGGAATTGAATGGAATGGAATGGAATGCAATGCAATGGAATGGTGAAATGTAATGTGAGATAAGATTGTGCCACTGCACTTCAATCTGTGTGAAAGAGTGAGATCCAGTAGAAAAAAAGAATGCATTGGAATGGAATAGAATGGAGTAGAATGGTGTGGGGTGTAATGGAATGGAGGGGAATGGAGTGGAGTGGAATATAGTGGAGTGGAATGGAGTGGAGTGGAATGGAATGAATTGGAGAGGTGTGTAATGGAGTGGAATGAAAATTAATGGAACTCAGTGGAATGGATGGAGTGAAATTGTGTGGAGTGGAATGTTGTGGAGTGCAATGGAGTGGAGTTGAATGAATTGCAATGGAATGGAATGGTATGGAATGGAATGGAATGGAATGGAATGGAATGGAATGGAATGGAATGGAGTGCAATGGAATGGAATGGAGTGGATTGGAGTGGAGTGCAGTGGAGTGTAGTTGAATGGAGTGGAACGGAGAGAAACGGAATGGATTGAAATGGAATGGAGTGGAATTGAACAGAGTGGAATGACATAGAACAGAATGGAACAGACTGGAATGGAAAGGAATAGAATGGAGTAGAATGGTGTGGGGTGGAATGAAATGGAGGGGAATGGAGTGGAGTGGAATATAGTGGAGTGGAATGGAGTGGAGTGGAATGGAATGAATTGGAGAGGAGTGTAATGGAGAGAATGAAAATTAATGGAACTCAGTGGAATGGATGGAGTGAAATTGTGTGGAGTGGAATGCTGTGGATTGCCATGGAGTGGGGTGGAATGAATTGCAATGGAATGGAATGGAATGGAATGGAATGGAATGGAATGGAATGGAATGGAATGCAATGGAAAGGAACGGAGTTGATTGGAGTGGAGTGCAGTGGAGTGTAGTTGAATGGAGTGGAACGGAGTGAAACGGAATGGATTGGAAAGGAGTGGAGTGGAATCGAACACAGTGGAAGGACATAGAAGAGAATAGAACAGAATCGAATGGAACAGAATAGAATGGAGTGCAGTGGAGTGGAGTTCAGTGGAGTGCTTCGGAGTGCACTCAAAAGAAATGGAATGGAATGGAAGGGAGTGGAGTGGACTGAATGGGAAGGAGTTGAGCAGAGTGGAGTGGAATGTAGTGGAATGGAGTGGGATGGAGTAAAATGGAGTGGAGAGGAAAATATTTGAGTGGAATGTAATGGAGTGGAATGGGACGGAACTGAATGGAATCAAACGAACGGAAGGGAATGCAGTGGAGTAGATTCGAGTGGAGTAGAGTTGGGTGGAGTGGATTGGAGTGCAGTAGAATTTCATGGAATGGAATAAAGTAGATTGGAGTGGAGTGCATTGGAGAGGAGTGCAGTGGAGAGGAATGGAGAGGAATGGAGTTCGATGGAGTGGAGTGGAAGGGAGCGAATTGGAATGGAATTTCATGGAATGGAATGGATTGGAATGAAATGGAATGTATGGAATGGAATGGAAAGGAGTGGAGTGGAGTCAAGTGGAGTGGATCCGAGTGCACTGGAATGGAATGGAATGGCATAGAATGGAATGGAATGCAATGGAATGCAATGGAATGGAGTGGAGTTTAGTGCAATGGAAGGGAGTGGAGTGGAGTGGAATGGAAAGGCATGGAGTGGAAAGGAATGGAGTGGAATGGAATGGAATGGCATGGAATGGCATGGAATGGAAGGGAATGAATTTGATTGTTGTGGTGTGTAATGCAGTGGAGTGGCAAAGAGTGGGTCTGAGTGAAGAGCAATGGAATGGAAATGAATGGAATTCAGTGGAATTGAATGGAGTGGAGAGGATTGGACTGCAGTGGAATGAAATGGAGTGTAGTTGAGTGGAGTGGAGTGAACTGGGGTGGAGAGAAGTGTAAAGAAATGGAATGGAGTGGAGTGGAATGGAATGAAGTGGAATGGAAGCGTATTGTGAAACAAAATGTGAGGTAAGATTGTTCCACTATATTCCAGTGTGGGTGACAGAGAGAGACGCAGTAGAAATAAAGGAATGGAATGGAAAGGAATGCAATGGAATGGAATGGAGTTGTGTGGAATGGAATGGAGTGGAATGGAGTGGAGTGGAGTGGAGAGGAATGGAGTGGAATGGAATAGAAGGGAATGAAGTGGAAGGGAATGGAATGGAGTGTATTGCAATGGACTGGAGGGGAGTGGAATGGAGAGTAGTTGAATGGAGTGGAATGGAGAGAAATGGAGTGGAGAAGAATGGAGTGGAGTGGAATGGAAGAGAGTGGAATGGAATGGAAGTGAAAGGAATGGAAAGGAGTGTAATGGAGTAGAGTGGAGTGGAGTGAAGTTGAGTAGATTTCTGTGTAATGGAGACGAATGGAGTGAAATGGAATAGAGTGGAATGAAATGGAAAGGAAAGGAAGGGAATGCAAAAAAATAATGAAAGTTAAAGGAGAGCAATTGAAGGGAACAGAGTGGAGTGAAGTGGATTTGAGTGGAGTACACCAGAGTTCAGTGAAATTGAATCGAATGGAGTGGAGTGGAATGGAAAGGAACTGAATGGAATAAAATGGAATGGAATGGAATGGAATGGAATGGAATGGAGAGGAGTGGAGTGGAGAGTAGTGAAGTTGAGTGGAACGGATTGGAGTGGAGTGCAGTGGAGTGGAGTGGAGTTGAATGGAATGGAGTACAGTGGAATGAAATGGAATGGAGAGGAATGGAATGAAATCGAGTTGAGTGGAATGGAATGGAATGAAATGGATGGGAATGGAATAGAAAGGAATGTAACAGAATGCAATGGAATGGAATGGAATGAAAAGGAAAGGAATAGAATGGAGTGGATTGGAATGGAATAGAATTGTGTGGAATGTAATGGAATGGAGTGGAATGGAGTACAACATAGTGAAGTGGAGTGGAGTGGAATGGAATGGAGTGGAGTGGTGTTGAGTGGAGTGAGGTGGAGTGAAACGAAATGAAATGGAGTGCAGTGGAATGGAGAGGAATGGAATCGGATGTAATGAAATGTAGTGGAGTAGAGTGGAACAGAATGGACAGGAATGGAATGGAACAGAATGGAGCAGAATGGAACAGAGTGGAGTGTAGTAAAGTGGTGTGGGGTTGAGTAGAGTGGATCTGAGTTCAGTGGAATTTGATGGAATGGAATTGAATGGAATGGAGTGGAGTGGAGTGGAATGGAGTGGAGTGGAAAGGAATGGAAAGGAGTGGAGTGGAATGGAGAATAGTGGAGTGGAATGTAGTGGAATGGAGTTGTGTGGAATGTAGTGGAGTGGTGTGGAATGGATTGGAGTGGAGTGGAATGAAATGAAACGGAGTGGATTTAAATGGAGAGGAATTTAATCGGATGTAATGGAATGTAGTGGAGTAGAGTGGAGGGGAACAGAATGGACCAGAAAGGAATGGAACAGAACGGAACAGAACAGATTGGAGTAGAGTGGAGCAGAGTGCTGTGTAGTTGAGTGAAGTTGATCTGAGAGCAGTGGAACGGAATGGAATGGAGTGAAATGGAATGGTGAATGGAAATGTGAGCAGAGATAGTGCCACTGCACTCCAGCCTTTGGTACAGAGTGAGATCCTGTGAAAAGAAAATATTGGAAAGGAATGAAGTGGAATGGAATGAAACGCAATAGAATGGAGTGGAAAGGAGTGGAATGGAATGGGATGGAAAGAAATGGAATGTAGGGGAGTGGAGTGGAGTGGAATGGATTGGAGTGGAGTGGACTGGAGAGTAATGGAGTGGAGGGGAGTGGAGTGGAATGGAAGGGAATGGAATGGAATGGTGAAAAGAAATGTGTGCTGAGGTTCTTCCACGGTGATACAGCCTGTGTGACACAACGCGATCATATCGACATAAAGCAGTGGAATGGAAGGGATATGAATTGTATGGAATGCAATGGATTGCAGTGAAGTGGATTGGAATTGAGTGGAGAGGAGTGGAGTGCTGTGGAATGGAATGGAATGCAATGGAATGGAATGGAATGGAATGGAATGGAATGGAATGGTGAAATGAAATGTAAGCTGAGATTGTGACATTGCAAACCACCCAGGGAGACAGAGTGAGATCCTCTCTAAAGAAAGGAATGGAAATGACTGGAGTGGAATGGAATAGAATGGAGTGGAGTGGATTGGAGTGGAGTGGAGTGGAGAGGAATGTAGTGGAAGGGAATGGGATGGAATGGAAAGGAATGGAGTGGACTGGAATGGAATGGACTGGAGTGGAGTGGAAAAGATTGGTGTGAAGTGGAGTGGAGTGGAGTGGAATGGAATGGAATAGAATGGAATGGAACGGTGAAAGAAAACGTGAGATGAGATTGTGGCACTGCACTTCAGGATGGGTGACAGATACAGATATTCTCAAAAGAAAGGAATGGAATGGAATACAGTGGAATGGAATCAAATGAAATGGAATAGAATGGAATGGAACGGACTGGAGTGGAGTGAAGTGGAATGAAGTGGAGTGGAATGGAAAGGAGAGGAGAAGAGTGGAATGGGATGGAATGTAATGGAATGAAGTGGAGTGGAGTGGGTGGAATGCAATGCAGTGGAATGGAGCAGAATGCAATGGGATGGAATGGAATGGAGTGGAGTATAATGAAGTGTAGTGGAGAGTAGTGCAATGGAGTGGAATGGAATCGGATGTAATGGAATGTAGATGAGTGGAGTGGAGATGAATGGAATGGAACGGAATGGAGCAGAACAGAATGGAATGGAACGGAGTGAAGTAGAGAGGAGTGGCATGGACAGGAGTGCCGTGGGATGGAATGGAATGGAATGGAATGGAATGGAATGGAATGTAATGTAGTGGAGTTGAGTCAATTGGAGTGGACAGGAGTGGAGTAGTGTGGAATTGAGTGAAATGGATTTCAATGGAATGGATTCGAGTGGAAGGGAAAAGAATGGAATGGAACAAAATGGAACTAAGTGGAGTGGTGAGGTGTGGAGTGGAGTTGAGTGGAGTGGAATGGAGTGCAGTGGCATAGGATACAATGGAATGGAATGGTCTGGAAACGAATGGGATGGAATGGAATGGAACGCAAAGTAACACAGTGCAGTGGAGTCGAGTGGAATGGAGTGGAATGGAGTGGAGTGGAAAGACGTGGATTGGAGTGGAATGGAGTGGACTGGAAAGTAATGGAGTGGAATGGAATATAACAAAATGGAATGGAATGGAATGGAATGGAACAGAGTGTAGTGGAGTAGATAAGAGTTGAGTGGAGTGGAACGGAGTGCAGTGGAGTGGTATGGAATGTAATGGAGTAGAGTGGATTGGAGTGGAGTGGAGTGCAATGAAGTGGAGTGGAGTGGAATGGAATGGAATGGCATAGAATGGAATGGAAAAGAAAAAATATAATGGAACGAAACAGGGTGGAGTGGAGTGGAAACGAGTTGAGCGGAGAGGATCGGAATGCAGTGGAATGGAATGGAATGGAATAGAATGGAATGGAATGGAATGGAGTGAAGTTTAGTGTAGAGTAGAGTACTAGAGTGGAGTGGAGTGAAGTGAAGTGGAGTAGAATGGAGAGGAATGGAATGGGATGGAGGAAAGCGGAATGGAATGGAATGGAATGGAATGGAACAAAACGGAATGGAACAAATTGGAGTGGAGTGGAGTGGAGTTCAGTGGAGTGGATTGAAGTGCAGTGGAATGGAATGGAGTGGAGTGGAGGATTTTAGTGAAATGGAATGGAATGGAATGGAATTGTGAAATGAAATGTGAGTTAAGATTGTGCCACTTCACTCCAGTATGGTATGAAGGGTGAGACCGAGTTGAAATAAAATAATGGAATGAAATGGAGCGTAGTAGAATTGAATGGGATGGAGTAGAGTGGAATGGAATGGAGCAGAATGTGGTGGAGTAGAGTAGAAAGTATTGGAATGGAATTTAGTGGAGTGGAATGGAATGAAGTGGGAAAAAATGGAATGGAATTTAGTTGAATGGAATGGAATGGAACGGAATGGAATGGAGTGTAAAGGAGGTGAATGGAGTGAAATGGAGTGGAGAGGAATGGAGTGGATTGGAAAGGAAGGGAGTGAAATGTAAAGGAATGGAAGGATTCTGTATGGAATGGAAAGGAGTGGAGTTGATAGGAGTAGACTGGAGTGGATCGCAGTGCAGTGGAAAAGAATTGAATGAAATTGAATGGAATGGAGTGGTGTAGCATTAAGGGAAGTGGAGTGGAGTGGATTGGAGTGGAGTTTAGTTGATTGGAATGGAATGGAAGGGAATTAAATGGAATTAGGAAATGACATGTGACCTAAGATAGTGAAACTGCACTCCGGTCTGGGTGACACATTGAGATCCAGTCGAAATAGGGGAATAGAAAGGAATGGAGTATACTGGAATTGAATGGAGTGGAGTGGATTGCAATAGAATGGAATAGAGTGGAGTGAAGGGGAATGGAGTGGAGTGGAATGAAGTGTAGTGGAATGGAGGAGAAGGGAGTGGAATGGAATGGACTGGAGTAGAATTGAATGGAATGGAGTGGAATGGAGTGCAATAGACTGCAGTGGAATGGAATGCAGTGGAATAGAGTGGAATTTAGTGGAATGGAATGGAGTGGAGTGGAAAGGAATGGAATGGAATGAAACGGTGAAATGAAATGTGAGATAAGATTGTTTCACTGCAATCCAGTCTCGGTGAAAGAGTGAGATCCTGTTGACATAAATGAACGGAGTGGAAAGGAATTTAGAAGAACAGAATGAAATGAAGAGGAGTGGAATGGGATAGAGAGGATTAGAATGGATTGGAGTGGAATGGAGTGGAGTGGAATGGAGTGGAGTGGAATGGAGTAGAATGGAGTGGAAAGGAATTGAATGAAATGGAGTGGAATGGAAAGCCGTGCAGTGGAATGGAGTGGAGTGGAGTGGAATAGAGGATAATGGAGTGAATTGGAGTGGAGTGGAATGGATAGGAGTGGAAAGGAAAGGAATGGAAGGGAATGGAAGGGAAGGGAACGGTAAGGAATGGAATGGAGTGCAGTTGAGTGCAGTGGAGTGGAGTGGAGTGGATAAGAGTGCATTGGAATGGAATGAAATGAATGGATTGGAGATGAGTGCAGTGTAATGGAATGGAATGGAATGGAATGGAATAGAATGGAATGGAATGAAATGGAAAGGAATAGAATGGATTGGAAGGGAATGGAATGGAATAGAATCGTGAAATGAAATATGAGCTAAGATTGTGCCACTGAACTCCAGAGTGGGTGACAGAGAGAGAATCAGTCTAAATAAAGGATTGGAATGGAGTAAAATGGAATGGAATGGAGGGGAGTTGAGTGGAATGGAGGGGAGTGGAATGGACTGCAATGGATTGGAATGGAATGGGTTTGAATTGAACACAGTGGAATGGAATGGAGTGGAGTGGAATGGTGTGGATTGGGGTGGGATGGAGAGGAATGGAATGAATTGCATTGGAGTGAATTGGGGTTGAATGGAATGGAAAAACATGGAATGGAACGGAGTGGAATAGAGTGGAGTGGAACTTAATGGAGTGGACCAGAGTGCAGAGGAATGGAAAGGAACGGAACTGAGTGGAGTGGAGGGGTTTGGAATGGAGTGGAGTGAAGTGGAATGGAGTGGAATGGAAAGGATTTGAGTGAAAAAGATTGGAATGGAACAGAATGGAATGTAACGGAATGGAATGGAATGGAAAGGAATGGAATGGAATGGAATGGAATGGAATGGAATTGAATGGAATGGAATGGAGGGGAGTGGAGAGGAGTGGAAGTGAGAGGATTGGATAGGAGTGTAGTGGAAAGGAAAGGAATGGAGTGGAATTGAGTGGAGTGGAGTGGAGGGGAATGGAATGGAATGGAATGGAATGGAACGGAATGGAATGGAATGGAATGGTGAAATGAAGTGTATTTTAATCCTGTTCCACTGTATTAAAGTCTGGATGACAGACTGAGATCCAGTCGAAATAAAGGAATGGAATGGAATGGAGTAGAATGAAATGGAATGGAGTGCAGTGGAATGGAATGGAGTGGAATGAAATGGAGTGAAGTAGATTGGAGTGGAAGAGAATAAAGTTAAGTTGAATGGAGGAGAATGGAGAGGAATGCTAAGGAATGAAGTGGAGTGGAATGGAATGAAATGGACTGGAAACGAGCGGAGTGGAGTGGAATGAAGTGGTGACGAATGGAAAGCAGTGGAATCGCGTGGAATTGAGTGGAATCAAATTGAATGAAATGAAGTAGAATGGAATAGAATGGAGCGGCCTGGAATGGAACGTAGTGGAGTTTTATTGAGTGAAATGTGTGGAGTGGAATAAAATGGAGTGGATTGGAATGAGGTGGAATGCTATGGAATGGAACGTAATGGAAAGAAACAGAATGGAACAGAGTGGAGAGGAGTGGAGTCGAAAGGAGTGGAATGGAATGGACTTGAGTGGAATGAAACAGAATGGAATGGAATGGAACAGAACGAAGTAGAGTGCAGTGGAGTGAAGTGGATTGCAGTGGAAAGGACTTCAGTGGAATGGAATGGAATGGAGTGGAATGGAATGGAATGGAGTGGAATGGAATGAAATGGAAAGGAATGGAATGGAATGGAATGGTGTAATGAAATGTAGGCTAAGATTCTGCTACCACTCCCCAGTCAGGGTGACAGAGTGAGATCAAGAAGAAATAAAGGAATGGAAAGGAATGGAATAGAGTCGAATGTACCGGAGTTGTGAGGAATGGAACAGAGTGGAATGGAGTTGAGTGGACTGGAATGGAGGGGAGTGGAATGGAGTGGAAAGGAATTGAATGGAATGGATTGGAATGGAATGGAATGGAGTGGAATGGAGTGGAGTGGAGTGGAATGGAGTGAAATAGAGTGAATTAGAGTGCAGTGCAACGGAATGGATTGGAATGGAATGGAGAGGAAAGGAACGGCACAGAAGGGAACAGAAAGGAAAGGAACGTATTGGAGTGGACTGGAGTGGAGTTGAGTGGATTGGGTTGGAGTGCAGTGGAAAGGAATACAATGGATTGGAGGAGCGTGCAGTTGAGTGGAGTGGCATGGGGTGGAATGGTATGGAATGGAATGGAATTGAATGGAATGGAAAGGAACTGAACGGAGTGGAGTGGACTGGAGTGGAGTTGAGTGGAGTGGATCAGAATACAGTGGAATGGAATGGAATGGAATGGAATGGAGTAGAGTGGATTGCAGTGAAGTGGAGAGGAGTGGAATAAAATGAAATGGAGTGGAATGGAATGGTGAAATTAAAAGTGAGCTAAGATTGTGACACTGCACTCCTGTCTGGGAGACAGAGTGAGAGTCATTCAAAATAGAGGAATGCAATAGAATGGAGTAGAATGCAATGGAATTCAAAGGAGTGGAATGGAATAGAGTGAAATGGAGAGGAGTGGAATGCAAATAAGTGGAATGGAATGGAATGGAGTGGAATGCAGTTGAGTGGAGTTGAATGACGTGGAGTAGAATTGAGTGGAATAGAATGGAATGGAAAGAAGTGGAGTGGAGTGGAAAGGAGTGGAGTGGAATGGAGTGGAATGGAATGGAAAGGAGTGGAGTGGAGTGATATGGAGTGGAGGGGAGTGGAGTGGAATGGAGGGAAGTGAAATGAAGTGGAATGGAAAGGAGATTCATGATGTGGAATGGAATGGAATGCAGTGGAATGGAAAGGAGTGGAGTGGAATGGAGCAGAGTGGAATGGAGTGGAATGGTGTCAAATGGATTGGACTGGAATGCAGTGGAATGGAATGGAATGAAATGGAGTGCAAAGGCATGGAACAGAACGGAAAAGAATGGAAGGAAGTGGATTGGAGTGGAGTTGAGTGGAGTGTATTGGAGTAAAGTGGAATGTAATTTAATTGAATGGAATGGAGTGGTGTGGAGTGGAGTGGTGTGGTGTGAAATGGAGTGGAATGGAATGGAGTAGAGTGGATTGGATTAGGATGGAACAGAATGGAAAGGAATGGAACAGAAAGGAATGAAACGAAATGGAAAGAAGTGAAGTGGAGTGGAGTTAAGTGGAGTGGAGTGGAGTGGAGTGGAGGGGAGTGGAGTGGAATGTAGTACAGTGGAGAAAATTGTAGTGGACTGGTACGGAATTTAATAGGAAGGAGTGTAGTGGAGAAGAGTGCAGTGGAGCTGAGTGGAAAGGAATTGAAAGGAATGCAATAGAATGGAATGGAATGAAATGGAATGGAATGGAATGCAATGGAATGGTGAAATGAAATGTGAGCTAAGATTGTGGAACTGCACTCCAGTCTGAGGTGACTGAGTGAGATCCATTCGAAATAAAGGAATGCAATGGAATAGAGTAGAATGGAATGGAATGGAGTGGATTCGAATGAAATGGAGTGTAATGAAGTAGAGTGGAGTGGAATGGAGTGAAGTGGAATGGAGTGGAGTGGAACGGTGTAGAATGTAGTGGAATTGAGTGGACAGGATTACACGGGAATGGAATGGAGTTCAGTGGAATGGAGTCGAGTGCAGTGGAATGGAATGAAGTATAATGGAGTGGAACGGAGTGGAATGGAATGGAAAGGAATGGAGTGGAATGGAATGGAATCCTGTGGAATGGAGTGGAGTGGAATGGAGTGTAGTGGAATGGAGTGGAGTTTAATGGAGTGAAATGGAATGGAATGAAATGCAGTGGAATGAAATGGAATTGTATGGAATGGAATGGAATGGAGTTGAATTAAATGGAGTGGAGTGGAGGGGAAAGGAATGGAGTTTACAGGAATGAAATTCAGAGTAATGGAAGGGAGTGGAGTGGAAAGGAATGGAGTAGAAAGGAGCAGAATGGGATGGAACAAAAGGGAATGGAGTGGAGTGGAGTGGAGTGGAGATGATCGGAGTGCACTGGGTTGGAATGGAATGGAATGGAATCGAATGGAATGGAGTTTAGTGTAGTAGAGTTGAGTAGAATGGAGTGGAGTGGAGTGGAATGGAATGAAGAAAAACGCAGTGGTATGCAATGGAGTGGAGTGAAATGGAATGAATGGAAAGAAATTTAATGGAATGGAATGGAAAGGAATGTAATGGAAAGGACGAAAGTGGAGTGGAGCTTCGAGGAGAGGATCAGAGTGCAGTGGAAAGGAAAGGAATGGAGTGGAGTCTAGTGGAGTGAAGTGGAGTGGAGTGGAGTAGAATGGAATGGAATGGAATGGAATGGAATGGAATGGAATGGAATGGAATGGAACGGAATGGAATGGAATGGAATGGAATTGTGGAACAAAATTTGATCTAAGGTTGTGCCACTGCACTTCTGTCTGAGTGACAGACTGAGAATAAAACTGAACGGAATAGAGTGTAGTGGAGAGAAGTGGAGTTGAGATGAAAAGAGTGGATCAGAGTGCAGTGAAAAGAAATGGAATGGAAAGGAATAGAATTAAGTGACGTGGAGAGCAATGGCGTGGAGTGGATTAGAATGGAATGGAATGGAATGGAATGGAATGGAATGGAATAGAATGGAAAGGAATGGAATTGAATGGAGTGAAACGGAATGGAATTGAGTGGAATGGAATGGAACGGAGTGAAATGGAATGGAATGGAGTGGAACGGAATGGAATTGAGTGGAATGGAGTGGAGTGTAGTTGAATGGAGTGCAATGGAATGGAGTGGAGTTTAATTGAGTGGAATGGTGTGGAATGGAATAGAATGGAATGGAATGGACTGGAGTGGAAGGGAATTGATTGCAGTGGATTGGAGTGGAGAGTAGTGGAATGGAGTGGAATGGAGTGAAATGTGGAAGAGTGGAAGGGAGTAGAGTGGAATAGAATGGACTGGAATTGAATGAAATAGAAACGAACGGAATGGAAGGGAAAGGAAAGGAATGCAGTGAGGTACAGTGGAGTGTTCAGTGGAGTGTATCCGATTGCAGTCAAATAAAATGGAATGGAATTCAGTGGAGTGGATTGGAGTGGAGTGGAGAGAAATGGAATGGAATTGAGTGTAATGGAATGGAATGGAATGGATTGGAGCAGAATGGAATGCAATGGATTGGAATGGAATTGAATGGAATTGAGTGTAATGGAACGGTGTGGAATAGACTGGAGTGGAGTGGTATGCAATGGAGTGGAGTGGAGTGGAATGGAGGGGATAGGAGTGGAAATGAATGGAGTGGAGTGGAGTGGAGTGAAGTTGAAAGGAATGCAAAGGAATGCAATGGAATGCAATGGAATGGAATTGTGTGGAATGGAATGGAAAAGAAGGAAATGGAATTGAATGTAATGGATCGGAGTGGAGTGGAGTGGCATGGACTGGAGTGGAATGGAGTGGAGTACAATGGAGTGGAATGGACTTCAATGGAACGGAACGGAAGGGAACAGAACTGAACAGAAAGGAACGGAAAGCAACGGAGTGGAGTGGAGTGGAATGTACTGGAAAGGAGTGGAATGCAGGGTAATGGATTTGAATGGATTGGAATCAAAAGGAGTAGAATGGAATGTAGTGGAGTGGAATGGAATGGAATGGAATGGAACGGTGTGGAACGGAAAGGAATTGAAAGGAATGCAGTGGATTGGAGTTGAGTGGAGTGGAATTGACTACAGAAGAATAGAATGGAATGGAATGGAATGGAATGGAATGGAATGGAATGGAGTGGAATGGAATGGATTTGAGTGGAGTGGATTGGAGTGGAGTTAAGTGGATTGGATCAGAGTGCAGTTGAATGGAAAGAAATGGAATAAAATGGAGTGGAGTGCAGCAGAGTGGAGTGGAATCAAGGGGAGTAGAGTGGAATCGATGGGACTGGAATGGAGTGGAGTGGAATGGAATGCAACGGAATGGAATGGAAAGAAATGTAATGGAATGGACTGGAGTGGAGTGGAGTGGAAAGGAATGCAGCACAGTGGAATGGAATGGAGTGGAAATGAATGTATTGGACTGGAGTGGAAGAAAATAGAATGGAATGGACTTGAGTGCAGTGGAATGCAGCGGAGTGGAGTGGAGTGGAGTTTAATGGAATGGAATGGAATGGAATGAAATGGAATGAAATGGAATGGAATGGTGTGGATTGGAGTGGAATTGAATAGAGGGGATTTCAGTGGAATGGAGTGGACTGGATTGGGAAGTAGTGCAATGGAGTGAGATGTAGTGCAATGAGAAGGAGTGGAGTGGAATGCAATGGAGTGGAGTGGAATGGAACGGAATGGAGTGGAGTGGAATGGAAAGGATTGAAGAAGAGTGATATGAAGTGGAGTGGATTTGACTGGAGTGGAATGGAATGGAATGGAGTGGAGTGGAATGGAACGGAATGGAGTGGAGTGGAATGGAAAGGATTGAAGAAGAGTGATATGAAGTGGAGTGGATTTGACTGGAGTGGAATGGAGTGGAATGGAATGGAGTGGAGTGGAGTGGAGAAGAGTGGAATGAAGTGGAGTGGAATAGAGTGGAGTGGGATGGAGTGGAATAGAGTGGAAACGAATGGAATTGAATAAATTGGAATGGAATGGAATGGAGTGGAATGGAATTTAGTGGAGTGGCATCGAGTGGAGTGGAGTAGAGTGGAGTGGATTGGGGTGGATTTAACAGGAGTGGAGTGCAATGGAGTGAAGTGGAATGGAAAGGAGTGGAATGGAAAGGAATGGAAGGGTATGGAAAGGAAAGGCAAGGAAAGGAATGGAGTGGAGTTGCATTGAGTCGTGAGGAGTAAAGTGGAATGGATTGGAGTGCAGTGGAATGGAATGGAATGGAGTGGAGTGTAATGGAATGGAAAGGAGTGCAGTGGATGGAATGCAGTGGAATGGAATTGAGTGGAGTGGAATGGGATCGAATCGAACGAAATGGAATGGAACACAATGGATTGGAACTTATAAAACAGACTGGAGTGGTGTGGAATGGTTTGGAGTGGAATGGAGTGGAATGGAGTGGGATGGACAGAAACGGAATTGGGTGGAATGGAATGGAATGGAGTGGAATGAAATAAATTCGAGTAGAGAGAAATGTAGTGCAATGGAGTGGAATGGTGGGGAATGGAGAGAAATGCAGTGGATTGGAATAGAATTGAGTGGAATGCAATGGAATGGAATGGAATGGAACACAAAGGAAAGGACAGGAAGGGAAGGAAGTGGAGTGGAGTTGAGTGGAGTGAATCGAAGTGCAGTGGAACAGAATGCAATGGAATGGAATGGAATGGAACGGAAAGGAATAGAAAGGAAAGGTGAAATGAAATGTGAGCTAAGATTGTGCCGTTGCACTCCAGTCTGGGTAACAGAGTGATTTCAGTCGAAATAAAGGAATGGAAGGGAATGGAACTGATGGAATGGAGTGGAGTGGAGAGGAGTGGAATTGTAGGGAATGGAGTGAAATGGAGTGGAGTGGAATGGAGAGGAGTGGAATTGAATGGAGTGAAATGGAATGGAATGGAATGGAACCGCATGGAATGGAATGGTGTGCAGTGGCGTTAGGTGGTGTGGAGTCATGTGGAGTGTGTCAGATTGCAGTGGAATGGAATGGAATGGAAGGGAAGGGAGAGGAGTGGAGTAGAGAGGAATGCAGTGGAATCAAGTGGAGTGGAGCTGAATGCAGTGGACTGGAATGCAGTGGAGTGGAGCGGAGTGGAATGGAATGGAACATAATGGAATGGAGTGGAATTTAATGGAATGGAGAGGAGTGGAGTGGAATGGTGTAGAATGGAATGTAATGGATGAAATGGATTGGAGTGGAATAGAGTGGAGTGGAATATAATGGAATGAAATTGAGTGGAATGGAGTGGAATAAAATACACTGGAATGGAATGCTGTGGAGTTGAGGGGAGTGAATGAGAGTGGAGTGAAAGGGAGTGGAGTTGAATAGAATGGAGGTGAATGGAATGGAGTGGAATGGAATAGAAAGGAATGGAATGGAATGGAGTGGAGTGGAGTGGAGTGGAGTGGCGTGTAATGGAGTGGAATTGAATGGAGTGGCGTGGAATGGAATGGAAAGGAATTGAACGGAGTGGAGTGGAATGGAATGGAATCAAACGGAATGAAATGGAATGGAACAGAATGGAATAGAGGGATCAGAACAGATTGGAGTGGAGTGGATTGTGGTGGAATGGAGTAGAGTGGAATGGAGTGGAATGGAGTGGGATGGAGTAAAAGAGACTGGAGTAGAATGGAATGAAGTGGAATGGAATGGAGTGGAATGGAACGAAACAGAATGGAACAGTATGGAATGGAACGGTATGGAATGGAACGGAGTGGAGTGGCCTGGAGTGGTGTGGAATAAATGGGAGTGGATCGGACTGCAGTCAAATGGAATGGAATGGAACAAAATGGAAAGGAGTGCAGTGGAGTGGAATGGAGTGGAGTGGATTGGATTGGAGTGGAATGGAAGGAGTGGAATGGAGTGGAATGGAATGGAAAGGAATGGAAAGGAGTGTAATGGAATGGAGTGGAGTGGATTGGAATGGAGTTGAGTGGAGTGGAGTGGAATTGAGTGGAATGGATTGGACCACAGTGGAATGGAGTGAAATGGAATGGAAAGCAATGAAATGTAATGCAATGGAAAGAAGAAATGAAATATGAGCTAAGATTCTGCCACTGCACTCTAGTCAGAGTTACGGTGAAAGATTCAGTCGAAATAAAGGAATGGAATGGAATGCAGTGGAATGGAATGGAGTGCAGTGGAGTATAGTGGAGTGGAGTGGATAGGAGTGGAATCGAGGGGAGTGGGGTTGAATGGAGTGGAGTGGAATGGAATGGAGTGGAATGAAACAGAACAGAATGGAATGACAAAGAATGGATTTGAAACGAGTGGATTGGACTGGAGTTGAGTGTAGAGGATAAAAGTGCAGCGGAATGAACTAGGATGAAATGGAACGGAATGGAATGGAATGGAATGACATGGAATGGAATGGAATGGTGAAATGAAATGTGAGCTAAAATTTGCGACTGAACTCCAGTCTGGGTGAGAGAGTGACACCCAGTTAAAATAAAGGAATGGAATGAAATGCCATAGAATAGAATGGAATGGAGAGGAGTGGAACGGTATGTAGTGGAATGGAGTGGAATGGACTGGAGTGGAGTGGAATGCAGTGGAGTGGATTTGAGTGGAATAGAAAGGAGTGGAATGAAGTGGACTTGAATGGAATGTAATGGGGTGGAATGGAAAGGAATGGATTGGAATGAAGAGCATTGGAGTGGAATGAAGTAGAGTGGAACAGATTGTAGTGGAATGGAGTGGAATGGAATGGAGTGGAGTACAGTGGAGTGTAGTGGAGTGAAATGTAGTGGACTGGAGTGGAACAGAATGGAAGTGAGTGAAATAGAATGGAATGGAATGGAGTGGAATGCAATGGAGTGGAGCGGAGAGGAGTGGAGTGGAATGGAGTGGAGAGTAATTTAATGAAGCGAGAAGGAGTGCAGTGGAATGGAGTGCAATGGAATGGAATGCAGTGGAATGGAATGGAATGGCAGGGAATGGAATGAAATGGAATGGAGTGGATTGGAGTGGAGTGGAATGGAATAGAACGGAGTGGAATGGAATTGAGTGGAGTGAAGTGGAATTGAATGGAACAGAATGGAATTTAATGGAAAGGAGAATACTGTAATGGAACGGAAAGGAATGGATTAGAGTGGAGTGGAATTGAGTGGAATGGACAGAGTGCAGTGAAATGGAAGGGGATGGAAAGCCAGGAAATGGAATGGAATGTAGTGTAGTGGAACGGAATGGAGTATAGTGGAACAGAGTAGAGAGGAGTGGAGTAGAATTGAGTTTAGTGGAGTGGAGTGGATTGCAATGGAATGGATTTTAATGATATGGAATGAAGTGAAAAGGATTGGAGTGAAAGGGAATGGAGTGGAGAGGGGTGTGGTGGAGTGGAGTCGAATTGAGTGGAGTGGAATCGAGTGGAGTGGAATGGAACGGAATGGAACCGAATGGAACGGAGTGGATCAGAGTGGAGTGGAGTGGAATGGAATGCAATGGAGTGGAATGGAATTGAGTGAAGTGAAAAGGAATGGAATGGAACAGAAAGGAATTTAATGGAAAGGTGCAGAATGGAATGGAACGGAAAGGAGTGGAGTGGAGTGGAATTTAGTGGAGTGGACGGAGTGCAGTGAAATGGAAGGGAAAGGAAAGCCATGAAATGGAATGGAGTGCAGTATAGTTGAATGGAATGGAGTAGAATGGAATGGAGTAGAGTGGATTGGAATAACGTGTAGTTGAATTGAGTGGATCGGATTGCAGTGGAATGGAATGGAATGATATAGAATGAAATGAAAAGGTTTGGAGTGAAATGGAATGGCGTGGAAAGGGGTGGGGTGGAGTTCAGTGGAATGGAGAGGAGTGGAATGGAATGGACTGGACTGGAATGGAATGGAACAGAATGGAACGGAACGGAGCACAATGGAACGTAGTGGAGTGGAGTGGATTTGAGTTGATTACACCGGAGTTCCGTGGAATGGAATGGAATGCAATGGAGTGGAGTGGAGTAGAGTTGAGTGGAGTGGAATGGAGTTTAATGTAGTGGTATGGAATGGAGTGGAGTTGAATGGAATGGAATGGGATTGAATGGAAAGGAATGAAAAGGAATGTAATGTAATGGAATAGAGTGGAGTGGACTGGACTGGAGTGGATTTGAGGAGAGTGGATTGGAGTGGAATGGATTTCAGTGGAATGAAATGGAATGGGATGGAATAGAAAGGAATGGAGTGGAATGAGGTGGTACGGAATGGAGTATGGTGGAGTGGAATTGAGTGGAGTAGTTTGGAATGGGATGGGGTGGAATGGAATGGAGTGGAGTGGAATGGAACAAAGAGGAGTGGAGTGGAGTCGAGTGGAATGGAGAGGAGTTGAGTGGATTGGATTGGGGTTGAGTGGAGTGGATTGATGTGGAATGGAGAGGAATGGAATGGAATGGGGTGGAATATAATGGAATGGAGTTGAATGGAATTGAATGCAGTGGAGTGGTATGGAATGGAGTGGAATGGAGTGGATTAGAGTGCAATGGAAAGGAATGGAGTGGAAGGGAATGGAGACGAGTGGAATGGAATGAAGTGGAATGGAGTGGAATTGAATTCAGTGGAGTTGAATGGAATGGAATGGAAGGGAAGGGAAAGGAACGGAACGGAATGGAATGGAATGGAATGCAATGGAAAGCAAAGGAATAGAACGGAGTGGAGTGGAATGGAAGGGAGTGGAGTGCAGTTGAGTGGAGTGGATTGGAGTGCAGTGGAATGGAATGGAATGATATGGAATGACATGAAATGGAATGGAATTGAATGGAATGGAGTGGAATGGAATGTAACAGGTGGTGGAGTAGAGTGGAGGCGAGTGCAGTGGAGTGGAATGAAATGGAATGGAATGAAGTGAAATGGAATGGTGGAATAAATTGTTAGCTAAGATTGTGCCAATGTACTCCAATATGGTTGACAGAGAGATATCCAGTAGAAATAAAGGAATGGAATGGAATCGCATAGTATGGAATGGAATGGAATGGAGTGGAATAGAGTGGAGTGAAGTGGAATGGAGTGGAGTAGAATGGAGTGGAGTGGAATATAGTGGAGTTGAGTGGATTGGATTGCAGTTGAATGGAGTGGAGTGGAATGGAATGGATAGGAATAGAAGGGATCATATCAGAACACAACAGAATGGAACAGAGTGGAGTGTGGTGGAGTGTACTGGAGTTGAGTAGAATGGATTGGAGTGCAGTGAAATGAAATGGAATGGAATGGAATGGCATGGAATGGAAAGGAATGGATTGGAGTGAAGTGGAGTGAAGTGGAATAGAATGGAATGGAATGAAATCCAAAGGAATGGAAAGGAATGAAATAGTGAAATGAAATATGAGCTAACATTGTGTTACGGCACTCCAGTATGGGTGAGAGAGTGAGATCCTGTCGAAATAACGGAATTCAATGGAATGGAATAGAATGGAATGAAATGGAGTGGAGTGGACTGGAACGGAGTGGTGTGGAGTGGAGTG
Organism: Pan paniscus; assembly: GCF_029289425.2. Taxonomy (NCBI): domain Eukaryota; kingdom Metazoa; phylum Chordata; class Mammalia; order Primates; family Hominidae; genus Pan; species Pan paniscus. The sequence continues at coordinate 27,686,688 of NC_073273.2, read as the reverse complement.
GAGAGGAACGGAGTGGAGTTAAGAGGAATGGAGTGGAGTGGTATGGAGTGGAGTGCAATAAAGTGGAATGGAGTGGAATGGAATGAAATGGAGTGGATTTTAAAGGAATGGAGTGGAATGTATTGTAATGGAATGGAGTGGAATGTATTTTAATGTAATGGAGTGGAGTGTAATGGAGTGGAATGGATAGGAATGGAAAGGAGTGGAATTGAATGGAATGGATTTGAGTGCAATGGAGTGAGTTCGAATGGAGTGGAGTGGAGTGGAATGGAGTAGAATGGCGTGAAATGGAGTGGAATGCAATGATGTGGAAAGGAATGGAGTGGAAGTGAACATAACGGAAAGGAATAGAATAGAATGTAGTGGAGTGGAGTGGTTTGGATTTCAGTGGCGTGGATTGGAGTGCAGTGGAATGGAATGGAATGGATTAGAATGGAGTGAAATGGAATGGAATGCAGTAGTGTGGAATGGAAAGGAGTGGAGTGGAGTGGGATGAAGTGGAGTGGAGTAGGGAGGACTTGAGTGGAGTTGTGTGGAATGCAATGGAACTGAATTGAATGGAAAGGAATAGAATGGAATGGAATGGAATGGAATGGTGAAATGAAATCTGAGCTAAGATGGTGCCACAGCACTCCAGTCTTTTGACAGAGTGAGAAACAGTTGAAATAAAGCAATTGAATGGAATGAAGTAGAATGGAATGGAATGGAGTGGAGTGGAGTGGAATTGGATGGATTCTAAGGGAGTAGAGTGGAGTGGAAAGAAGTGGAGTGGACTGGAGTGGAGTTGAGTACAGTGTAATGGAATGGCATGGAATGGCGTAGAATGGAAGGGAATGAAATGGATTAGAGTGGATTGGAGAGGAACGGAGTGGATTGGAATGGACTGGAGTGGAATGGAGTGGATTGGATTGGAATGGAATGGAATGGAGTGGATTGGAATGGAAGAGAAGGAGTGGAGTCCTATGGAGTGGAGTGGAATGGTGTGGAATGTAGTGAAATGGAATGGAGTGGAATGGAGTGGAGTGGAATGGAATGCAGTGGAAAGGAATGGAAAGGAACGGAACGGATGGGAAAGGAATGGAATGGAGTGGAGTGGAGTGGCTCAGAATGCATTGGAAAGGAATTGAATGTAATGGAATGGCATGCAGTGGAGTACAGTGGAGTGGAGTGGAATGGAATGGATCGGAATGGAATGGATTCAAGTTAAATGGAATGAAATGGAATGGAATGGAATGGAACTGAATTGAATGGAATCAAATGGAACAGAGTGGAGTGGAGTAGAATGGAGTGCAGTTGAGTGGAGTGGATCGGAGTGCAGTGGAATCAAATGGAAAGGAATGGAATGCAACGGAGTGGATTCGAGTGGAATGGAGTGGAGTGGAGTGGAATGGATGGGAGTGGAATGGATTGGAATAGAGTGGAATGGAATGGAGTGGAATGGAATGGAGTGGAATGGTGCGGAATGGAATGGAAAGTAATGGAGTGGAATTGCGTGGAATGGATTGGAATGGAGTTGAGTGGACTAGAATGGAGTGCAGTGGAAAGGAATGGTATGAAATGGAATAGTATGGAACAGAGCGTAATGGATTGAAGTGGAATGGAGTGTCATGGAGTTGAATGGAGTGGATCGGAGTGCAGTGGAATGGAATGGAATGGAATGGAATGAAGTGTAGTGGAATGGACTGTGGTGTAATGGAAAGAATGGAATGTAATGGAATTGAAAGTAACGGAAGTGAGTAGAGCAAAGTGGAGTGGAGAAGAGTTGAGAGGAGGGGATTCGAGTGCAGTGGAATGGAAAGGAGGGGACTGTAGTGAAATGGAAGGGAATTGAGTGGAGAGGACTGCAGGGGAGTGGAATGGAATAGAATCGAATGGAAAGGAATGGGATGGAGTGGACTGCGGTTGAATGAAGTAGACTTTAGTGGAGTGTAGGGAATGGAGTGGATTTGGGTGGAGTGGAGAGTAGTGGAGTAAAGTTGAGGAGAGTGAATCAGAGTGTAGTTGAATGGAATGGAATGGAGTGCAGTGGAGTGGACTGGAGTGGACTGTAGTGCAGTGGAGTGGAATGGAATGGATTGGAGTGGAATGGAATGGAATGGAAAAGAATGGAATTGAATGGAGCAGAAAGGAATGGAACAGAGAGGAGTGGAGTGGAGGTGATTGGAGTGTATCAGAATGCAGTGGAATGGAATGGAATTCACAGGAATTGTATGGAAAGGAATGGAATTGATGGTGAATGAAATGTGAGCTAAAATAGGGCCACTGCAATTCATTCTGAGTGACAGAGTGAGATCCAGTGAAAATAAAGGAATGGAATGCAATGGTGTAGAATGGAATGGAGTGGAACAGAAGGGAAAGGAAGGGAGTGGAGTGGCATGGAGTGGAGTGGAGTTCAGTGGATTCGATTGGAGTGCAGTAAAATGGAATGGAATGGAATGGAGTGGAGTGGAATGAAATTCAGTGGAGTGGAGTGGAGTGGAATGGAGTGGAATGGATTGGAATTCAATGGAATGGTGAAATGAAATTTGAACTGAGCTTGTGCTGCAGCACTCCAGTCTGGGTGGCAGTGTGAGATCCAGTCAAAATTAAGGAATGGAACAGAATGGAACAGAATGTAATGGAAAGGAGCAGAGTGGAATGAAGTAGAGTGGAATGCAATGGAGTGGAATGGAATGGAATGGAGTGGAGTGGAGTGGAATAGAATCTAATGAGGCGGAGTAGAGTGGAGTGGAATGGATTGGAATGGAGTGAAATGAAGTGGAATGGAATGGAGTAGAATACAATGGAGTGGAATGGAGTGGCGTGGAGTGGAATGAAGTTGAGTGCAGTGGATTGGAGTGCTGGGGAATGGAATGGAGTGGAGGGGAGTGGAATGGAATGAAGTGGAATGCGGTGAAATTGAGTGGAATGGAGTGGAATGGAATGGAGTGGAAGGAAATGGAATGGAATGAAGTAGAATGGAATGGAATGGAATGGAATGAAGTGGAAAGGAATGGAACAGAGTGGAGAAGAGAGGAGTGGAGTTGAATGGAGTAGATAGGAGTGATGTGGAATGGAAGATAATGCAAAAGAATGGAATGGAAAGGAACGCAAAGGAAAGGAATGGAATGGAATGGAATGGTTAATGAAATGAGAGCTAAGATTGGGACCGTCGAAATAAAAGACTGGAATGGAATGGAGTAGAATGGAATGTAATGGTGTGCATTGGAATGGAATGGAATGGAATGGAATGGAATGGAATGGAATGGAATAGATGGGAATGGAATGGAATGGAGTGGAGTAGAATGGAACATAACGGAATGGAATAGAATGGAACAGAATAGAATGGAGTGCAATGGACTGGAGTGGAGTGGAGTCGAATTCAGTGGAGTGGATAGGAATGCAGTGGAATGGAATGGAATGCAGTAGAATGGAATGAAATGGAATGGAATGGAATGCAATGCAATTGAATGGTAAACGAAATGGGAGCTAAGATTGGACACAGCACTCCAGTATGGGTGACAGAGTGAGAATCACTCGATATAAAGTAATAGAATGTAATACAGTATAGTGGAATGTAATGGATTGGAGTGGAATGGAAAGCAGTGGAATTGAGAGGAGTGGAGTTGACTGGATTCGAGTGGAATCGAGAGGAGAGGAATGGAGTGGAATGGAGTGGAATGGAAAATCATGAAAAGGAGTGGAATGGAAAGGAATGGCATGGAGTGCAGTGGAGTGGAGTGGAATGGAGTGGAGGGGAATACAGTGTAGTGAAATGGAAAGGAATGGAAGAGAATATAGTGGAATCGAATGGAGTGGAATGGAATGGAATGGAATGGAGCACAGTTGAGTGGAGTGGATAGAAGTGCAGTGGAATTGAATGGAATATTGTAGAATGGAATGCACTGAAATGGACTGGAATAGAATGGAATGGTGAATAGAAATGTGAGCTAAGATTCTGACACTGCACTTCAGTCTGGTGACAAAGTGAGATCCAGTCGAAATGAAGGAATATAATGAAACGGAGTTGCATGATATCGAAAGGAGTGGAGTGGAGTGGAATGGAATGTAATTGAGTGGAATGGAGTGGAGTGAAGTGGAATGGAGTGAAATGAAGAGAAATGGAGTGGCGTGGAATGGAGTGGAATGTAGTGCAATGGAATGGAAAGGAAAGGAGAGTAATTGAATGGAATGAGTTGGAATGGAATGGAGTGGAACGGAATGGAGTGGAGTGAAATGGAGTGGATAGGAGGTGATGGAATGGAGTGGAATAGAATGGAGGGGAATCTAATGGAGTGCAGTGGAGTGGAATGAAATGGAACGGGGTGGGATGAAGTGCAATGGAGTGGAAAGGAGTGGAACGCAGTGAAATGGAGTGGAGTGGAATTGAGTGAAGTGGAATGGAATGGAACGGAATGGAATGCAATGCAAAGGAATGGAAAGAAACGGAATGGAGTGTCATGGAGTTGAGTGGAGTGGACCAGAATGCAGTGGAACGGAATGGAATGGAACGGAATGAACTGGAGTGTACTGGAGTGGAACGGAATGGAGTGTAATGGAGTGGAGTAGAGTGGAATGGAGTCGAGGGGAATGGAATGGAATGGAATGGAATAGAATGGAATGGAAAGGAATGGAATGGAATGGTGAAATGAAATGTGAGCAAAGATTGTGCCACTGCACTGCAGTCTGGTTGAAAGAGTGAGGTCCAGTAGAAATAAAGGAGTGGAATGGAATGCAGTAGAGTGAAATGCAATGGAGTGGAGTAGAAAGGAGTGGAGTGGAATGGAATGGAGAGGAATGGAATGGAAAGGAAGGGAATGGAATGGAACACAGTGGAGTGGAGAGAAGTAAAGTTGAGTGCGGTGGATCAGAGAGTAGTGGAATGGAATGGAATGGAATGGAGCGGAGTGGAGTGCAGTGGAGTGGAGTGGAATGGAATGGAGCAGAGTGGAGTGCAGTGGAGTGGAGTGGAATGGAATGCAACGGAGTGGAGTGACGTGGAGTGCAGTGGAATGGAATAGAGTGGAGTGCAATGGAATGGAGTGGTATTCAATGGGAAATAATGGATTGGTGAAATGAAATGTGAGCTAAGATTGGGCCAATGCACTCCTGTCTGGGTGACAGAGTGAGATCCCGTCAAAATAAAGGAATGGAACGGAGAAGAATGGATTGGAATGGAGTGGAGTAGAATGGAGAAGGGTGAAATGGAATAGAGTGGAATGGTAAGAAACGGAACGCAATGCAATGGAGTGGAGTGGAGTGAAGTTGAGTGGAGTAGATTGGATTGAAGAGGAATTGAATGCAATGGAATGGAGTGTAGTGGTGTGGAGTGGGGTGGAATGAAGTGAAATATAGAGGAATAGAGTGGAATGGAATGGTGTGTAGAGGAATGGAATAGAATAGATTGGAGTGGAATGGAATAGAAGAGAATGGAATGGAACGGAATGGACCGGAATGGAGAAGAGCGGAGTGGATTTGAATGGAGTGGATCGGAATGCAATGGAATGGAAGGGAACACAATAGCATGGAATGGAATGGAATGGAATGGAATGGAATGGAATGGAATGGAATGGAATGGAATGGAATGGAATAGAATGGAATGGAATGGAATGGAATAGAATGGAGTGGAGTTGAGGGGAATGGAGTGAAGTGGAGTGGATTGGAGTGGGATGAAGTGGAATGGAGTGGAATGGAGTAGAGCAGTATTTAATGGAATGGAATAGAATGGGATGGAAAAGAATAAAACGGAGTGCAGTGTAGTTCAGGGCAGTGAAAGAGAGTGCAATGGAATGGAATGAAATGCAATGGAATGGAATTGAATGAAATTGAATGGAATGGAATGGAATGCAATGGAATGGTTAATGAAATGTGAGCTAAGATTGGGCTATGGCACTACAGTCGGGGAGACACAGTGAGATTCAGTCGAAATAAAGAACGGAATGTAATGAATTGCAGTGGAATGGAGAGGAGTGGAGTTGTTTGGATTTGAGTGGAATCGAGTGGAGTGGAATGGAGTGGAATGGAACATCGTGGAAAGGAGTGGAATGGAAAGGAATGGCTTGGAGTTCAGTAGAGTGGAGTGGAACGCAGTGGAGTAGAATGCAGTGGAGTGGAAAGGAGAAGAATGGAATGCAATGTAGTGGAATCGAATGGAGTGGAAAGGAATGGAATGGACTGGAGTGGAGCGGACTTGAGAGGAGTGGATCAGAGTGCATTGGAATGGAAAGCAATGTAGTGGAATGGAAAGGAATGGAATGGAATGCAATGGAACGGAACGGAACGGAACGGAACGGAACGGAACGGAACGGAACGGAACGGAACGGAATGGAATGGAATGGAATGGAATGGAATGGAATGGAATGGAAAGAAATGGAATGGTGAAATAAAATGTGAGCTAAGATTGTGCCAATGAACTTCAGTCTGATGACCAAATGAGATACAGTAAAAATAAGGGAATGCAATGGAACGGAGTTGCATGTTATGGAATGGAGTGGAGTGGAGTGGAAAGGAATATAGTGGAATGGAGTGGATTGGAGTGGAATGGAATGGAATGGAATGGAATGGAGAGTAATTGAATGTAATGTATTGGAATGGAAAGGAGTGGAGTGGAAAGGAATGGAGTGGAGTGGAGTGGATTAGAGTTGAATGGAAGGGAGTGGAATAGAATGGAGGTGAGTGGAATGTAATGTAATGGAATGGAATGGAATGGAATGGAATGGAATGGAGTGGAATGGAATGGAATGGAATGGAATGGAATGGAATGGAGTGGAGAGGAATGGAATGGAGTGGAGTGGAGTGGAGTGGAGGGGAAAGAAGTGAAATGGAGTGAAATGCAAAGGAATGGAGAGGAATGGAATGGAGTCGAGTGGAATGGATTGGAATGGATTGGAATGGAATGGAATGGAATGGAAAGGAATGGAGAAGAGAGGAGTGGAGTTGAATGGAGTGCACCAGAGTGCAATGGAATGGAAAGGAACTTAATGGAAAGGAATGGAATGGAATGGAATGGAATGGAATGGAACGGAACGGAATGGAAGAGAACAGAACGGAATGGAATGGAATGGAATAGAATGGAGTAAAGTCGAGTGGAATGGAGTGAAGTGGAGAGGGGTGGAGTGGGAAGTAGTGGAATGGAAAGGAGCGGAATAGAGTGGAATTGAACAGAACGGAATGGAATGGGATGGAGCAGGATAAAATGGAGTGGAGTGGAGTTCAGTGCAGTGGATTGGAATGCAATGGAATGGAATGAAATGCATTCGAATGTAATGGAATGAAAAGGAACGGAATGTAATGGAATGCAATGGAATGGTTAATTAAATGTGAGCAAAGATTAGGCTACGGCAAACCTGTCTGGTTGACAAAGAGAGATTCAGTCGACATAAATGAATGGAATGGAATAGAGTAGAATGGAATGTAATGGATGAAAGTGGAATGGAATGCAGTGGAATGGAGAGGAGTGAAGTTGATTGGATTCGAGTAGCATCGAGAGGACTGAAATGGAGTGGAAGGGATTGGAATGGAATATCATGGAAAGGAGTGGAATGGAAAGGAATGACGTGGAGTGTGTAGAGTGGAGTGGAATGGGGAGGAGTGGAATGCAGTGGAGTGGAATGGAATGGGATGTATTGGAATCGAATGGAGTGGAATGGAATGGAATGGACTGGAGTGGAGCGGAGTTGAGTGGAGTGGATCAGAGTGCAGTGTAATGGAATGGAATGTAGTGGAATGGAATGGAATGGAATGGGATGTAATGGTGAAATGAAATAAGAGCTAAGATTGTGCCACTGCACTTCAGTCTGATGACAAAGTGGGATCCAGTCGAAATAAAGAAATGGAATGGAACAGAGTTGCCTGTTATGGAATGGAGTGGAGTGGAATGGAATGGAATGGCGTGGAATGGAGTGGAATGGATTTTAACGGAATGGAATGGAATGGATTGTAATTGAATGGAATGAATTGGAATGGAGTGAAGTGTAGTGGAACGGAATGGAGTGGAGTGGAGTGGTTTGGAGTTGAATGGAATGGAGTGGAATAGAATCAACGGGAGTAGAAAGGAATGGAGTGGAGTGGAGTGGAGTAGAATGGAATGGAATGGAGTGGAATGCACTGCAGTTGAGTGGAAAGGAGTGGAATGGAGTGAAATGGAATGGAAAGGAGTGGAATGGAGGGAAGTGGAATGGAAAGGAGTGGAATGGAATTGAGCAGAATCGAAAGAAATGCAGCGGAGTATCATGGAGTTGAGTGGAGTGGATAGCAGTTCACTGGAATGGAATGGAATGGAACGGAATGCAATGGAGTGGATTGGAGTGGAATAGAATGGAGTGGAGTGGAGTCTGGTGGATTGGAGTTGAATGGAATGGAGTGGAGTGGAGTCGGGTGGATTGGAGTTGAATGGAATGGAGAGGAATGGAATGAGATGGAATGGAATGGAATGGAATGGAATGGAATGGAATGGAAAGAAACACTCTGGAGTGGCGTGGTGTTGAGTGGAGTGGATAGGAGTGCAGTGAAATGGAATGGAATTGAACGGAATGAAATGGATTGGACTGGGGTGAAATGGAATGGAATGGAATGGAGTGGGGTGGATTGGATTTGAATGGAATGGAGTGGAATGGAATGGTTTGGAATGGAATGGAATGGAATGGGATGGGATGGAATGGAATAGAATGGAATGGAATGGTGAAATGAAATGTGAGCTATATTAAGCCACTGCGCTCCAGTCTGGTTGAAATAGTAAGATCAAGTTGAAATAAAGGAATGGAAAGGAATGAAGTAGAATGGAATGGATTGGAGTGCAGTGGAATGGAGTGGGGTGGAATGGAATGGACAGCAATGGAATGGAAAGGAAGAGAACAGAATGGAACGGAGTTGAGTGGAGTGGAGTGAATTTGAGTTGAGTGGATCGGAGTGCAGTGGAATGAAATGGAATGTAATGGAATGGAGTGGAGTGGAGTGAAGTGGAGTGGAGTGGAATGGAATGCAATGCAATGGAAGGGAATGAAGTGGAATGGAGTGAAATGCAAAGGAATGGATAGGAAGGGAATGGAGTGGATTGGAATGGATTGGAATGGATTAGAGTGGAATGGAATGGGATGGAATGGAAAGGAATGGAGAAGAGTGGATTGGAGTTGAATGGAGGGCATCCAAGTGCAATGGAATGCAAGGGAACGCAATAGAATAAAATGGAATGGAATGGACTGGAATGGAATGGAATGCATAATTAAATGTGAGCTAAGACTGGGCCACTCCACTCCTGTCTGTGTATCAGAGTGAGAACCCATCGAAATAAAGGAATGGAATGGAGTAGAATGGATTGGAATGGAGTGAAGGAGAATGGAGAAGTGTGAAATGGAATAGAGTGGAGTGGTACAGAACAGAACGGAATGGAATGGACTGGAGTGGAGTGGAGTGAATTTGAGTGGAGTGGATTGGAGTGCAGGGGAATTGAATGGAATGAAATGGAGTTGAGTGGAATGGAGTGGAGTGGAATTAAGTGGAATAGAGTGATATGCAGAGGAATGGAGTGGAATGGAATGAAGTGGAATGGAGTGAAGTGGAATGGAAAGGAGTGGAATGGAATGGAACAGAATGGAACAGAATCGAAAGAAACACAGTAGAGTGGCGTGAAGTAGAGTGGAGTGGATAGGAGTGCACTGGAATGGAATGGAATGGAACGGAATGCAATGGAGTGGACTGGAGTGCAATGGAATGGAGTGGAGTGGAGTGGGGTGGATTGCAGTTGAATGGAATGGAGTGGAATGGAATGGGATGGATTGGAATGGAATGGAATGGTGAAATAAAATGTGAGCTAAGATTATGCCACTGCACTCCAGTCTGGTTGAAATAGTGAGATCCAGTTCAAATAACGGAATGGAAAGGAATGGAGTAGAAGGGAATGAAATGGAGTGGAGTGGAATGGGGTGGAGTGGAACGGAAAGGAGAGGAATGGAATGGAAAAGAAGGGAATGGAATGGAACGGAGTTGAGTGGAGTGGAGTGAATTTGAGTGGAGTGGATCGGTGTGCAGTGGAATGAAATGGAATGGAATGGAGTGGAGTGCAGTGGAGTGGAGTGGAATGGAGTGGAATGGAATGGAATGGAGTGGAGTGGAATGGAATGTAGAGGAATGCCATGGGTTGGAATGGATTGGTGAAAGGAAATGTGAGCTAAGTTTGGGCTACTGCACACCTCTCTAGGTGACAGAGGGAGATCCCATCAAAATAAAGGAATGGAATGGAATAGAATGGAATGAAATGGAGTGGAGTTGATTGGCGAAGAGTGAAATGGCATGGAGTGTAATGGTACAGAATGGATCGGAAAGGAATGGAATGGAGTGGAGTGGAGTGAATTTGAGTGGAGTGGATTGGAGTGCATGGGAATTGAATGGAATGGAATGGAGTTTATTGGAGTGGAGTGGAATGAAGTGGAATGGAGTGAAAGGCAAAGGAATGGATAGGAATGCAATGGAGTGGAGTGGAATGGATTGGAATGAACTGGAGTGGAATGGAATGGAACGGAATGGAGAAGAGTGGAGCCGAGTTGAATGGAGTGCATCAGAGTTCAATGGAATGGAAGGGAATGCAATTGAATGGAATGGGATGGAATGGGATGGAATGGAATGGAATGGAATGGAATGGAATGGAATGGAATGGAATGGAATGGAATGGAATGGAATGGAATGTGTAATTAAATGGGAGCTAAGATTGGGCCACTGCACTCCTGTCTGTGTGACAGAGTGAGAACACGTCGAAATAAAGAAATGGAATGGAATGGAGTGGAATGGAATGGAATAGTATGAATTGGAATGGAATGGAATGAAATTTAATGGAATGAAATGGAATGGAATAGAATGCAATGGAATGGAAAGGAATGGAATAGAGAGGAATGGAATGGAATGGAATAGATTGGAGTGGAGTGGAGGGGAACGGATTGAAGTGGATAGGAGTGCAGTGGATTTAAGTGGAATGGAATGGAGTGGAGGGGATCAGAATTGAACGGAAAGGAATGAAATGGGATGAAGCAGAATAGAACAGAGTGGAGTGGAGTGGAGTGGACTTCAGTGCAGTGGATCGGAATGCAATGAAATGGAACGGAATGCAATAGAATGTAATAGAATGAAACGGAATGGAATGTAATGGAATGCAATGGAATGGTTAATGGATTGTGAGCTAAGATTGGGCTACGGCACTCCTGTCTGGGCGACACAGAGACATTCAGTCGACATAAAGGAATGGAATGGAATGGAGTAGAATGGAATGGAATGGATTGGAGTGGAATGGAATGCAGTGGAATGGAGGGGAGTGGAGTTGATTGGATTCAAATGGAAACGTGTGGAGTGAAATGGATTGGAATGGATTGGAATGGAATATCAAGAAAGGAGTGGAAGGGAAAGGAATGGCTTGGAGTGTTTAGAGTGGAGTGGAATGGGGTGGAGTGGAATGCAGTGGAGTGGAATGGAATGGAATGTAGTGAAATCGAATGGAGTGTAAGGGAATGGAATTGACTGTAGTGGAGTGGAGAGGAGTGGAGTGGATCAGAGTGCAGTGGAATGGAATGGAATGTAGTGGAATGGAATGGAATGGAGTGGAATGGAATGGAATGGAATGGAAAGGAATGGGTTGTAATGGTGAAATGAAAAGTGAGCTAAGACTGTGTCACTGCACTTCAGTCCGATGACAAAGTGAGATCCAATCGAAATAAAGAAATGGAATGGAACAGAGTTGCCTATTATGGAATGGAGTGGAGTGTAATTGAATGGAATGGAGTGGAGTGGACTGGAATGGAGTAGAGTGGAATGGAGTGGAATGGAGGTTAATGGAATGGAAAGGAATGGAGAGAATTTGAATGGAATGGATTAAAAAGGAGTGAAGTGGAGTGGAGCAGAATGGAGTGGATTGGAGTGATTTGGAGTTGAATAGAATGGAATGGAATAGAATCAAGGGGAGTGGAATGGAGTTGAGTGGAACAGGAAGAAAAGGAGTGGAATGCAGTGGAGTCGAGGGGAAAGGAGTTGAATTGAATGAAATGGAGTGGAGTGGAATAGAGAGAGGTGGAATAGAAAGGAGTGGAATGGAATGGAATGGAACAGAATGGAATAGAATGGAACGGAATGGAAAGAAATGCACAGGAGTGGCGAGGAGTTGAGTGGAGTTGGCAGAAGTGCAGTGGAATGAAATGGAATGGAACAGAATGCAATGGAGTGGACAGGAGTGGAAAGGAATGGAGTGGAAAGGAATGGAATGGAATGGTGAAATGAAATGTGAGCTAAGATTGTGCCACTGCACTCCAGTCTGGTTGAAAGAGTGAGATGCAGTTGAAATAAAGGAATGGAAAGAAATGGAGTAGACTGGAATGGAATGGAGTTGAGTGGAATGGAGTGGAGTGGAATGGAATGGAGAGGAATGGAATGGAAAGGAAGGGAACAGAACGGAACGGAGTTGAGTGGAGTGGAGTGAAGTTGAGTGGAGTGGATGAGAGTACAGTGGAATGAAATGGAATGGAATGGAGTGGAGTGGAGTACAGTGCAGTGGAATGGAGTGGAATTGAATGGAATGGAGTGCAGTGTAGTGGAGTGGAATGGAATGGAGTGGAATGCAATGGGATGGAACAGATTGATGAAATGAAATGTGAGCTAAGATTGGGCTACTGAACTCCTGTCTGGGTGACAGAGTGCGATCCCATCAAAATAAAGAATGGAATCAAATAGAATGGTAAGGGATAGAGTGGAGTGGATTGGAGAAGCGTGAAGTGGAATGGAGTGGAATGGTATGGAGCACAGCGGAATGGAATGGAATGGAGTGGAGTAGAGTGAATTTGAGTGGAGTGGATTGGAGTGCAGGGGAATTGAATGGAAAGGAATGGAGTGGAGTGCAGAGGAGTGGAGTGGAGTGGAAAGAAGTGGAATGGAGTGAAATGCAAAGGAATGGAGAAGAATGGAATGGAGTGGAGTGTAATGGAATGCAATGGATTGGAGTGGAATGGAACAGAAAGGAATGGAATGGAGAGGAATGGAGAAGAGTGGAGTGGAGTTGAATGGAGTGCATCAGACTGCAATGGAATGGAAGGGAACGCAATAGAATGGAATGGAATGGAAGGGAATGCAATAGAATGAAATGGAATGGAATGGAATGGAATGGAATGGTTAATTAAATGTGAGCTAAGATTGGGTCACTGCACTCCTGTCTGGGTGGAATGGAATGGAGTAGAATGTAATGTAATGGTCTGCATTGGAATGGAATGGAATGGAATGGAATGGAATGAAAAGGAATAGAATGGAGTGAAGTGGAGGGGAATGGTGTGAAGTGGATAGGAGTGGAGTGGAATGAAGTGGAATGGAATGGAGTGGAGTGGAGCAGAATTGAATGGAACGAAATGGAACAGGATGGAATGGAATAGAATGGAGTAGATGAGAGTGGAGAGGAGCTCTGTGCAGTGGTTCAGAGTGCACTGGAATGCAGTGGAATGGAATGGAATGCAATGGAATGAAATGGAATGGAATGGAATGTTATGCAATGGAATGGTTAATAAAATGTGAGCTAAGATTGGGCTACAGCACTCCAGTCTGGGTGACACTTGAGATTCAGACGAAATAAAGGAATGAAATGGAATGGATTGGAGTGGAATGGAAAGCAGTGGAATGGAGTGTAGTGCAGTTGAATGGAGTAGAGTGGAATCAAGTGGGGTGGAATGAAGTGGAATGGAGTGAAATGGAATGGAATGTAGTGGAATCAAATGGAATGAAGTGTAATGGAATGGAGTGGAGAGGAATGGAATGGAATGTATCGGAACGGAATGGAACCGAAACGAAGGGTGTGAAGTAGAGTGAAGTGGATTGGAGTTGAGTGGAGTGCATTGGAGTGCAGTGGAAAGGAATGGAATGGAACACCATGGAATGGAATGGAATGCCATGGAATGGAATGGAATGGAATGGAATGGAATGGAATGGAATGGAATGGAATGGAATGGAATGCTGAAAGAAATGTCAGCTAAGATTGTGCCACTGCACTCCAGTCTGGGTGACACAGTGAGAACCATTCAAAATAAAGGAATGGAATGACATGGAGTAGAATGCATTAGAATGGTGTGGACTGGAACGGAACGGAATGGAACAGAGTGTAGTGCAGTGTAGTGGAGTGGAACTGAGTGGAGTGGATTGGAGTGCAGTGGAATGGAAAGGAATGGAATGGAATGAAACGAATGGAGAGGAGTGGAATGGAATGGAGAGGAATAGAGTGGAATGGAATGGAATGTAGTGGAATGGGACGGAATGGTATGGAAAGGAAAGGAATGGAATGGAATGGAATGGTATGGAATGGAACGGAATGGAATGGTGAAATGAAATATGAGCTAAGTTGGTGCCACTGCACTCCAGTCTGGGTGATAATGTGAGAGTGTCAAAATAAAGGAATAGAAAGGAATCCAGTAGAATGGAATAAAATGAAGAGGAGTGGAATGGAGTGGAGTGAAATGGAATGCAGTGGACTGGAATGAAACGGAATGGAACGGAATGGATCGGAGTGGAGTGGAGTGAAATTGAGTGGAGTGGAACAGCATGCAGTGGAATGGAATGGAATGGAATGGAATGGAGTGGAGTGGAGTGAGTGGCTTGGAGTGGAGTAGAGTGGAATGGAGTGGAATGGAATGGAGTGGAGTGGAATGGAATGGAACAGAATGGAAAGGAATGGAATGAAATGGATTAGAGAGGAACAAAAAGGAACGTAGTGGAGTGGAGTGGAGTGTGGTTGATTGGAGTGGATAGGAGTGCAGTAGAGTGTGATGGAATGAAATGGAATGTAATGGAAAGGAATGGTTAAAGAAATGTGAGGTAAGATTGAGCAACTGCTCCTTAGTCTTGGAGACAGAGTGAGATCAAATCGAAATAAAGAAATGGAATAGAGTAAAGTAGAATGGAAAGGAAACGAATGGAGTAGATTGGAATGCAGTGGAATAGAGTAGAGTGGAGTTGAACGGAGTGGAGTGGAATATACTGGAGTGGAATGGAGTGGAATGGAGGGGAATGGAAAGTCATTGAATGGAGGGGAAATAATGGAAAGGAGTGGAGTGGACTATAATAGAGTGGAGCGGAATGGAATAGAGTGGAAAGGAGGGGAATGGAATGGAATGTAGTGTAATTGAATGGAGTGGAGTAGAATGGAAAGCAGTGGATTGGAGTGGAGTGCAGTGGAGTTGAGTGGAGTGGATCAAAGTGCAGTGGAGTGGAATGGAATGGAATGGAGTGTAGTGGAATGGAATGGAATGGAATGGAGGGTAATGGAATTGAATGGAGTGGTTTGGAGAGGATTGTAGTGCACTGGAATGGAGTGGAGTGGAATGGAGTGGAATGGAATGGAAGCTAATGGAATAGAATGGAGTGGAATGGAATGGAATTGAGGGGAATGGAATACAGTGGAGTGGACTGCAGTGGAGTGGACTAGTGTGGAATGGAGTGGAATGGAGTGAAATGGAGTCAAGTGGAATGGAAGGGAGAGGAATGGAATAGAGTGGAATGCAATGGAATAGAAAGGAACGGAATGAAACGGAGTGGAGTGGAGTTGAGTGGAGTGGGTCAGACTGCATTGGAATGGAATAGAATGGAGTGGTTTTGACTGGAATGGAGTGAATTGGGGCGGAAAGGAGTGGACTGGTTTGGAATGGAATAGAGTGGAATGGAATGAAGTGGAGTGGAGTGGAATGGCGTGGAGCAGAGTGGAGTGGAATGGAATGCACTAGAATGCAGTGGAATGCAATGGTGTGGAATACAATGGAATGGAATGGAAAGGGGTGATGTGTAAAGGAAAGGAATGGAATGGAATGGAACGGAACAGAACGGAATGGAGTGAAGTGGATATAAGAGCACTTGGTCAGAGTGGAGTGGAGTAGACTGGAGTGGATTAGAGTGGAGTGGAATGAAGTGAAACGGAGTGAAACGAAATGGAGTGGAATGGAGTGGAGTGGAATTTAATGGAGTGGAAAGGAATGGAAAGGAACAGAATGGAATGGAATGGAATGCAGTGAAGAGGAGTGAATTTGAGTTGGGTCGATCGCAGTGCAGTGGAATGGAAAGGAGAGAAGTGGAGTGGAGAGAAGTGGAGTGGAATGGAGTGGATTGTAGTGGAAAGGAGTGGAGTGGAAAGGAGTTAAATGGAGTGGAATGGAATGGAATGGAATTGAGTGGAATGGAATAGAATGGAGTGGAAAGGACAGGAATGGATTGGAATGCAAAGGAACGGAACGGAGTGGCGTGGAGTGAACTTGAGGGTAGTGGCTCAGAGTGCAGTGGAAAGGAATGGAATGGAATGGAATGGAATGGCAAGGAATGAAATAGTGAATGGAACGTCACTTAAGATTGGGCCAGTGCACACCAGTCTGGCAGACACAGTGAGATCCAGTCAAAATAACGGAATGAAATGTCATAGAGTAGAGCGGAATGGAATGGTGTGGACTGGAATGGAACGAAAAGGAATGGAGTATAGTGGAGTGGAGTGGAATGGAGTTGAGTGGAGTGGATCAAAGTGCAGTGGAAAGGAAAGGAGTGGAATGGAATGAAAGGAGTGGAGTGGATTGGAGTTGAGTGGAGTGGAACAGAGTGGGGAGGAAAAAAGGGAGTGGAATGGAATGGAGTGGCATGGAGTGCAATATAAGTGAACTTAGTGGAATCGAATGGAATGAAGTTTAATGGAATGGAGTGGATTGCAGTGGGGTGGACTGGAGTTGAATGAAGTGGATTGGAGTGCAGTGGAATGGAATGGAATGGAATGGAATGGAATGGAGTGGAATCGAATGAAATAGATTGGAAAGGAATGAATGGAAATGGAATGGAATGGAGAGGAATGGAGGAGTGGAAAGGATTGCAGAAGAGTGGAATTGAGTGGAGTGGAATGGAGTGCAGAGGAGAGCAATGTAATGGAATGGAATTGAGAGGAATGGAATGGAATGGAGTTGAATGGAGTGGAATGGAATGAAGTGGAGAGGAGTAGAGTGGAATGGAGTGGAATAGAATGAAACGGAGTCAAGTGGAATGCAGTGGAATTGAATGGAATAGAGTGGAATGGAATAGAACAGAAAGGAATGGAAGGGAACAGAGTGGAATGGAGTGGAGTGGAGTGGAGTGGAGTTCAGTGGAGTGGATCAGAATGCAGTGTAATGGAATGGAATGAAATGTAGTGGAATGCAATGAAATGGAATGGAATGGAATAGAGTGGATTGGACTGGAATGGAGTGGCGTAGAGTGGAATGAAATGAACGGGAGTGGAATGGCATGGATTGGAGTGGAATGAAGTTTAGTGGAGTGAAATGGAGTGGAGTGGAGCAGACTGGAGTGGAATGGAATGCATTGGATTGGAGAGGAATGGAATGGTGTGGAATGGAATGGAATAGAATGGAATGGAATGGTGTGGAATGAAAAGGAATGGATTGGAATGGAACAGAAAGGTGTTTAATGGATTTGAGAGGACTGGATCACAGTGGAGTGGAGTGGACTGTTTTAGAGTGGAGTGGAGTGGAATGTATTGGAATGGAGTGAAATTGAGTGGGGTGGATTGGAGTGGAGTGGAATGGAATGGAGTGGAATGGAACAGTATGGAACAGAACCAAATGGAATAGAATGGAGTGGAGTGGAGTGAATTTCAGTGGAGTGGATCGGAGTGCACTGGAATGGAATGGAATGCAATGGAATGGAATGGAAGGGAAGGGAATGTAATGCAATGGTGGGGAAGGGAACGGAGTTCAGTTGGGTGAAATGGAGTGGAGTCAGGTAGAATAGAGTGGAATTGTTTGGAATGCAATGGAATGGAATGGAATGGAATGGAATGGAACGGAACGGAATGGTGAAATGAAATGTGAGCGAAGATTGTGCCAGTCAACACCAGTAATTTTGACATAGTGATATACAGTCGAAATAAAGCAAATGAATTGAATGGAATGGAATGGCGTGGACTGGAATGGAATGGATAGTAATGGAGTGGACTGGAATGGAAAGGAGGGGAGTGGACTGGAGTGGAGTGGAGTGGAGTAGAGTGGAATAGAGAGAAATTGAATGGAATGGAAAGGAATGGAATGGAGTGGAATGGAAAGGAATGGAGTGGAATGGAGTGGATTGGAGTGGAACGGAGTGGATTGGAATGGAGTGCAGTGGAATGGAGTGGAATGGATTGGAAGGGAATGGAGTGGATTGAAATGGAATGGAGTGGAGTGGAGTGGAATGGAGTGTAATGGAATGGAGTGTAATGGAGTAGAATGGAATGGAGAGGAACGGTGCAGAATGGAATGGAACGGAATGGAGTGGAATGGAATGGAATGGTTTGGAACTCAACTGAGTGGACTAGAATGGAGTGGAGTGGAATGGAAAGGAATGGAAAGGAATGATATGGAACAGAACGAAAAGGAGTGGAGTGGAGTCGAGTGGCATGGAGTTGAGTCGAGTGGATCGGAGTGCAGTGGAAGGGAATGGAATGGGATAAAATGGAATGAAATGGAATGGAATGTAGTGGAGAGGAGTGTAGTAGAATGGAAATGAATGGAATGGAATGGAAATGAATGGAATGGAATGGAATGGAATGGAACGGAATGGAATGGAACAGAGTGAAGTAGAGTGGAGAGTATTTGAGTGGAGTGAATGGGAGTACAGTATAATGGAATGCAGTGAACTGGAGTGCAATGAAATGGAATTGAGAGGAGTGGAGTGCCGTAGAGTTGAGTGGAATGGAGTGGAATGGAATGGAATGGAGTGGAGTGGAATGAAACGGAGTGGAGTGGAGTGAAGTTTAGGGGAGTGGAATGCAATGGAATGGAATAAAAAGGAATGAAATGGAGTGGAGTGGAGTGGAGTGAAATAGATTTTAGTGGAGTGGAGGGGAATGTAGTGGATTTGCGGGTGTGGAGACGAGTGGAGTGAAGATGAGTGGAGTGGATCGGAGTGCAGTTGCATGGAATGTAATGCAATGGAGTAGAGTGGGGTGGATAGGAATGGAATTGAGTGGATTGGAATGGAGTGGATTAGAATGGAATGGACAAGAATGGAAAAGAAAGGAATGGAATGGAGAAGAATGGCATGGAACGGAAAGCAGAGGAGTGGAGTGGAGTGCCTCAGAATGCAGTGGAATAGAATGGAATTCAACGGAATTGTATGGAACGGAAAGGAAAGGAATGGAATGGAATGGAATGGAATGGAATGGAATGGGGAATCAAGTGTGTGTTAAGATAGGGCCACTGCACACCATTCCGAGTGACAGAGTGAGATCCAATAGAAATAAAGGAATGCAAAGGAATGGAGAAGAATGGAATGGAATCGCATGGAGTGGAATGGAAGGGAACGGAAAGGAAAGGAATGGAGTGGAATGGTGTAGAGTGGAGTGGAGTTGAGTGGAGTGGCTCGGAGTGCGGTGAAATGGAATGGAATGGAATGGATTGTAGTGGAGTGGAGTGGAGTGAAATGTAGTGGAGTGGAGTGGAATGGAATGGAGTGGAGTGGATTGGAGAGGAATGAAATAGAATGAAATGGATTGGAATGGAATGGAATGGTGAAATGAAACGTGAGCTAAGATTGTCCCACAGCACTAGTCTGGATGACAGAGTGAGATCCAGTCGATATAAAAGAATGGAATGGAATGGAGTATAATGGAATGGAATGGAATGGAATGGAATGGAGTGGAGTGTAATACAGTAGAGTGGGATGGAGTTGCATAGAATGGAACTGAATGGAACAAAACGGATTGGAATGGAGTGGAGTGGAGTGGAATGAATTTGATTGGACTGGATTGGAGTGCAGGGGAATGGAATGGAATGGAATCGATTGGAGTGGTCAGGAGTAGAGTAGGGTGGAATGAAGTGGAATGGAGTGAAATGAAGTGGAAAGGAGTGGAATGGAGTGGAATTGAATGGAGTGCAGTGGAGTGGAATGGAATGGAATGGAGTGGAATTGAATGGAACGGAGTGAAATGGAACAGAGTGGAATGAAGTGTAGAAGAGTGGATTGGAGTTCAATGGAGTGGAATGGAGTGCAGTTGAATGGCAGAGAGTTCAATGGAATGGAATGGAATGGAATGGAATGGTTAATGAAGTGTGAGCTAAGGTTCTGCCTCTGCACTCCTGTCTGGGTGAGAGTGCTAGATCCTGCCAAAATGAATGAATGGAAGGGAAAGGAGTAGAATGGAATGAAACGGTGTGCATTGGTTTGGAAGGGTATGGAATGGAATGGAATGGAAGAGAAGGGAATGGAATGTAGTGGAGTGGAGTGATGGTTAATGGAGTGAAGTGGAAAACAGGGGTGTGGAATGAAATGGAATGGAATGGAATGGAGTGGAGTGGAGTGGAATGGAACATAATGGAATGCTTTGGAAGGGAACGGAATAGTACAGAGTAGAGTGGAGTTCAGTGGAGTGGATTGGAATTCAGAGAAATGGAATGGATTGCAATGGAATGGAATGGAATGGAATGGAATGGAGTGCAATGGAATGGTTAATGAAATGTGAGCTGAGATGGGGCCACAGCACTCTAGTCTGTGTAACAGAGTGAGATTCAGTCGAAATAAAGATACAGAATGGAATGGAGTGTAGTGGAATGGAATGCACTGGAATGAAGTGCAGTGCAGTTGAATGGAGTCGAGTGGTATCGAGTGGAGTGGAATGAAGTGGAAGGGAGTGGAATGGAATGCCATGGAAAGGAGAGGAATGGAAAGGAATGGCGTGGAGTTTAGTGGAGAGAAGTGGAATGGAGTGGAGTTAAATTCAGTGGAGTGGAATTGATAGGAATGGAATGGACTGTAGTGGAATGGAATGGAGTGGAATGGAATGGAATGGAATGGAATGGAATGGAATGGAATGGAGCGAAGTTGAGTGGAGTGGATCAGAGTGCAGTGAAATGGAATGGATTGTAGTGGAATGGAATGGAATGCAATGGAATGCAATGGAATGGAATGAAAAGGTGAAATGAAATGTGAGCTAAGATTGTGCCACTGCAATTAACTCTGCTGACCAAGAGAGATCCAGTCGAAATAAAGGAATGGAAAGGAATGGAATTTCATGGAATACAATGCAGTGGAGAGGAATGGAATGTATTAGAATTGATTGGAGTGTAGTGGCATGGAGTGGAATGTAGTGGAATGGAATGGAAAGGAGTGGAATGGAATGGATTGGATTGGTATGGAGTGGAGTGGAGTGGAACGGAGTGGAGTGGAATGTAATGGAAAGAGTGGAATGCAATGGAATGGAATGGAGTGGAATGAAATGGAATGGAGTGGAATGGAATGGAAAGGAAAAGAACAAAAAAGAACGTAGGGAAGTGTTCAGGAGTGAAGTTGAGTGGAGTTGATGGGTGGCAGTGGAATGAAATGGAATGGAATGGAGTGGAGTGGAGTGGAGAAGAGTGGAGTGGAGTGGTACGGAATGGAATGGAGTGGAATGGAAAGGCATGGATTGGAATGGAGTGGAGTCGAGAGGAATGGAAAGGAGTGGAGTGGAATGGAGAGCAATGGAGTGGAATGGAATGGAATTGAATTAAGTGGAATGGAATAGAATGGAGTGGAATGGAGTAGAATGGAATGGAACAGAACAGAATGGAATGGAGTGGATTGGAATGGAGTTGAGGGGAGTGGATCAGAGTGCAGTGGAATGGAATGGAATGCAATGCAATGGAATGGAATGGAATGTATTGGAATGAAATGATAAATGAAATGTGAAATAAGATTGGCCACTGCACTCCAGTCTGGGTGTCACAGTGAGATCCAGTCTAAATAAAGGAATGGAATGGCATGGAGTAGAATTGAATGGAATGCTGTGGAGTGGAATAAAATATAATAGAACGGAATGTAGTGGAGTGAAGTGAAGTGAAGTGGACTTGAATGCATTGGATTGGAGTGCATTGGAATGGAAAGGAATGGAATGCATTGAAATGAGTGGAGTAGAGTGGAATGGAGGGGAGTGGAGTGGAGGGGAGTGGAATGGAATGGTGTGGAATGGAATGGCTTGGAATTGTGAAATGAAATATGAGCTAAGTTGGTGCCACTGCACTCCAGTCTGTGTGACAGTGTGAGAATCATTCGAAATAAAGGAATGGAATGGAATGCATTAGAATAGAAGGGAATGGAGTGGAGTGGAATGGAGTGGAGTGCAATTGAATGCAGTGGACTACATGGGATGGAACGGAATGGAACCGATCAGAGTGGAGTGCTGTGAAGTTGAATTGAGTGGATCGGATGGCAGTGGAATAGAATGGAATGGAATGCAATGGAATGGAAAGGAATGGAATGGAATGGAAAGGAATGGAATGGAATGGAATGGAGTGGCGTGGAGTGGAGCAGAATGGAGTAGAATGGAACGGAGTGGAGTGGAATGGAATGGAATAGTACAGAATGGAATGGAATGGAAAGGAATAGAATGGAACAGAACAGAAAGGAGTGGAGTGGAGTGAAGGGGAGTTGAGTGGAGTGGATCGGAATCCAGTGGAATAGAATAGAATGGAATGGAATGAAATGGAACGGAACGGAATGGAATGGAATGGAATGGAATGGAATGGAATGGAATGGAGTGGAATGGAATGGGAAATGAAATGTGAGCTACAGTTGGGCCACTGCACTTTAGAATTGATGACAGAGTGAGATCCAGTCAAAATAAAGGAATGGAATGGAATGGAGTGGAGTGGAATGGAAATCAGTGGAATGGAGAGGAATGGAGTTGAATGGAGTGGAATGGAATCGAGTGGAGTGGAATGGAGTGGAATGGAATGTGATGCAATAGAGTGGAATGGAAAGGAATGCAATGGAGTACAGTGGAATGGAGTGGAGTGCAATGAAATGGAGTGGAAAGGAGTGGAATGGAATGGAATATGGTGGAATCAAATGGAATGGAGTCAAAAGGAATGGATTGGAGTGGAGTAGATTGGAGTGCAATGGAGTGGAATGAAGGGAAATTGAGTGGAGTGGAATGGATTGGAGTCGAATGGAATGGAACGGAATAGAATCAAAAGGATGGAGTGGAGTAGAGTGAAGTGCAGTGGACTTGAGTGGAGTGGATGGGAGTGCAGTGGAATGGAATGGAATGGAACAGAACAGAATAGGGAGCAGTGGAGTGGAGTGGAATGGAATGGAATGGAATGGAATGGAATGGAATGGAATGGAATAAATGGATTGGAATAGTTTGTTGAAATGAAATGAGAGCTAAGATTGTGCCACAGCACTTCAGTCTGGTGACAAAGTCAGATCCATTCAAAATAAAGGAATGGAATGGAATGTAGAAGCATGGAATAAAATGCAGTGGAGTGGGATGGAATGGAGTGGAACGCAGTCGAGTGGAGTGGAATGGAGTGGAATGTAATGGAATGGAGTGGAGTGGAGTGGAAAGTAATGGAAAGCATTGAAATGGAGTTGAGAGGAGTAGAGTTGGAGTGGAGTGGAATGGAGTTGAAGGGAGTGGAAGGGAGGGGTAGAGAGTGGAATGGAATGCATTGGAATTGGATACAATGGAGTGGAGTGGAATGGAGAGGAGAGGAATGCAGTCGAGTGGGGTGGAATGGATAGGAAAGGAGTGGTATACCGTGGAATGGAGTGGAATGGAGTTCAATGGAGTGAAACGGAGTGGAGTGGAATGGAGTGCAGTGTAATGCAAATACGTGGAATGGAACGCAAAGGAATATAATGGAAAGGAAGAGAATGAAATGGATTGGAGTGGTGTGGAGTTGACTGAAGTGCAACGTAGTGCAGTGGAATACAATGGAATGGAAAGGAAAGCAATGGAGTGAAGTGGAGTGGAATGGAATTGAGTAGAGTGGAGTGGAATGTATTGGAGTTTAAGAAAATGGTGTGGAATGGAACAGAATGGAATGGAATGGAATGGTGAAATAAAATGTGAGCTAAGATTGTGTGACTGCATTGAATTCAGGATGAAAGAGTGAGATGAAGTCAAATTAAAGGAATGGAATGGAACGCAGTACAATGCAATGGAATAGAATGGAGTCGAATGGAGTGGAGTGGAATGGAATGGATTGGAATGGAATGGAAAGGAATGGAAGGGAATGGAATTCAAAACAGTGGATGCAGTGAAGTTGAGTGGAGTGGATCACAGTGCAGTGGAATGGAATGGAATGGAATGGAATGGAATGGAATGGAATGGAATGGAATGGAATGCTGAAAGGAAATGTGAGCTAATATTGTGTCATGCACCCCAGCCTGAGCTGAGATTGTGCCACTGTACTCCATCCTGTGTGACAGAGTGCGATGTCTTTGAAAGAAAGCAATGGAATGGAAAGGAGTGAAATGTAATGGAATGGATTGGAGAGGAGTGCAGTGGAATGGAGTAGAGTAGAATGGAGAGTAGTAGAATGGAGTGAAATGGGACGGAATGGAATGGAATGTAGTGGTGTGGAGTTTAGTGGAATGGAGTACTATGTACTGGAATGTAATTGAATTGAATGTCATGGAGTGGAGTGGAGAGGAGAGGAGTGGATTGGAATGCAATGGAATGGAATGGAATGGAATGGAAGGGAATGGAATGGAACAGGATAGAATGTAGCGGAGTGGAGTGGAGCGGACTGGAATGGGATAGAATTTTAGGGAATGGAATTGAATGGAATGCTATGGTGAAACGAAATGTGAGCTGAGATTGTTGCACTGCACTCTAACATGGCTGAAAGAATGAGATCCTGTTGAAAGAAAGGAATGGAATGCAGTGGAGTGGAATGGAGTGGAGCAGAGTGGTGTGGAGAGGAGGGGAGTGGAGTAAAGTGGAGTGGAGTGGACTGGAATGGAGTAGAGTGGAGTGGAGTGGATGTGAATGGAGTGGAATAGAATGGTATGGAGTAGAAAGTAATCGAATGGAGTGGATTGGAGTAGAGTCAAGTGGAGAGCATTGGAGTGGAATGGAGTGGAATGGAATGGAATGGAGTGGAATGAAGTGGAGTGGAGTAGAGTGGAATGGAGTGGAATGGAACGGAATGGAATGAAGTGGAGTGGAGTGGAGTGGAGTAGAATGGAATGCAATGGAATGGAATGGTGAAATGAAATGTGAGCTGATACAGTGCCATTGCACTCCAGCCTGAGCTGACTGTCTGCCACTGCATTCCAGCCTGTGTGACAGAGTGAGATGCTGCCGAAAGAAGTAAATGGCATGTTATGGAGTTAAATGGAATGGAATGGAATGGAGTGTAGTGGAGAGGAGTGGAGGGGTGTGGAATGGAGTAGAGTAGAGTGGAGAGTAGTGGAATGGAGTGGAATGGGATGGAATGGAATGCAATGTAGCGGAGTGGAGTGTAGTGGAATGGAGTACCATGGACTGGAATGTAATGGAATAGAATGGCATTGAGTGGAGTGGAGAGGAGTGGAGTGGATTAGAATTTATAGGAATGGAATGGAATTTAATGGAAGGGAATCGAATGGAGTGGAGTGGAGTGGAATAGAATGGGGTGGAATGCAGTGGAGTGGAGATAAACAGAGAGGAGTAGAGTGGACTGGAATGGAAAGGAATGTAAAGAATTGGAATGGATTGGAATAGAGTGGAGTGGAATGGAGTGGAATTGAATGAGAGGATTTGAGTGAAGTGCAGTGGAATGGATTGGGGTGGAATCGAATGGGATGGAATGGAAAGAAGTGGAGTGGAGTTGAGTAGAATGAAGTGGAATGGAATGGGATGGAGTAGAGAGGAGTAGAATGGAGGGGAGTGGAGTGAAATGGAGTGAAGTGGTCTGAAATGGAGTGGAGTTTAAAAGAATAGAATGGAGGGGAATGGAATGGAAGGCTATGGTGAAATGAAATATAAGCTGATATTCTTCCACTGCACCCCAATTTGTGTGACAGAGTGACATAATTTCAAAAGAAAGGAATGGAAGGGAATGGAAGGGAATGGAATGGAGTGGAGTGGAGAGGACAGGATTGGACTAGAGTGGAGTGGAATGGAGGGGAATGGAGTGGAATAGAATGGAATGGAGTGGAATGGAAGGGAGTGGAGTGGAGTGGAGAGCAGTGGAGTCGAGTGGATAGCATTGGAGTTGAATGGAGTGGAGAGGAATGGAATAGAATGGAATGGAATGGAATATAGTAGAGTGGAGAGGAAAGGAATGGAGTGGAGAGGAATGGAATGGAATGGAACAGAAAGGAGTAAAATGGCATGGAATGGATTGGAATTTAATGGAATAGAATGGAATACAATGGAATGAAATGGAATGGAATGGAATGGAATGGAGTGGAGTGGAATGGAATGCAATGGAAGGGAATGCAATTGAATAGAGTGCAATGGAATGCAGTGGAATAGAATGGTTATATGCAATGTGAGCTCCAATTGTGCCACTGCACTCCAGCCTGGGTGAGAGAAAAGGAGTCTTGCCAAAGAAAGGAATGGAATTGAAGTGTGTGGAATGGAATATAAGGGAATGGAATGGAATGGAATGGACTGGAGTGGAGTGAAGTGCAGTTAACTGGATTGGAATGGAGAGGAATGGAATAGGATGGAGTGGCATGGAGTGTAGTGGAATGGAGTGGAGTGGCATGGAATTGGATGGAATGGAATGGAGTGGATTGGAGTGGAGTGGAGTGGAATGGAATGGAATGAAATCAAATGGAATGGTGAAACGAAATGTGAGCTGATATTGGCCAATGCAGTGCAGCCTTTATGACAGCGAGAGATCCTGTCGAAAGAAAGGAATGTAATGGAATTGAGTGGAATGGAATGTAAAGGAATTGAATACAGTGGAATTGAGTGGAGTGGAAAGGAGTGGAATGGAGTGGGAAAGAATGGAATGAAGTGGAGAAGAATGGACAGGAATGGAATGGGAAGGAATGGAGTGGAATGGAGTGGCATGGAGTTGGGTGGAGTTGATTGGATTGGAATGGGGTGGATTGGAATAGAGTGGAGTGGAGTGGAATGGAGTGGAATGGAATGGAATGGAATGGAGTGGAGTGCAGTAGAGTAGGATGTAATGGTATGGAATGGAAAAGAATGGAATGGAATGGTAAATTGAAATGTGAGCTGAGATTGTGCCATTGCACTCCAGCCAGGTTGACAGTGTGAGATGCTGTTGAAAGGAATAAATGTAATGGAATGGAGTGGAAAGGAATGGAATAGAATGGAAAGTAAGGGAATGGAATGGAATGGATTGGAGAGGAGTGCAGTGGAGCGGAGTAGAGTAGAGTGGAGAGGGGTGGAATGGCATGGAATGTAATGATGGGGAATGGAGTGTAGTGGAATGGAATGGAACTTAGTGGAATGGATTGGAATGGAATGGAATGGAATGGAATGGAATGGAATGGAATGGAATGGAATGGAATGGAATGGCGTGCAGTGGAGTGGAGAGGATTGCAATTAAAAGGAATGAAATGGATTGAAATCCATTGGAATGGTGAAATGGAATGTGAGCTGAGATTGTGCCACTGCACTCCAGCGTGAGAAACAGAGTGAGATCCTTTCTAATAAAAAGAATGGAATGCAATAGGGTTTAATGGAATGGAATGGAATGGAACGGAATGAAGAGTAGTTGACTGGAGAGGAGTGGAGTGAAGGGGAATGGAATGGTAGGGAGTGGAATGGAATGGAGTGGAGTGCAGTGAAGTGGAGTGAAATAGAGAGGAAAGCAACAGGATGGAATGGAGTGAAGTGGAGTGGAGTTGAGCGGAGTGGAATGGAATGGAATTGTGAAATGAAATGTGAGCTGAAATTGTGCCACTGCACTGCAGCCAGGCTGACAGAGTGAGATTTTTGTGACACAAAGTAATGGAATGGAATGGAATGGAACGGAACGGAGTGTAGTAGAGTGAAGTGGAGTGGAGTACTGTGGATTGGAGTGGAATAGAGTGGAAAGGGATGGGAGGGAATGCAATAGAGTGGAGTGGAGTGGAATTGAATGGGATGGAGTGGGATGGAGTGGAGAGGAGTGGAGTAGAGTTGAGTGGAATGGATTGGAATGGAATGGAATGCAGCAGAGTGGAATGGAATGGAATGGAATGGAATGCTATGGTGAAATGAAATATGAGCTGATATTTTTCAAAAACACTGTAACCTGGGTGAGAGAGTGATATCCTGTCGAAAGAAATGAACGGAATGAAATGGAGTGGAATGGAATGGAGTGGAATGGAGTGGAGTGAAGTGGAGTGGGCTGGAGTGGGGTGGAGTGGAGTGGACTGGAGTGGAGTGGAGTGGACTGGAATGGAATAGAGTGGAGTGGAGGGGAATATATTGGAATAGAATATTATGGAGTGGAATGGAATGGAGTGGAGTTTGGTGGAGTGGAAAGGAATCAAGTGGAGTGCATAAGAGTGGAGTGGAATGGAATGGAATGGAATGGAATGGAATGGAATGGAATGGAACGGAGTGGAATGGAATGGCACAGAACAGAGTGGAGTGGAGTGGAGTTGAGTGGAGTGGATCGGAGTGCAGTAGAATGGAAAGGAATTGAATGGAATGGAATGGAACGGAAAGGAATGGAATCCAATGGAATGAAATGGTGAAATGAAATGTGAGCTAAGATTGTGCAACTGCACTCCAGTCTTTGTGACAGAGTGAGATTGAGTCGAAATAAAGGATTGGAATGTAATGGAATAGAATTGAATGGAGTGGAGTAGAGTGCAGTGAAGTGGAAAGGAGCAGAATGGCATGAAATGGAGTGCAGTTGAATGGAGTGGAGTGGAATGGAATGGAGCAGAATGGAAAGGACTGGAACAGAATGGAATGGAACGGAATGGAATGGAGTGGAGTGGAGTGGAGCTGAGTGTAGTGGAACAGAGTGCCATGGAATGGAATGGAAAGGAATGGAATGGAATGGAATGGAATGTAGAAATGAAATGTGAGATTAGATTGTGCGACTGCACTCAAGTCTAAGTGACAGAGTGAGATCCAGTTGAAATAAAGCAGTGGAAAGGAATGGAGTAGAATAGAATGGAATGGAATGGAGTGGAATGGAATGGAATGGAGTGGAATGGGGTGGAATGGAATGGAGTGGAATGAATTGGAGTGGAATGGAGTGGAATAGAATAGAATGGAGAAGAATGTAAAGGAATGAAGTGGAATGGAGAACAGTGGAGAGAAATGCAATGGAGTAGAGTATAGAGCAATGGAGTGGAGTGCAGCAGAGAGCAACGGAGTTGAATGGAGTGGACTGAAATAAAGTGGAATGGAATGGAGTGGAGTGGAGTGAAGTGAAGTGGAGTGGAATGGAATGTAGTGGAATGGAGCATAATGGAGAGGAGTGGAATGGGGAGGAGTGGAGTGAAATGGAGTGGAATGGAAGAGAGCCGAAAGGAATGGACCTGAATGGAATGGAGTGGAGTGGGGTGGAATGGAGTAGAGTGCAGTGGATCGGAGTGCAGTGGAAAGGAATGGAATGGAATAGAGTGAAATGGAATGGAATGGAGTAGAGTGGGACGTAATGGAATGCTGAAACGAAATGTGTGCTAAGATTGTGCCACTGCAATGCAGTCTACATGTCAGAGTGAGATTCAGTCGAAATAAAGGACTGTAGTGGAAGGGAGTGAAATAGAATGGAGTGGAGGGAAGTGTAGTGGAGGGGAGTGGAATGGAGTGGCATGGAGTGACATGTACTGCAGTAGAATAGAGTAGAGTAGAATAGAATGGAGTGGAATGGAACAGAACAGAAGGGCATGGCACGGAATGGAATGGAACCGAGTGGAGTGGAGTAGAGTGGAAATGAGTGTAGTGGATCGGACAGCAGTGGAATGGAATGGAATGGAATGGAAGGGTGAAATGCAATGAAGGATAAGATTGTGCCACTGCACTGCAGTCTCGGTGAAAGAGTGAGATCCTGTTAAAATAAAGGAATGGAATGGAATGCCACAAAACGGAATGGAATGGAACAGGGTGGAATTACATGGAGAGGAACGTAGTGTAATGGAGTGGAGTGCAGAGGAAGAGTGGAGTGGAATTGAGTGGAGTGGAAAGGAGTGGAATGGATAAGCATAGAATGGAATTGAATGGGGTGGAATTGAAAGGAATTGATTGGAACGGAGAACAGTGGAGTGGAATGGAGTAGATTGGAATGGATTGGAGTGGAATGGAGTTGAAAATAGTGGAGTGGAATAAAAAGGAATGAAGTGGAACAGAATGGAATGGAGTGGAGTAGAATGGAATCAAAAGGAATGGTGTGGAATGGAATGAAATAGAGTGCAATGGAATGGAGTGGAGGGCAATGGAGTGTAGTGGAATGGAGAGGAAAGTAATGAAATGGAGTGGAGTGGAATGGAATGGAGTAGAATGGAACCGAATGGAAAAGAATGGAACGGAGGAGAATGGAATTGACTGGAGTGGAGCGGACATGAATGTAGTGGATCAGAGTGCAGTGGAATGGAATGGAATGGAATGGAATGGAACGGAACGGAAGGGAACGGAATGGAACGGAACGGAATGGAATGGAATGGAATGGAGAGGATTGGAATGGAGTGGAGTTGAGTGGAGTGGAGTAGAGTGGAATGGAATTGAGTGGAAAGGAAAGGAATAAAAATGTATGGAATTGAATGGAGTGGAGTAAGGTTTTATGAAAGGGAGTGTATTGGTGTGGAATGGAATGGAATTGAATGGAGTGTAGTTGAATGGAATGGAGTACAGTGTTATGTACCGGATTGTAGTGCAGTTCAGTGCAGTTGAGTGGGGGAAGAGTAGAATTGAGTGGAACGGAATGGCATGGAGTGGAATGGAATGGAATAGAACAGAATGGAATGAGATGGAAAGGAATGGAATGGAATGGAATGGAATGGCACAAATTGATATGGACTTGAGTAGAGTGGTGATTAGTGGAGTGGATCAGAAGGCACAGCAATGGAATGGAATGGAATGGAAAGGAATGGATTGAAGTGGATTGGAAAGGAATGCAGTGGAGTGGAGTGGAGCGGAGTGGAGTGGAGTGAAGTGGAGTTTAGTGGAGTGGAGTGGAATGGAAGGGAGGGCTGTCGAATGGAATGGAATAGAATTCAATAGAGTGGAGTCGAGTGGAGTGGGGTGGAACGGAATGGAATGGAGTGGAATGGAGTGGAGTGGGGTGGAATGAAATGGAGTGGAAGGAATGGACTGGAGTGGAATGGAATGGAGTGGAGTAAAGTGAAATGGAGTGGTGTGGAGTGGAATGGAATGGAATGAAGTGGAAAAGAATGTAGTGCAACAGGGAGTAGTGGAGAGGAGTGGAATAGAGTGGAAAGTAGTGAAATGGAGTGGAGTGGAATGGAGTGGAGTTGAATGTAATGGAGTGGAATGGAACAGAATGGAATGGAGTGGAGTGGAGTGGAATGGAGTGGAGTGGAATGGAATGGAGTGAAATGGAATGGAATAGAATGGAATGGAATTTAATGGGACAGAATGGAAAGGAATGGAACAGAAAGGAGTGGAGTGGAATGGAGTGAAGTGGAGTGGAATTGAGTGGAGTGGATGGAGTGCAGTGGAATGCAAGGGAATGGAATGGCATGAAATGGAATGGAGTGGAGTTAAATGGAATAGAGTGGACAGGAGTGGAGTGGCGTTGAGTGGAGTGGAGTGGAGTGGAGTGGAGTGGATCGAATTGCAGTGTAATGGATACTATGGAATATAGTGAAATGGAGTGGAGTAAATGAAATTGAGTGGAGTGAGGGGGAGTGGAGCGGATTCATGTGGAGTTGAATGCAGTGAAGTGGAATGAAATGGAGTGAATGGAATGGAATGGAATGGAACAGAATGGAACGGAGTGGAGAGGAGAGGAGTGGATTTGAGTGGAATGGAATGGAGTGCATTGGAATGGAGTGGAGTGGAAAGGAATGGAATGCAATGGAATTGAACAGAATGGAACGGAACGGAACGGAATGGAATGGAATGGAATGGAATGGAATGGAATGGAAAGGATGGAGTGAAGTGGATTGGAGTGGTGTGGAATGGAATGGATTGGATTGGAGTGGAATGGAATGGAATAAAAAGCAATGGAATGGAAAGTAGAGGGGTGGAGTGGAGTGGAACAGAGTGGAGTTGAGTGGAGTGGATTGGGGTGGATTGGGGTTGATTGGTGTGGAATGGAGAGGAATGGAATGGAAAGGAATGGAAAGGAATGGAATGGAATGTAGTGGAGTGAAATGGAATGGAATGGAATGGAATGAAACGGAATGGAATGGAATGGAATGGAATGGAAAGGAGTAGAGTGGAATGGAAGGAAATGGAGTGGAATGGAATGGAGTGGAGTGGAGTGGAATGGAGCAGAAAGGAATGACGTGGAATGGAATGGAATGGAACGGAGTGGAATGGAATGGGATGGAATGGAATGGAACGGAATGGTACAGAGTGGTGTGCAGTGGAGTGGAGTTGAGGGGAGAGGATAGGAATTCAGTGGAATGGATTGGAATGGCATGGAATGGAATGGAATGGAATGGAGTGGAATTGAGAGGAGTGGAGTAGAGTGGAGGGGAGTGCAGTGGAGTCTAAGGGAATGGAATGGAATGGAATGGTAAAATGAAATGTTAGCTAAGATAGTGCCACTGCACTCCAGTCTGGGTGAAAGAGTGAGATCCAGTCGAAATAAAGGAATGGAAGGGAATCAAGTGGAATGCAATGGGATGGAGTGGAGTGGAATGGAAGGGCCTGCAGTAGGATGGAGTTGAGTGGAACGGAGTGGAGTGGAATGGAGTGCAGTGGAGTGGAATGCAGTGGAGTGGAATGGAGTGGAGTGGAATGGACTGTAATAGAGGGTAATGGAATGTAAAGGAGCAGAATGGAAAGGAATAAAGTGGAGTGGAGTGAAGAGGAGTAAAGTGGCATGGAGTGGAGGGAGATGGTGAGGAGTGAAATGGAGTGAAATGGAATGGAATGGAGTGGAATGGAATGAAACGGAGTGGAATGGAATTTAGTGGAGTGGAGAGGAGTGGAGTGGAATAAAGTGGAGTGTATTGGAATGGATTGGACTGGAATGGAATGGAGAGGAAAGGAAGGGAACGTATGGGAACAGAACAGAATGGAACAGAGTGGAGTGGAGTGTACTGGAGGTGAGTGTAGTGGATCAGAAGGCACTGGAATGGAATGGAAAGAAATGGAATGGAATGAAATGGAGTGGAGTGGAGTGGAGTAGAATAGAATGTAAAGGAATGGAATGGAATGGAATGGAATGGAATGGAATGGAATGGAATGGTGAAAAAAAATATGAGGTAACATTGTGCTACTGCTCTCCAGTGTGGGTGACAGAGTGAGATCCTGTTGAAATAAAGGAATGGAATGGAATGGTTTAGAATGGACTTGTATGGAGTGGAGTGGATTGGAACGGAGTCAAATGTAGTGGAGTGGGGCGAAAAGGAGTGCAGCGCAGACGAATGGAGTGGAGTGGTATAGAGTGGAGTGGAATAAAGAGGAATGAAGTGGAATGGAATGGAATGGAGTGGAGTATAAAGGAATGGAGTGGAGTGGATTGGAATGGAATGGAGTGGAGTGGAATGGGTTGGAATGGAATGGAATGGAATGGAGTGTAATGGAATGGAATGAAGTTGAATGGAATGGAGTGGATTTGAGTGGAGCGGAGTGGAGTGGCATGGAGTCGAGTGGAGTTGAGTTGAATGGCGTGAAATTGTGTGGAGTGGAATGGAGTGGAGTGGAAAGCAATGGAGTTTAGGGGAAGGGAATGGAACAGAACGGAATGGGACGGAACAAAATGCAGTGGATTGGTGTGGAGTTGAGTGGAGTGGATCGGAGTGCAGTGGAATGGAATGAAATGGAAAGGAAAGGAATGGAGTGTATTGGAGTGGAGTGGGGTGGAGTGGAGTGAGGTGGACTGCAGTTGAGTGCAGTGGAGCAGATTGGAATGGAATGGAATGGTGAAATGAAATGTGAGCTAAGAATGTACCACTGCATTCCAGTCTCGGTGAGAGAGTGAATTCCCGTCAAAATAAAGGAATGGAAAGGAATATAGTAAAACTGAATGGAAAGGAGTGAGGTGGAATGGAATGTATTGGAATGGAGTGGTGTGGAGTGTATTGGAGTGGATTGGAATGGAATGGAATGGAGTGGAAAGGAAAGGAGAGGAGTGGAAAGGAATGGAGATGAGTGGAGAGGAATGAAGTTTAATGAAGTGAAATGGAGTGGAGTGGAATGGAGTGGAGTGGAATGCAATGGAGTGGAATTTAATGGAACGGAACAGAATGGAATGGAACATAATGGAGTGGAGTGAAATGGAGTTGAGTGGAGGGAAGAGGAGTGTAGTAGAATTTAATGCCATGGAGTGAAATACAGTGGAGAGGAATTGATTGAAGAAGAATAGAATAGAGTAGAATGGAATAGAACTGAACGGTATGGAATGCAATGGAATGGAGTGGAGCAGAATGGAGTTGAGATGGGTGGAGAGGATTGGAGTGCATTGGAAAAGAATGGAATGGAATGGAGGGGAGTAGAGTGGATTGGAGTGGAGAGGAGTGGAATGGAGTGGAGTGTAATAGAATGGAATGGAATGGAACGGAACGGAAGGGAAAGGAGTGGAATGTCGTGTGGGGGAGGTGAGTGGAGTGGTTTGGAGTGCAGTGGAATGTAATGGTATGGAAAGGAATGTAATTGGAGTGGAATGGAATGGAAGGGAAAGGAGTGGAATGTCGTGGGGGGGAGTTGAGTGGAGTGGATCAAAGTGCAGTGGAATGGAATGGCATGGAATGGAATGGAATTGAATGGAGTGGAATGGAATGCAATGTGATGCAATGGAAAGTAATGGAATGGAATGGAATTGAATGGTATGTAATGGAACGTCATGCAATGGAATGCATGAGAACAGAGTGGAGTGAAGCAAATTGGAGTGGAGTTGAGTGAAGTGGAGTGGAGTTGAGTGGAATGGAATGCAATGGAAAGGAATGGAATGCAATGGAATGGAATGGAATGGAATGGAATGGAATGGAGTGGAATGGAATGGAGTGGAATGGAATCGAAAGGTGAAATCAAATGTGAGCTAACAATGTGCCACTGCACTTAGAGTCTGGGTGAGACAGTGAGTTCCAGTCGAACAAAAGAATGGCAAGGAATGGAGTAAAATCGAATAGAATGGAGTGCAGTGGAATGGAAAAGGTTAGCATGGAGTGTAGTGGGGTGGAATGGAGTGGATTGGAATGGACTGGAGAAGAATGGAGTGGAATGGAATGAAATGGAAGGCAGTGGAATGGAAGAGAATGGACTGGAATCGAGTGGAGGGGAGTGGCAGGGAGTCGAGTGGAATGGAGTGGAGAGGAATGATGTGAAATGGAGTAGAATATAGTGGAATGGAGTGGAATGGAATGGAATGGAATGGAATGGAATGGAACGGAACGGAACGGAATGGAACGGAATGGAATGGAATGGAATGGAATGCAGCAGAGTGGAGTGCAGTGGAGTAAAGTGGAGTGGAATGCTGTGGAATGGAGAGAAATGTAGTGGAGTGGAACGGAGTGGACTGGAAAGGAATGGAGTGGAATGGAAATGATCGGAAAGGAATGGGAAGGAACAAAATGGAGCAGAGTGTAGTGGAGTGGAGTTGATTGGAGTTGAGTGGATTGGAAAGGAGTGCATTAGAATGGATTAGCATGGAATGGAGGGGAGTGGATTGCATTGGAGTGGAGTGGAGTGGAATGGAGTAGAATGCAATGGAGTGGAGTGGAATGAAATAGAATGGAAAAAAATGGATTGGAATTGAACTGAATGGAATGGAATGGAATGGAATGGAATGGAATGGTGAAATGAAATGTGAGCTAAGATTGTGCCACTGCACTCCAGTCTGGGTGACAGAGTGAGACCCAGTCAAAATAAAGGAATGGAATGCAGCGGAGTAAAATGGAAAGGAATTGATTGGAGGGGAATGGAATGGAGTGGAAACAAGTGGAGTGCAGTTACATGAACTTTAGTGCAAGGGAGTGGAGTCTAATGGACTGGAATGGAGTGGAATGAAATGGGAAAGAATGGAGTGGAATGGAATGGAAATTTGTGGAATCGAATGGAATGGTATGGAAAGGAATGAACTGGAGTTGAGCGGATTTGAATGGAGTGGATCAAAGTGCAATGGAATGAAATGGAACGTAGTGGAAAGGAACAGAATAGAATGGAATGGTGAAATGAAAAGTGAGCTAAGATAGTGCCACTAAACTTCACTCTGGTGACAACGTGAGACACAGTCGAAATAAAGGAATGTAATGGAATAGAGTATTATGGAATGGAATGGAGTGGAGTGGAATGGAATGGAGTGGAATGGAGTGGAATGGAGTGGAGTGGAATGGAGTTGCAGGTAGCGGAACAGAATGGAAAAGACTGGAATGGATTGGAAGTGAGAGGCGAGGAGAGGAATGGACTGGTGTGGAAGGGAGTGGAATGAAATGGAATGGAATGGAGTTGAATGGAATCAAATGGAGTGGAATGGAATGGAGTAAAGAGGAATGGATTGTAGTAGAGTAGAATGGAATGGAAAGCAGTGGAATGCAGTGGAATGTAGTGGAGTGGAGGGCAATGGAGTAAAATGAAGTGGAGTGGAATGGAGTGGAATGGAATGGAATGGAGTGGAATGGAATGGAAAGGGACGGAACGGAATGGAAAGGAGTGGAGTGGAGTGAAGTTGATTGGAGTGGAACAGAGTACAGTGGAATGGAATAGAATGGAATGGAGTGGGTGGAGTGGAGTGGAATGGAATGGAATGGCATGGAGTGGTATGGAGTGGAAAGGAGTGGAATGGAATAGAGTGGAGTACAAAGGAATGGAGTGGAGAGGAATGGAGAGGAGCGAATGCAGGAGAGTGGAATGGACTGGAATGCAATGGAATGGAATTGAGAGAAATGGAATAGAAGGGAGAGGAAAGATCTGGTACAGAATGGAAGGGAAAGGAATGGAATGGACTGCAGTGGAGTGGAGTGGAATTGAGTGGAATGGATCAGAGTGCAGTGGAATCGAATGGAATGCAATAGAATGGAATAGAAGGGAGAGGAAAGATCTGGTACAGAATGGAAGGGAAAGGAATGGAATGGACTGCAGTGGAGTGGAGTGGAATTGAGTGGAATGGATCAGAGTGCACTGGAATCGAATGGAATGCAATAGAATGGAATAGAAGGGAAAGGAATGGATTGGTGAATGAAATCCCACCTAAGATTTGGCCTATTCACTCCAATATGGGAGACAAAGTAAGATCCAGTCAAAATAAAGGGATTGAATGGCATGGAGTAGAATGCAATGGAATGGTGTGGAGTGGAATGGAATGGAAGGGAGTGTGGTGGAGTGGAGAGAAGTTGAGTGGAGTGGATCAGAGCGCAGTGGAATGGAATGGAATGAAAGAAGTGGAGTGGAGTGTAATGGAGTGGAATGGGGTGGGGTTGAGTGGAATGGAATGGAATAGAAAGGAATGGAATGGAATGGAATGGAATGGAATGGAATGGAATGGAATGGAATGGAATAGAATGGAATGGAATACTGCAATTAAATATGAGAAAAGTGGGTGGCCCTGCACTCCAGGCAGGGTGGCAGAGTGAGATCCAGTCGAAATAAAGGAATGGAATGGAAGATAGTAGAATGGAATGGAATGGAGTAGAGTGCAATGGAGTTGTGTGGAATGGAATGGAGTGGAGTCGAATGGAATAGAACACTATGGAATGGATCGGAGTGCAGTGAATTGAAGTTGAGTGGAGTGGATTGGAGTAGAGTGGAATGGAATGGAATGGAATGGAATGGAATGGAATGGAATAGAATGGAGTGGATTGGAGGTGAGTGGAATAGAATGGAGTGGAGTGGAGGTGAGTGGAATGGAATGGAGTTGTGTGGAGAGGAGTGGAGTGGAATGGAGTGGAATGGAAAGGAGTTCAGTCGAATGGAATGGAACAGAAAGGAATGGAAAGGTTTGAACACATTGGAGTGGAACAGAATGGAACGGAATGGAGTGGAGTGGAGTGGAGTGGATCGGAGTGCAGTGGAATGGAATTGAATGCGATGGAAAGGAATGTAATTGAATGGAAGGGTTAATGAAATGTCACCTAAGATTGGGCCACTGCCCTTTAGTCATACTGACAGAGTGAGATCCAGTCGAAGTAACGGAATAGAAGGGAATGGAATGGAATGGAGCAGAATTTAATAAAATGGAGTAGAGCGGAAAGGAATGCTGTGGAATGGGGTTTAGTGGAGTTGAATGGAGTAGAGTGGAATTGAATGAAGTGTAATGGAGTGGAAAGGAGTGGGATGCAATGTCATGTAATGGATTGGAGTGGAGTGGAGTGGAATGGAGTGGAGAGAAATGGAGTGGGGTGGAATGGAGTGGAATGGAATGTAATGTAGTGTAATCAAATGGAATGGAGTGGAATGGAATGGAGTGGAGTGGAGTGGATTTGAGTGGAGTGGATCAGGATGCAGTAGAATGGAAAGGAAAGGAATGGAGTAAAGTCGAGTGGATTGGAATGGAATTGAATGGAATGGAGGGGAATGGAATAGGATGGAGTGGAATGGAATGGAATGGAATGGAGTGGAATGGAATGGAATTAAGTGGAATGAAATGGAGTGGAATGGAATGGAATTGAGTGGAATTAAATGGAGTGGAGTGGAATGGAGTGGAGTGAAGTGGAGTGGAATTTAGTGGAATGGAGTGAAATGGAGTTGAGGGGAATGGGGCGGACTGGAATGGAAAAGAGAGGAATGGAATGGAATGGAATGAAACGGAATGGAACGGTGTGAAGTGGAGTAGACTGGAGTGTAGTGGGGTTGAGTGGAGTACACCAGAGTATATTGGAATGGGATGGAATAGAGTGGAGTAAAGTGGAATGGAATGGACTGGAGTGGAAAAGATTGTAGTGGAGAGGAATGAAGTGGAGTGGAGTAGAGTGGAAAGGAGTTTAATGGAATGGAATGGAACAGAATGGAGTGGAGTGAAGTGAAGTGTAGAGAAGTTGAGTGGAGTGGATCGGAGTGCACTGAAATGGAGTGGAATTGACTGGATTGGAGTGGAATGAAATGGAGTTGAGTGGAGTGGAGTGCAGTGCAGTGGAGTGGAGTGGAATGGAGTTGAATGGAATGGAGTGGAGTGGAATGAAATGGAGGGGAGTGGACACAAGTGGAATTAAATAGAATGGAAAGGAATGGAATACAATGGAATTAAATAGAATGGAATGCATTGTAATGGAGTGGAGTGGAGTAGAATGAAGTGGAATTTAGTGGAGTAGAGGGGAATGGAGTGGATTTGGGTGGAGTGGAGTGGAGTGAAGTTGAGTGGAGTGGATCGGAATGCACTACAATGGAATGGAATGGAGTTGCGTGGAATGGAGTGGAGTGGATGGGGTGGAGTGCAATGGATTTGTCTCTAATGCAATGGAATGGAACTGTATGAAATGGAATAAATTGAAATGGAAAGGAATGGACAGGAATGACGAAATGAAATCTGCACTAAGATTGTGTCACTGCACTCCAGTCTTTTTGACAGAGTGAGATACAGTCGAAATAAGGCAATTGAATGGAATGGAGTAGAATGCAATGGAAGGGATTGCAGTGGAATGGAATAAAATGGAATGGAATGAAAGAAGTGGAGTGGAGTGGAATGGAGTTTAGCGGAGTGGAGTGGAGTGGAGTGGAATGGAGTGTAACGGAAAGGAATGGAATGGAATTGAGTGGAATGGAATGGAAATGAGTTGGAATCGAGGGGATTGGAGTGTAACGGAGAGGAGAGGAATGGACAGGAGTGGAAAGGAGTGGAAAGGATTGGAATGGAGTTGAATTGAATAGAGTGTAATGGAATGCAGTGGATTGGAATGGAGTGGAGTGCAGTGGAGTCGTGTGGAGTGGAGTGGAATGGGGTGGAATGGAATGGAATGCAGTGGAATGGAATGGAATGTGACAGAACGGAATGGAAAGGAACGGAATGAAACGGAGTGGAGTGGAGTTGAGTGGAATGGATCAGAGTGCAGATAAATGGAATGGAATGGCATATAGTGGAGTGTACTGGAGTGGAGTGGATTGGAATGAATCGGAATGGAATGTAGTG
Source organism: Pan paniscus (assembly GCF_029289425.2). Taxonomy (NCBI): domain Eukaryota; kingdom Metazoa; phylum Chordata; class Mammalia; order Primates; family Hominidae; genus Pan; species Pan paniscus. Next base: position 27,646,837 of record NC_073273.2, on the reverse strand, counting down.
GAGTGGAATTCGAGGTAATGGAATGGAATAGAAGGGAATGGAACAGAATAGAACGGAATGGAACGGAACAGAGTGGAGTGGAGTAGAGTGGATTGGAGCTGAGTGTAGTGGATCAGAGTGCAGTGGAATCGAATGGAAAGGAATGGAATGCAATGGAGTGGAGTGGAGTGGAATGGAGTGGAGTGGAGTGGAGTGTAATGACTCAGAATGGAATGGAGTTGAGTGGCATGGAGTGGAGTGGAGTGGGATGGAATGGAGTGGAATGGTGCCGAATGGAATGGAATTTATTGGCTTGAAATGGAATGGAATGGATTGCAATGCAGTTCAGTGGAGTGGAGTAGAGTGGAGTGGATTGCAACGGAATGGAATGGAAAGGAATGATACAGAACGTATTGGAGCGGCGTGGAGTATAGTGGAGTGGAGTGGAGTGGATAGAGTGCAGAGGAATGGAAGGGAATGGAATGAAATGGAATGGAAATGAATGGAATATAGTGGAGTGGAGTGGATTGGAGTGGAATGGAATGGAATGGATAGGAATGGAATGGAATGGAATGGAAAAGAGGGCAGTGAAGTGGAGTTAAGAGAAGTTGAGTGGAGTGGATCGGAGTGCAGTGGAATGGATGGAATTTAATGGAGTGGACTGGAGTGGATTTGTAAGGAATTGAGTGGAGTGGAGAGGAATGAAGTGGAGTGGAGGGGAATGGAAAAGAATGGAATACAATGGAATGGAGTGGAGTGGAATGAATTGGATTTTAGTGGAGTGGAGGGGAATGGAGTGGATTTGGGGGGAGTGGAGTGGAGTGAAGTTGAGTGGAGTGGATCAGAGTGCAGTTGAAAGGAAAGGAATGGAATGGAATGGAGTGTAGTGCAGTTGAGTGGAGTGGATTGGAGTGGAATTTAGTGGAATGGAAAGGAATGGAAAAGAATGGAATGCAATAGAGTGGAATGGAATGGAAAGGAGTGGAATGGAGTGGAGTGGAATTGAGTGGAGTGTATCGGAATGCAGTGAAATTGAATGGAATTCAATGGAATGGTATGGAATAGAATGGAATGGAATGGAACAGAACAGAACGGTGAATGAAATGTGAGCTAAGATAGGGCCACTGCACTCCACTCTGAGTGACATAGTGAGATCCAGTTGAGCTAATGGAATGGAAAGGAATGGAGTAGAATGAAAGAAAATGGAGTAGAGTGGAAAGGAATGGAAAGGAACGTAGTGGAGTGGCGTGGAGTGCAGTCGAGTTGAGTGGAGTGGAACAGAGTGCAGTGGAATGGAATGAAATGGAATGGAGTGGAGTGGAGTGGAATGGAAAGGTTTGGATTGGATTGGATGGGAATGGAATGGACTGAATTGGCGTGCAGTGGAATGGAATGGAATGGAGAGGATTGGGTTGGAATAGAACAGAGAGGAGTGGAGTGGAGTGGAATGCAGTGGAGTGGCATGGAATGAGGTGGAATGGAATGGAATGGAATGGAATGCAATGGTGAAATGATATGTGAGCTAAGATTGTGCCAGAGCACTACAGTCTGGGTGACAGTGTGATAACCAGTCGAAATAAAGGAATGGAAGGGACAAGAATACAATGGAACGAACTGGAATGAAGTGGAGAGGAGAGCAGTGGAGTTGAATGGAGTGGATCGGAGTGCAGTGGAATGGAAGAGAATGCAATGGAATGTAATGCAATGGAATGGAATGGAATGGAATGGAATGGAATGGAATGGAATGGAATGGAATGGAATGGAATGGTTAATGAAATGTGAGCTAAGATTGGGCCACTGCACTCCAGTCTGGGTGTCAGAGTGAGGTCCTGTCAAAATGAAGAAATGGAATGGAATGGAGTGGAATGGAATGGAATGGAATGGAGTGGAATGGAATGGAACGGAGTGCATTGGTATGAAATGGAATGGAATGGAATGGAATGAAATGGAATGGAATGGAATGGAATGGAAAGGAATGGAATGGAATGGAATGGAATAGAATGGAGGGGAATGCAGTGAAGTGGAGTGTAATGGAATGCAGTGGAATGTGATAAAGTGGAATGGAATGGAATGGAATGGAAAGCAATGCAAAGCAATGGAATGGAATGGAATAGAACAGCATGGAGTGGAATGGAGAGGAATGGAGTTGAGTGGAGTGGATCGGAGAGCCGTGGAATGGAATGGCATGGAATGGAATAGAATGGAATGGAGTGGAATGGAATGCAATGGAAAGGAATGGAATGGAATGGAATGGAACGTAATGGAATGGAACACACCAGAACGGAGTGGAGTGGAGTGAAGTGGAGTGGAGTGGAGTAATTTGGAGTGGAGTTGAGTTGAATGGAATGGAATGCTATGAATGGAATGGAATGGAATGGAATGGAATGGAATGCAATGCAATGCAATGGAAAGGTGAAATGAAATGTGAGAAAACAATGTGGGACTAGACTCCAGTCTGGGTGAGAGAGTGAGTTCCAGCCGAAATAAAGAATGGAATGGAATGGAGTAAAATCGAATGGAATGGAGTGGAGTGGAATGGAAAAGATTGGAATGGAGTGCAGTTAGGTGGAATGGAGTGGAGTGGAATGGACTGGAGAGGAATGGAGTGGAATGCAGAGGAATGGAATGAAATGGAATGGAGTGGAATAAAAGAGAATGGATTAGTATGCATTGGAGTGGAATGGAGTGGAGTGGAATGGAATGAAATTGAATGGAAGGGAATGGATTGGAATGGAACAGAATGAAATGGAGTGGAGTGGAGTAGAGTTAAGTGGAGTTCAGTGGAGTGGATCAGAATGCAGTGGAATGGAATGGAATGGAGTGGATTGGAGTGGAGTGGAAGGAAATGGAGTGGAATGGAATGGAATAGAATGGAAAGGAATACTGTGCAACAGAAAGGAACGGAGTGGAGTGGAGTGGGGTGGATCTGAGTGCAGTTTAATGGAATGAAATGTAAGGAAATGGAATGGAATGGAATGGAATTTAGTGGAGTGGAGTCGAAGAGAATGGAATTGAGTGGAATGCAGGGGAATGGAGTGGAGTGAAATGGCAAAGAATGGAATGGAAAGGAGCGGAGTGGAATGGAATGGAATGGAATGGAACGGAATGGCATGGAATGGAATGGAAGGGAATGGCATGGAATGGAATAGAATGGTATGGAATGGAATTGAATTGTGAATGAAATGTGAGGTGAGATAGGGCCACTACACTTCATTCTGAGTGACAGAGTGATACCCTGTCGTAATAAAGGAATAGAATGGAAAGGAGTAGAATGGAATGTAATAGAGTGGAGTGGAAGGGAATGGAAAGGAAATAATTGGAGTGGCGTGGAGGGGCGTGGAGTTGAGTGGAGTGGATGGGAGTTCAGTGGAATGGAATGGAAAGGAATGGAATGGAGTGGAGTGGAGTGGAGTGGAATGGAATGAAATGGAGGGTAGTGGAGTGGAGAGGAGTGGAGTGGAATGGAGTGGAGTGGAAAAGAATGGAATGGAATGGAAAGGAATGGAATGGAATGGAATGGAATGGAATAGAGTGGAATGGAATGGAGTGGAATTGATGGGAATGAAGTGAAGTGGAGAGGAGTGGAGTGGAATTAAGTGGAATGGAACAGAGTTGGGTGGAGTGGAATGGAACGGAATGGAACGGATTGGAATGGAAAGGAATAGAGTGGAGTGGAGTCAAGTAGAGTGGATCAGAGTGCAGTGGAATGGAATGCAATGCAATGCAATGGAATGGAATGGAATGGAATGAAATATTTTATAATCATCAATGAAATGTGAGCTAACATTGGGCCACAGCACTCCGGTTTGCGTGAAAGAGTGAGATTCAGTCGAAATAAAGGAATGGAATGGAATGGAGTAGAATGGAATGGAATGGAGTGTAGTGGAATTGAATACAGTGGAATGGAGTGTAGTTGAGTTGCATGGAGTCGAGTGGAACCTAGTGGAGTGGAATGGAATGTCATGGAATGGAGTGGAATGGAATGGAATCGCGTGAAAAGGAGTAGAGTGGAGAGGAATGGATTGGAGAGTAATGCAGTGGAGTTGATTGGTGTAGAATGGAATGGAATGTAGTGGAATCGAGAGGAATGGTATGGAAAGGAATGGATTGGAGTGGAGTGGAGTTGAGTGAAGTGGATCAAAGTGCAGTGGAATAGAATGGAATGGAATGGAATGAAATGGAATGGAGTGTGTGGAATGGAGTTTAATGGAGTGTTGTGGGGTGGAGTGGAGTGGAGTTCTGTGGAATGCAATGGAATGGAAATGAATGGAATGGAATGGAATGGACTGCAATGGAATTGAATGGAATGGCATGGAATGGAATGGGGAAATGAAATCTGAGCTAAGATTGTGCCACTGTACTCCAGGATTTTTGACAGAGTGAGATAGATTAGAAATAAAGCAATTGAACGGAATGCAGTAGAATGGAATGGAATGGAGTGGAGTGGAAAGGAATGGATTGTAATGCAATGGAGTGGACTGGAAAGGGGTGGAGGGTAATGGAGTGGAGTGGAGTGGAATAGAGTGGAATGGAGTGGAATGGAATGGAATGGATTAGAATGGAATGGAATTGAGTTGGAATCGAGTGCATTGGGGTGGAATGGAGTGAAGCAGAATCGACTAGATTGGAATGGAGTGAATGGATTGGAATGGAAAGCAGTGGACTGGAATGGAGAGGATTGGAATGGAATGCAGTGGAGGGAAGAGGAGTGGAATCCTGTTGAGTGGAGTGGAATGAGGTGGAAAGGAATGGAAAGCAGTGGAATGGAAGATATAAGAACAGATTGGCATTGAAAGGAATGGAATGGAATGGAGTGAAGTGGAGTTCAGTGGAGTTGAATGGAGTGGATCAGAGTGTAGTGGAATGGAATGGAATAGAATGGCATGTATTGCAGTGTAGTGTAGTGGAGTGGAGTGTAATTGATTGGAATGGAATGGAGTGAAGTGGAATGGAATGCACTGTAATGGAATGGAAGGGAATGGAACAGAATGGAATGGAATGGAGCAGAATGGAGTGGAGTGGAGTGGAGTGAAACTGAGTGGAGAAAATCAGAGTGCAGTGGAAAAGAATGGAAAGGAATGGAATGCAATTGAGTGGAGTGGAGTGGAATGGAGTGGAATGGAATAGATGGGAGTGGAATGGAGTGAAATAGAGTAGAATGGAATTGTGTAGAATCTTGCAGAATGGAATGGAATGGAGTAGAATGGAATGGAACGGATTGAAACAGAGTTGAGTGGGGTAAAGTGGAGTGGAGTGGAATGGAATGCAACGGAAAGGAATGACAGAGAATGGAGCAGAACAGAGTGGAGTGGATTACAGTGGACTTGAGTTGAGTGCAGTGGAACAGAGTGCAGTGGAATGGAATGGAGTGGACTGGAGTGGAATGAAATTGAATTGAGTGGAGTGGAATGGAGTGCAGTGGAGAGGAGTGGAATGGAGTGGAATGGAATTGAGTGGAGTGGAATGAAACTGAATTGAGTGGAGAGGAGTGCAGTGGAGTGGAGTGGAGTGGAATGGAGTGGAGTGGAATGAAATGGAAAGGAGTGGAGTGGAATGAAACTGAATTGAGTGGAGAGGAGTGGAATGGAGTGGAATGGAATGGAGTGGAGTAGAATGAAATGGAATGGAGTGGAGTGGAATGAAACTGAATTGAGTGGAGAGGAGTGCAGTGGAGTGGAGTGGAATGGAATGGAGTGGAATGAAATGGAATGGAGTGGAGTGGAATGAAACTGAATTGAGTGGAGAGGAGTGGAATGGAGTGGAATGGAATGGAGTGGAGTGGAATGAAATGGAATGGAGTGGAGTGGAATGAAACTGAATTGAGTGGAGAGGAGTGCAGTGGAGTGGAGTGGAATGGAATGGAGTGGAATGAAATGGAATGGAGAGGAGTGGAATGGAATTGAATTGAGTGGAGTGGAGTGAAGTGGAGTGGAGAGGAATGGAATGGAGTGGAATGGAATGGAGTGGGGTGGAATGAAATGGAGTGGAGTGGAGCGGAGTGGAGTGTAGTGGAACAGAATGGAATGGAGTGGAGTGGAGTGGAATGAAGTAGATTTTAGTGAAGTGAAGGGGAATGGAGTGGATTTGGGTGGAGTGGAGTCGAATGGAATGAAGTTGAGTTGAGTGGATCACAGTGCAGTTGAATTAAATTGAATGGAATGGAGTGGAATGGAGTGGACTGCAATGGAGTGGAATGGAATGGAATGGAATGGAGTGAAGTGGAATAGAATGGAATGGAAAAGAACAGAATGAAATGGAGCAGAATGGAATGGAATGGTACAGACTGGAATGGTGTGGAGTGGAGTGAAGTGGATTGTTTCATAATGCAGTGAAATGGAATGGAATACAATGGTATGTTATGCAATGGAATGGAATTGTATGGAATGGTGAATGAAATGTGAGCTAAGATAAGACCACTACAATCCATTCTGAGTGACAAAGTGAGTTTCATTCTAAATAAAGGAATGGAGTGGAATAGAGTTCAGCAGAATGGAAGGAGTGGAATGGAAGGGAATGGAATGGAACGGAGTGGAGTGGCTTGCCGCGGAGAGGATTTGAGTGGACTTCAACAGACTGCAGTGTAATGGAATGGAATGGAATGGAATAGACTGGAGTGGAGTGGAGTGGAGTGGAATGTAATGGAGAGGAATGGACTGGAATGGAACGGAGTGGAACGCAATGGAATGGAATGGAATGGAATGGTGAAATGAAATGTGAGCTAGATTGTGCCACAGCACTCCATTCTGCGTGACAGTGTGAGATCCAGTAGAAATAAAGGAATGGAAGGGACCGGAATAGAATGGAATGGAAAAGAACAAAGTGGAGAGGAGAGAATTGGAGTTGAATGGAGTTGAGTGGAGTGCAGAGGAATGGAAGAGAATGCAATGGAATGGAATGGAATGGAATGGAATGGAATGGAATGGAATGGAATGGAATGGAATGGAATGGAGTGCAATGGAATGGAAGGCAAAGGAATGGAATGGAATGATTAATGAAATGTTAGTTACGATTTGGCCACTTTATATCCCGTCGAAGTAAAGGAATGGAATGGAACAGAGTAGAATGGAATGGAATGGAGTGCATTGGAATGGAATGGAATGGAATGGAATGGAATGGAATGGAATGGAATAGAATGGAATGGAGTGGAAAGGAGGGGAATTGAGTGAAGTGGAGAGGAATGGAGTGTAATGAAGTGGAATGTAATGAAGTAGAGTGGAGTGGACTGCAACGGAACGGAATGGAATGCAATGGAAATATCTAGAGTGGAGTGGAGTAGAGTGGAGTTCCGAAGAGTGGATCGGAGTGCAGTGGAATGGAATGAAATGGAATGGGATGGAATGGAATGGAATGGAAAGAAATGGTATGGTTAATGAAAAGTGAGCTAAGATTGGGCCACAACACTCCAGTCTGTGTGGGAGAGTGAGATTCAGTCCAAATAAAGGAATGAAATGGAATGGAGTAGAATGGAATGGAATGGAGTGGAGTGGAATGGTTAATGAAATGTGAGCTAAGATTGGACCACTGCATTCCTTTCTCGTTGTCAGAGTGAGATCCCATCAAAATAAAGGAATGGAATAGAATGCAGTAGAATGGAATGGAATGGAGTGGATGTAGAATGGAGCAGAATGGAAAGGCATGGAATGCAGTGGAATGGAATGGAATGGAGTGAAATGGAGTGGAGTGGAATTGAGTGGACTGGAATGGAATGCAACTGAATGAAACGGAACAGAATGGCATAGAATGGAACGAAGTGGAGTGCAGGGGAGTGGACTGGAGTTTAGTGGAGAGCATCAGAGTGCAGTGGAATGCAATGCAAATGAAAGGAAAGGAATGGAATGGAGTGGAGTAGAATGGAGTGGAATGGAATGGAATGAAATGGAGTGGAGTGGAGCGGAATGGAATGGAGTGGCGTGGAATGGAATGGAAAGCAATGGAAAATAATTTAATGGAATGGAAGGGAATGGAATGGAATAGAATGGATTTGAATGCATAGGAATGGAATCGAATGGTGATAAGAAATGTGAGCTACGACTGTGCCACTGCACTCCAGTCTGGGTGACAGAAAGGTATCCAATCAAAATAACGGAATGAAATGGAAAGGACTGGAATGGAATGGAATGGAGTGGCGTGGAACGGAATGGAGTAAAATGGAGTGGAAACGAGTGGAATGGAGTGGAGTGGAATGGAGTAGAATGGAGTGGAATGGAATGGAATGGAATGGATTGGAATGGAATGGAGTGGAATGGAGTGGATTGGAGTGGAATGGAGATGAGTGGAATGGAGTGGAGTGCAATGGAGTGGAATGGAGTGGAGTGGAATGGAGTGGAATGGTGTGGAAAGAATGGAATGGAATGTAACGGAATGGAATGGAAGGGATTGGAATGGAATTGAGACAAGCGGAGAGGAGTGAAGTGGAGAGGAATGGAGAGGAATGGACAGAAATGGAGTGCAGTGGAATGGAGAGTGGTGAAATGGAATTGAGTGGAATAGAATGGAAGAGAACAGAATGGAATGGAATGGAATGGAGAGGAGTAGAGTTGAGAGGAGATGATCGGAGTGCAGTGGAATGGAATTGAATGGAATGTGGTGGAGTGGATTGGAGTAGAGTGGAGAGGAATGGAAATGAAAGGAATGCAATGGAGTGGACTGGAGTGGAGTGGAGTTGAGTGCAATGGAGTGGAGTGGAGTGGAATAGAGTGGAATGGAATGGATTGGATTGCAATAGAATGGAGTGGAATGCAATGGAAGGGAATGGAACAGAATGGAATTGAATGCATCAAACTTTGTGGAGTGGAGTGCAGTGGTGCGGGTTTGAGTTGAGGGGATCCGAGAGCATTGGAATGGAATGGAGTGGAAAGGAGTGGAATTGAATGCAATGGTATGGAATGGAATGGATTTGAATGCAAAAAAAAAAAATGGAATCGAACGGTGAAAAGAAACGTGAGCTAAGATTGTGCCACTGTACTCTATTCTGGGTGACAGAGTGAGATCCAGTCAAAATAATGGAATGGAATGGAATGGAATGGAATGGAATGGAATGGAATGGAATGGAGTTGAATGGAATGGAATGGAGTGGATTGGAATGGAATGGAGTGCAACGGAATGGAGAGGATTGGAAAGGAGTGTAGTGGCATGGACTGGTGTGGAATAAAGTTGAATGAAGTGTAATGGAATGCAATGGAATGGAGTTTAATTGAATGGAATTGAGTAGAGGGGAGTGGAGTGGAATACAGTGGAATTCAGTGGAGTGGAATGGTGTGGAGAGGAATGGAATGGAATGGAATGGAATGGAATGGAATGGAATGGAATGGAATGGAATGGAATGGAATTGAGTGGAATGGAAATGTATGGAGTGTAATAGAATGGAGTGGAGTGGAGTGGATGGTAGTGAAGTGGATTGGAATGGATTGAAGTGGAATGGAGTGAAAGGGAATGAAGTGGAGTGGAGTGGAGTGTAATAGAAAGGAGTGGAATGGAATGGAAAGGATTGGAACAGAACGGAAAGGAATGGAAAGGTGTAGAGTAGTGTGGAGAGGAGTAGAGTGGAGTGGATCATAGTGCAGTGGAATAGAATGGAATAAAATTGAATGGAATGGAGTGGAGTGGAGGGGAGTTTAGTGCACTTGAGTGGAATGGACTGGGGTGGAATGGAGTGGTGTAGGGTGGAATGGAGTGGAATGGAACCAAGTGGAATGGAATGAAGTGGAATGGAGAGGAACGGAATTCAATGGAATGGAGTGGAATCGATTTGAATGGAATTTAATGAAATGGAGTGGAATGGAATGGAATTGAGTGCAATGAAGTGGAGTAGAGTGGAATGTAGTGGAGTGAAATGGAAAAGAATGGAATGAAATGAAACGGAATACAATGGAGTGGAGAGGACGGGAGTGGAGTGGATTTGAATGGAGTGGATTGGAGTTCAGCAGTATGGAATGTAATGCAATGGAACGGAATGGAATGGAATGGAGTGGAGTGGACTGGAGTGGAAAGGAATCGAGCGCATTGGAATAAAATGAGGAGTGAATTGGAATGGAATGGAGTGGAATGGAGTGGAGGGGAATGGAGTGGAGTGGAGTGGAATGGAATGCAATGGAGTGGAGTTGAATGGAGAGGAATGGCCTGGAATGGAATGAAATGGAATGGAATGGATCTGAACAGAACAAAGTGGAGTGTAGTGGAGTGGAATGGAGTTGAGTGGAGTTTATCAGAGTGCAGTGGAATGGAATGGAATAGAACGGAATTGATGGAAGGGAATGGAATGGAATGAATTGGGATGGAATGGAATGCAAAGGAATGGAATGGAATGGAATGAAATAGTGAAATGAAATGTCAGCAAAGAATGTGCCTCTGCATTCCTGTTGAAGTGATAAAGTGAGATGCAGTCGAAATAAAGGAATGGAATGATATGTAGTAGAATTGAATGGATGGAGTATAGAGGAATAAAATGGAATGCAGTGGAGTGTAATGGAGGGAGTGCAATGAAGTGGACTGGAATGGCGTGGAATGGAGGGGAATGGCATGGAATGCATTGTAAATAAATGAATGGATTGGAATAAAGCGGAGGAAGCGAACTGAGTGGAGTGGAATGGACTGGAGTGGAATTCAGTGGAACAGAGTGGAATGGAATGGAATGGAATAGAGTGGAATGGAATGGAATGGAGTGGAATGGAATGGAACAGAATGGAAAGGAATGGAACGGAATGGAATGGAAAGGAACAGAATGGAGTGGAGTGCATTTGAGTGAAGTGGACCGGAGTGCAGCGGAATTGAATGGAGCTGAATGGAGTGTAGTGGACTGGAGTGAAGCAGAATGGAATGGAATGGACTGCAATGGAGAGGACTGGATTATAGTGGAGCGGAGTGGAATGAAGTGGATTGAAGTGAAGTGGAGTTGAATGCAGTGGAATGGAATGGAGTGGATTGGAATGGAGTGGAATGGAATGGAATGGAATGGAATGTAACAGAACAGAATAGAGTGGAAAAGAATGCAACAATATGGAGGGGATTGGAGTGGATTGTATTTTATTGGAGTGGATCAGAGTGCAGTGAAATGGAATGTAAAGCAAAGCAAAGCAAAGGAATGGAATGGAATGGAATGGAATGGAATGGTAAAAAGACATGTGAGATAACATTGTGCCACTGCATTGCAGTGTGGATGACAGAGTATGATCCGGTAGAAATAACGGAATGAAATGCAATGGAATGGAGTAGTATGGAATGGAATGGAGTGGAGTGGAATGGATGGAAGAGGAATGGAGTGAAGCGGAGTGGAAAGGGATGGAGTGGAATAGAGTGGAGTGGAATGGAATGGAATGGAATGGAGTGAATTGGAATGGATTGGAATGGAGTGGAATGGAGTGGAGTGGAGTGGAGAGGAGAGGAGTGGAGTGCAGTGTCCTGGAATGGAGTGGAGCATAAGGGAGTTTAATGGAGTGGATTGGAATAGAATTGAATGGAAAAGGAATGTAATGAAATGGAGTGGAATGGAATGGAGTGGAGGGCAGTGGAGTGGAGTGGAGTGCAATGGAGTGAACTGGAGTGAAGTGGAGAGGAGTGGAGTGGAAAGGAATGGATTTTTATGGAACGGAAAGGAATTGAAAGGAACGACAATTAATTGAATGGAATGGAGTGTAGTGCAGTGGGGTTGAGTGGAGTGGATCAGAGTGCAGTGGAATGGAATGGAGTGGAATGGAAAGGAATGGACTGGAGTGGAGTCGACTTAATTTGACTGGAGTCGACTGGAGTTTAGAGGAGTTGAGTGGAGTAGAGTAGAATGGAGTGGAATAGAATGGAGTGCAGTGCAATGGAATGGAGTGGAAAGGAATGGAACAGAATGGAAGGGAATGGAACGGAATGGAATGGAAAGGAACAGAGTGGGATGGAGTGCATTTGAGTGGAGTGGACCGGAGTGCGGTGGAATTTAATGGAGTCGAATGGATTGTAGTGGAGTGGAGTGGAGTGGAATGGAATAGAATGGACTGCAATGGAGAGGACTGGATTGGAGTGGAGTGGAGTGGAATGAAGTGGATTGGAGTGAAGTGGAGTTGAATGCAGTGTAATGGAATTGAGTGGAATGGAATAGAGTGGAATGGAATGTAAAGGAACAGAATAGAATGGAACAGATCGCAACAATATGGAGTGGATTGGAGTGGAGTGGATTTCATTGGAGTGGATCGGACTGCAGTCACATGAAATGGAAAGCAAAGCAAAGGAATGGAATGGAATAGAATAGAATGGAATCGTAAAAAGAAATGTGAGATAAGATTGTGCCACTGCATTGCAGTGTGGATGACAGAGCAAGATCCGGTACAAATAACGGAATGGAATGCAATGGAATGGAGTAATATGGAATGGAATGGTGTGGAGTGGAATGGAAAGAAGAGGAATGGAGTGGAGTGGAGTGGAAAGGGGTAGAGTGGAATAGAGTGGAATGGAATGGAATGGAATGGAATGGAATGGAATGGAGTGAATTGGAATGGATTGGAATGCAGTGGAATGGAGTGGAATGGAGTGGGGAGGAGAGGAGTGGAGTGCAGTGTCCTGGGATGGAGTGGAGCATAAAGGAGTGGAATGGAGTGGAATGGAATGGAATTGAATGGAAAAGGAATGCAATGAAATGGAGTGGAATGGAATGGAGTGGAGGGCAGTGGAGTGGAGTGAAGTGCAATGGAGTGAACTGGAGTGAAGTGGAGAGGAGTGGAGTGGAAAGGAATGGATTTTAATGGAATAGAAAGGAATCAAAAGGAATGGAAAGTAATAGAACGGAGAGGAGTGTAGTGTAATGGGGTCGAGAGGAGTGGATCAGAGTGCAGTGGAATGGAATGGAGTAGAATGGAAAGGAATGGACTAGAGTGGAGTGGAGTGGATTTCAGTGGACTGGAGTTCACTGGGGAGTTTAGAGGAGTTGAGTGGAGTAGAGTGGAATGGAGTGGAATAGAATGGAGTGCAGGTAATGGAATGGAGTGGAATGGAATGGAATGTAGTGGAGTGGAGTACAGTGGAGTGGAATGGAGTGGAATGGAGTTGAGTGGAATGGAATGGAATGGAATGGAATGCAATGGAATGGAATGCAATGCAATGAAATGGAACGGAAGGGAATGGTGAAATGAAATGTGAGCTAACATTGTGCCACTGCACATCAGACTGGGTGACACTGTGACATCCATTTCAAAAAAGGAACTGAATGGAATCTAGTAGAATGGAATGGAATGGAGTGGAGTGGAGTGGAATTGAATAGAGTGGAATGGAGTGGAGTGGAATGGAGTGGAGTGGAATTTAGTGAAAAGGAGTTGAATGGAATTGAATGGAATGGAGTGGAAGGGAATGCATTGGAATGGAATGGAATGGAGTGGAGTGGAATTAAATGGAGTGGATCAGAGTGCAATGGAATGGAATGGAATGGAATGGAATGGAATGGAATGGAATGGAATTGAGTGAATTGGAGTGGAATATAGTGGAGTGGACTGGAGTGCAGTGGAGTGGAACGGAGTGGAGTGGTGTGGAATGGAATGGAATGGAACGGAATGGAATAGAATGTAATGTAATGGAATCGTGAAATGAAATGTGAGCTAAAATTTTGCCACAGCACTTCAGTCTGTGTGAAAGTGTGACATCCAGTCGAAATAAAGAAATGGAATGGAATGGAGAAGAATGTAAAGGAATGGAGTAGACTGGAATGTAATGGAGTGGAATGGAGTGGAGTGGAGTGGAATGGAGTGGAAAGAAATGGAATGTAATGGAATTTAATGTAATGAAGTGGAATGGATTGGAATGGAATTGATTGGAATAAAATGGGGTGGAAAGGAGTGGAGTGGAGTGGAATATAGTGGACTGGAAATGAGTGGAGTGGAATGCAGTGTAATGCAGTGGAATGGAATGGAGTGGAAAGGAATGGAGTGGAGTGCAGTGGATCAGAGTATAATGCAGTGGAATGGAGTGAAATGGAGCTTAGTGAAATTGAGTGGAGTGGAATGGAGTGGAGTGGAGTGGAGTGGAATGCAGTGGAGTCGAATGCAGTGGAGTGGAATGGAGTGGAGTGGAGTGGAGTGGAATGGAGTGGAGTCGAATGCAGTGGAGTGAATGTAATGGAGTAGAATGGAGTGGAAAGGAGTGGAATGGAATGGAGTCGAAAGGAAAGGATTGGAATGGAATGGAGTGGAATGGAATGGAGTGGAGTGGAATGGAGTGCAGAGGAGTGGAGTGGAATGAGGCTTAATGGAGTGAAATTGAGTTGAGTGGAATGGAGTGGAGTAGAATGGAATGGAGTGGAATGGAACAGAACAGAACGGAATGGAACAAAGTGGAGTGGTTAGGAATTGAGGGGAGTGGATCATAGTGCAGTGGAATGGAAGGGAATGGAATGGGATGGAATGGAAAGGAATGGAATGGAACGGAGTGGAGTGGAGTTGAGTGGTGTGGAAGAGTGTGGAGTGGAGTGGAGTGGAGTGGAATGGAATGGAATGTAACAGAACGGAATGGAATGGAAAGGAATGGAACTGAATGGAATGGAATAGAATGCAATGAAATGGAATGGAAGGGAATGGTGAAATGAAATGTGAGCTAACATTGTGCCACTGGGTTAGCTGGGTGGCAGTGTGAGATCCATTTCAAAAAAAGGAACGGAATGGAATGTAGTAGAATGGAATGAAATGGAGTGCAGTGGAATTGAATAGAGTGTAATGGAGTGGAGTGAAATGGAGCAGAGTGGGATTTAGTGAAAATGATTGGAATGGAATGGAATGGAATTGAATGGAAAGGAATTGAGTGGATTGGAATGGAATGTAGTGGAGTGGAGTGGAGTGCAGTGGAGTGGAATGAAGTGGAGTGGTGTGGAATGGAATGGAATAGAATGTAATGGAATGGAATGGTGAAATGAAATGTGAGCTAAAATTGTGCCACAGCACTTCAGTCTATGTGAAAGAGTGACATCCAGTCGAAATAAAGAAATGGAATGGAATGGAGTAGAATGTAAAGGAATGGAGTAGACTGGAATGTAATGGAGTGGAATGGAGTGAAGTGGAGTGGAATGGAGTGGAAAGGAATTTAATGTAATGATGTGGAATGGATTGGAATGGAATGGAGTGGAATGAAATGGAGTGGAAAGGAGTGGAGTGGAGTGGAATATAGTGGACTGGAAAGTAGTGGAGTGGAATGCGGTGGAATGCAGTGGAATGGAATGGAATGGAATGGAATAGAGTGTAATGAAATGGAGTGGAGTGCAGTGGATTGGAGTGTAATGTGGTGGAATGGAGTTAAAAGGAGATTAGTGAAATGGAGTGGAATGGAGTGGAGTGGAGTGGAGTGGAATGGAGTGGAGTGGAATGCAGTGGAGTGAATGTAATGAAGTAGAGTGGAATGGAGTGGAGTGGAATGGAATGGAGTGGAGTGGAATGGAGTGGAGTGGAGTGAAATGGCGCTTAATGGAGTGAAATTGAGTTGAGTGGAATGGAGTGGAGTAGAATGGAATGGAGTGGAATGGAAAGGAACAGAGTGGAATGGAACAGAGTGGAGTGGAGAGGAGTTGACGGGAGTGGATCATAGTGCAGTGGAATGGAAGCGAATGGAATGGAATGGAACAGAGTGGAGTGCAGTTGAATGGTGTGGAATGGAGTGGAGTGGAGTGGAATGGAACAGAACGGAATGGAACGGAATGGAACAGAATGGAATGGAATGGAATGGAATAGAAGGGAAAGGAATGCAATGGAATGGGACCGAACGGAGTTGAGTGGAGTGGAGATGAATTGAGTGGAGTGGATTGGAGTGTAGTGGCAAGGAATGGAATGGAATGGAGTAGAGTGGAATAGACCTGAAAGAATTGAAATGAAATAGACTGCAGTGAAGTGGATTGGAGTGCAGTGGAATGGAGTGGAGTGGAGAGGAATGCAGTGGAAAGGAGTAGAATGGAATGGAGTGGAATGGAATTCATTGGAATGGACTGGAGTGAAGTGGAATGGAATGGAAGGAATGGAATGCAGTGGAATGGAGAGGAATTCAATGGAATGGAATGGAATGGAATGGAAAGGATTTGAATGCAATGGAATGGAATGGAAAGGATTTGAATGCAATGGAATGGAGGGGAACAGAATGGCCTGGAACAAAATGAAACGGATTGGAACATAGCGGAGTGGTGTGGAGTGGAGTGGAGTTCAGTGGAGTGGATTGTAGTGCAGGGGAATGGAAAAGAATGGAATTGAATGGAATGAAATGGAATGGAATGGAATGGAATGGAGTGGAATGGAGTGGAGTGGAGTGGAATGGAGTGGAAT
Source organism: Pan paniscus (assembly GCF_029289425.2). Classification (NCBI taxonomy): domain Eukaryota; kingdom Metazoa; phylum Chordata; class Mammalia; order Primates; family Hominidae; genus Pan; species Pan paniscus. The sequence continues at coordinate 27,630,593 of NC_073273.2, read as the reverse complement.
GGAATAGTGTGGAATGGTGTGTAATGGAGTGGAGAGGAGTGGATTGGAGTTGAGTGGAGTGGAATGGAGTTGAATGGCATGGAATGGAATGGAATGGAATGGATTGGAGTGGATTGGAATGGAAAGGAGTGGAGTGGAGTGGAGTTTCATTGATTGGAATGGAGAGGAATGGAATTGAGGGATGCAGAATGGAATAGAGTGGAGTGGAGTGGAAAGGAATGGAGTGGATTGAAATCAGAGAAATGGAAGCTAATAGAATGGAGTGGAATGGAATGAAATGGAGTGGAATGTTATAGAGTGGACTGGAATGGAGTGGAGTTGAATGGCGTGGGATGGAGTGAAATGAAGGGGAATGGAATAGAGTGGACTGGAATGTAAAGGACAGGAATACAATGGAACAAAACGGAATGGAACAGAATGAAACAGAGTGGAGTGGAGTGGACTCGAGTTGAGTGGAGCGGATTGGAGTGCAGTTAAATGCAATGGAATGTAATGGAATGCAGTTTAATGGAGTGGAGTGGAGTGGAATGCAGTGAGTGGAGTGTAGTGGAATGGATTGAAAGGGAGTGGAGTGTAATGGAAAGTAATGGATTGGAATGAAATTGAGTGGAGTGGAGTGGAATTCAATGGAGAGGAATGCAGTGGAATGGAGAGGAGTGGAATGGAATGGAATGGACTGGAAAGGAATGAATTGTAGTGGAATGGAAAGGAGTGGAGTGGAGTGGAGTGGAATGGAGTGGGATGAAGTGGAATGGAATGGAATGGAGTGGAATGTATTGGAGAGGAGTGTGGTGGAGTTGAGCGGTGTGTAGTGGAATGGAGTGGAATGGAGTGAAATAGAGTGGAGTGGAATGGAGTGGAGTTGAATGCAATGGAGTGGAATGGAACAGAATTGAATGGAATGGTATGGAATGGAAAAGAATGGACCCGAGTGGAGTGGAGAGGAGTGGATTTGATTGGAGTGGATTGGAGTGCAGTGGAATGGAATGGAATGGAATGGAATACAGTGGAGTGGAGTGGAGTGGAGAGGAATGGAGTGGAATGGAATGGAATGGAATGGAATGGAATGGAATGGAATGGAATGGAATGGAATGGAGTGGAATGAAACATTGTGAAGTGGAGTGGATTGGAATGGAGTTGAGTGGAGTGGATCGGAATACAGTGGAATGGACTGGAATGGAATGGAATGGAGTGGAATGTAAAGTAATGGAATGGAGTGGAGTGTATTGGAATGGAATGGAGTGGAATGGAATGGAGTGGATTAGAATGGAGTGGAATGGCATGGAATGGAATGGAATAGTGAAATGAAATGTGCGCTAAGATTGTGCCACTGTACGGCAGTCTGGGTGACAGAGTGAGATCCAGTCGAAATAAAGGAATTGAATGGAGTGGAGTAGAATGGAATGGAATGGGGTACAATGGAGTGGAGTGGAGTGGAATGGAGTGGAGTGGAATGGAATGGAATGGAATGGAGTCTATTGGAGTGGAGTGGAGTGCAGTGGAGTGGAATGAAATTGAATAGAAAAGAATGGAATTGAGTTTAATGTTAAAATGAAATGTGAGCTGAGGTTGTGCCATTGCAATCCAGCCTGGGTGACAGAGTGAGATGCTGTTGGAAGAAAGAAATGGAATGTAATTGAGTGGGATGAAATGGAAAGGAAGGGAATGGAAAGGAATGTAGTGGACAAGAATGCATTGGAGTGGAGTGGAGTGGAGTAGAGTGGAGAGGAGCGGAATGGAGTGAATTAGGATGGCATGGAATGGAATGTAGTGGAGTGGAGTGGAGTGGAATGCAGTGGAATGGACTGGACAGGAATGGAATGGTATGTCATGCAGTGGAGTGGAGTGGAATACAATTAAATGGAATGTAATAGAATGGAAAGGAAGGAAATGCAATGAAATGCTAAAATGAAATGTGAGCTGAGATTGTGCCAGTTAATTCCAGGGACAGAGTGAGATCCTGACGAAGAAAAGGAATGTAGTGCAATAGTGTTTAATGAAATCGAATGGAAAGAAGTGGAGAATAGTTGACTGGAGTGGGGTGTAATGGAGGGGAATGGAATGGTATGGAGTGGAATGGAATGGAGTGGAGTGGAGTGCAGAAAAGTGGAGTGGAATAGAGTCGAATGCAATGGGATGGAATGGTGTGGAGTGGAGTGGAGTGGAGTGGAGTGGAGTGGAATGCAATGGAATGGTGAAATGAAATGTGAGCTGAGATTGTGCCACGGCTCTCCAGCCAGTGTGATAGAGTGAGATTTTCTCGACAGAAATTAATGGAATGGAATGAAATGGAAAGGAATGGAGTGGAGTGGAGTGCAGTGGATTCGAGTGGAATGGCATGGAATGGGATGGATGGGAATGCAATGGAGTGGAGTGGAGTGCATTAGAGTTGAGTGGAATGGAATGGGATGGAGGGGAGAAGAGTGGAGTAGAGTGGGGTGGAATTGAGTTGAATGGAATGGAATGGAATTCAACAGAGTAGAGTGGAGTGGAATGGAATGAAATGGAGTGGAATGGAATGGAGAAATGAAATGTCAGCTGAGATTGTGCCACTGCACTCCAGGATGGAAGGCACAGAGAGATCCTGTTGAAAGAAAGGGATGGAATGGATAGGAGTGAATGGAATGGAATGGAATGGAATGGAATGGAATGGAATGGAATGGAATGGAATGGAATGGAATGGAATGGGTGGAATGGAATGGAGCCAATTGGAGTGAAGTGGAGTGGAGTCTAATGGAATGGAATTGAGTGGAGAGCAATGGAATGGAATAGAATGGAATAGAATGGTGAAAGGAAGTGGGAGCTGAAATTGTGCCACTGCACTTCAGACTGTGTGACAGATTGAGATCTTGTCAAAAGAAAAGAATGGAATGGAATGGAATGGAATGGAATGGAATGGAACGGAAATGAAAGAAGTGCAACGGAGTGGAGTGGAGTGGACTGGAGTGAAATAGAATGGAGTGGAATGGAATAGAATGGAATGGAATGGAATGGAATAGAATGGAATGGAATGGATTGGAATATAATGGAAACGTGAAATGAAACGCGATCTCAGATTCTTCCACTGCACTGCAATCTAGCTGAGAGAGAGGGAGAAACCATTCAAAGAAAGGAGTACAATGGAATGGAGTGGAATGGAATGGAGTGGAGGGGAGAGGAGTGGACACGAGTGGAGTAGAGTGCAGCGGAGTGGACAGGAGTGGAGTAGAGTGGAGTGGAGGGGAATTGAGTGGAATAGAATGGGAAGGAGGGGATTTGAATGTAGTGGAGAGTAGTAGAGTGGAATGGATTCGAGTGGATTGCAGTGGTGTGGACTGGAGTGGAAAGGAATGGAATGGAATTTATTGGAATGGAGTGGAGTGGAGTGGAGTTGAATGGAGTGAAGTGCAATGGAATAGAGTTAGATGGAATGGAATGGAATGCAAAGGAATGGAATGCAATGGAATGGAATGCCACGGAATGGAATGGAATAGAAAGGAAAAATGAAATGTGAGGTGAGATTGTGCCACCGTACTGCAGCCAGGGTGAGAAAGGGAGATTCTGTCAAAAGAAAGCAATGGAATGCATGGGAGAGGAATGGAATGGAATGGAGTGGAGTGGAGTGGAGAGGAGAGGAATGGGTTGAAGTGGAATGGAGAGGATTGGAGTGGAGTCGAGTGGAATGAAAGGGAACAGAATGGAGTGAAGTGGAGTGGAATGGAATGGAATGGCATGGCATGGCATGGCATGGAATGGCATGGCATGGCATGGAATGGAATGGAATGGAATGAAATGGAATGGAAAGGAATGGAATAGAATGGTGTAATTAAATGGGGGTTGAGATGGTGCCACTGCACTCCGGCCAGGGTAACAGAGTGAGATCCTGTCGAAAGAAAGGAATGGAATGGAATGGAGTGGTAAGGAATGGAATGGAATGGCGTGGATTAGTGTGGAGCGGAATGGAGTGAAGTCAAAATGAATGGAGTGGAATGGTATGATGAAATGAAATGAGAGATGAGATTGTGATACTGCACTCAAGCCTGTGTCACAGAGTGAGATTCTGTCGAAAGTAGGGCATGAAATGGAATGGAGCTTAATGGAATGGAATGGAATGGAATCGAATCGAATGGAATCGAATGGAGTGGAATGGAATGGGATGAAATGGAATAGAGTGAAGAGGATTTGAGTGGAGTGGAGTTGTGTGGAATAGAGTGGAACAGAATGGAATGGAATGGAATGGAGTGAAGTCGAGCGGAGTGGACAGGAGTGGAGTGGAATGGAGTGCAGTGGAGTGGAGTGGAATGGAAAGGAATGGAATGGAAAGGATTGGAATGGAATGGAATGGAATGGAATGGAAAGGATTGGAATGGAATGGAATGGTGGAATGAAATTTGAAGTGAGATTGTGCCTATACACTCCAGCCTGTTTGATGGAGGGAGATCCTGTCAAAAGAAAGGAAAGGAATGGAAAGGAGTGGAATGGAATGGAATGGAATGGAATGGAATGGAATGGAATGGAATGGAATGGAATTGAGTGCAGTGGAGTGGAGTGGAGTGGGTTGGAGTGGAGTGGAGTGGAACGTAATGGAATGGGATGGAATAGTGAAATGAAATGTGAGCTGAGTTTGTGCCACTGCACTCCACCCTGTGTGACAGAGTGAGATCCTAACGAAAGAAAGCAAAGGAATGGAATGGAATGGAGTGGAATGGAATGGACTGAGATTTAATGGAGTGGATTGGAGTGTGGTGTAGTGGAATGCAGTGGTACTGAGGGAAATGAAATGTGAGCTGAGATTGTGCCACTGCACCCCAGCCTGTGTGACAGGGTGAGATACTGTCATAAAAAAGGAATGGAATGCAATGGAGTGTAATGGAATCAAATGGAATGGAATGAAATGGGATGGAATGTCCCAGAATGGAGTGTAGTGAAGTGTAGTGTTGTGGAATGAAATGGGATGGAGTGGAATGGAATGGACTGGAGTTGAATGGAGTGGAATGGATTGGAATTGAGTGGATTAGAGTGAAGTGGAGTACAATGGAATGGTATGAAATGGAGTGCAGTGGAGTGGAGTAGAGTGGAATGGAATGGTATTAGATGGAGTGGAATGAAGTGGAATGGAATGGAACACAATCCTGAAATGTAATGTGAGCTGAGATTATGCAACTGCACTCCACGCTGAGTGACAGAGTGAGATCCTGTGAAAAGAAAGGAATGGAAAGAAATGGACTGCAATGGAATGCTATGGAGTGGAAAGTTAAAATGAAATGTAAACTGAGATTGTGTCACTGCACTCCACCCTGCGTCAAAGAATGATATCCTGACAAAAGAAAGGAAAGGAATTGAAAGGAGAGGAATGGAATGGATTGGGATTGAATGGAGTGGAATAGAGTTGAGTGGGGTGGAGTGGAGTGGAGTGGAATGGAGTGCAATGGAATGGTGAAATGAAATGTGAGCTCAGATATTGCCACTGCACTCTAGCCTCTGTGACTGAGTAAGATCGTTTGAAAAGAAATGAATTGAATGGAATGGACTAGAATGGATTGGAATGGAATGGAATAAAATGTAATTGGATGGAATGACATGTAATGGAGTGGAGTGGAGTGGAATGAAATGGGATGGAATGGATTGGAGTGAATTGGAGTGGAGTGGAGTGGACTGGAATGGAATGGAATGGAATGTGATGGAGTGGGATGGAGTGGAATCAGTTGGAATGTAATGCAATGGAGTGGAGTGGAGTGGTGTAGAATGGAGTGGAATGGACTGCGATGGAATAAAATGCAATGGAGTGGAGTGGAGTGGAGACGAGTGGAGTGGAGTGGAATGTAATGGAATTGAATGGGAAGGAATATTGAAATGAAATGTGAGCTGCGATTACCACTACACTCCACCCTGCGTGACAGAGTGAGATCCTATTGAAAGAAAGCAAAGGAATGGAGTGAAATGGAGTGGAATGGAATGGATTTGGATTTAATGGAGTGAAGTGAAGCGGAGTGGGGTGTGGTGTAGTGTAGTGGAGTGGTATGGAGTGAAATGAAATGGTGAAATGAATTGTGAGCTGAGATTGTGCCACTGCACACCAGCCTGTGTGACCGAGTGAGATACTGTTGAAAAAAAGGAATGGAATGCAGCGGAGTGGAATAGAATCAAATGGAAAGGAATGGAAAGGAATGAAATGAGGTGGAATGGCAGGAAATGGAGTGTAGTGGAGCGTAATAGTGTGGAATGAAACGGGATAGAGTGGAATGGAATGGAGTGGAGTGGAGTGGAGTGGAGTAGAGCCGAATGGAATGGGATAGAATGGAACTGAGTGGATTAGAGTGAAGTGGAGTGGAATGGAATGGTATGAAAAGGAGTGCAGTGGAGTGGAGTGGAGTAAAGTGAAATGGAGTCGAAAAGAATGGAATGGAATGGAGAGGAATGGAGTGGAATGCCATGATGAAATGTAATGTGAGCTGAGATTATGTGACTGTACTCCACCCTGAGTGACAGTGTCAAAAGAAAGGAATGGAAAGAAATGGACTGCAATGGAATACTATGGAGTAGAAATTTGAAATGAAATGTGAACGGAGATTGTGCCACTGCACTACACCCTGCGTGAAAGAGTGATATCCTGACGAAAGAAAGGAAAGGAATGGAATGGAGTGGAATGGAACGGATTGGGATGGAATGGAGTGGAATGGAGTGGAGTGGGGTGGAGTGGAGTTGAGTGGAATGGAGTACAATGGAATGGTGAAATGAAATGTGAGCTCAGATTTTCCCACTGCACTCCAGCCAGTGTGACTAAGTGAGATCATTTCAAAAGAAACGAATTGAATGGAATGGACAGGAATGGATTGGAATGGAACGGAATAGAATGGAATTCGATGGAATGGCATGGAATGGAGTGCAGTGGAATGCAATGAGATGGAATGGATTGGAGTGAATTGGAGTGGAGTGGAGTTGAATGGAATGGAATGGAATGGAATGGGATGGAGTGGGATGGAATGGAATTGATTGGAATGTAATGCAATGGAGTGGAGTGGAGTGGTGTAGAATGGAGTGGAATGGACTGGGATGGAATACATTGCAATGGAGTGGAGTGGACTGGAGTGGAGGGGAGTGGAGTGGAGTGGAATTGAATGGGATGGAATATTGAAATGAAATGTGAGCGGAGATTGTGCCACTACACTCCACCCTGTGTGACAGAGTGAGATCCTATTGAAAGAAAGCAAAGGAATGGAATGGAATGGAGTGGAATGGAATGGATTTGGATTAAATGGAGTGGAAGGAGTGGAGTGGAATGGAGTGGACTGTGGTGTAGTGTAGTAGAGTGGTATGGAGTGAAATGAAATGGTGAAATGAATTGTGAGCTGAGATTGTGCCACTGCACAACAGCCTGTGTGACCGAGTGTGATACTGTCGAAAAAAAAGGAATGGAATGCAATGGAGTGGAATGGAATCAAGTGGAATGGATTGGAGTGGAATGAAATAGGGTGGAGTGGCAGGAAATGGAGTGTAGTGGAGTGTAGTTGTGTGGAATGAAACGGGATGGAGGGTAATGGACTGGAGTGGAGTGGAGTGGAATGGAATGGTATGAAATGAAATGCAGTGGAGTGGAGTAGAGTGGAATTGAATGGCAACGAATGGAATGGAATGGAGTGGAATGGAATGGAATGCAATGCTGAAACGTAATGTGAGCTGAGTTTATGCGACTGCACTCCACCCGGAGTGACAGAGTGAGATCCTCTAAAATAAAGGAATGGAAAGAAACGGACTGCAATGGAATGCTACAGAGTGGAAAGTTGAAATAAAATGTGAACTGAGATTGTGCCACTCCACTCCACCCTGCGTGAAAGACTGATATCCTCATGAAAGAAAAGAAAGGAATGAAATGGAGTGGAATGTAATGGATTGGGATGGGATGGAATGGAATGGAGTGGAGTGGGGTGGAATGGAATGGAGTAGAATGGAGTGCAATGGAATGGTGACATGAAATGAAGCTCAGATTTTCCCACCGAACTCCAGCCTGTGTGACTGAGGGAGATCATTTCAAAAGAAACGAAATGAATGGAATGGACAGGAATGGATTGGAATTGAACGGAATAGAATGGAATTGGATGGAATGGCATGCAATGGAGTGGAGTGGATGGTGTGGAGTGGAGTGGAATGAAATGGGATGGAATGGAATGGAGTGAATTGGATTGAGTGGAGTGGAATAGAATGGAATGCAATGGAATGGAATGGAATAGAAAGTTCAGATGAGTGGATTGGAGTGGAGTGGAATGGAATGGAATGGAATGGAATTGAGTAGATTGGAGTGGAGTGGAGTGGAGTGGAATGGAGTGGGATAGAATGGGATATATTGTAGTGGAGTGGAAAGGAGTGGAGTGAAGTGGAGTGGAATGGAAAGCAATGGAGTGGAGATGAGTAGAATGGAGTATAATGGAATGGAATGGAATGGAATGGAATGGAATGGAATGGAATCGAATGGAATCGAATGGAACGGAATGGAAGGGTGAAGTGAAATTTGAGGTGAGATTGTGCCACTACAGTCCAGCCTGTTTGATAGAGTGAGATCCTGTCAAAAGAAAGGAAAGGAATGGAAAGGAGTGGAGTGGAATTGAACGGAATGGAATAGAGTGGAGGGGAGTGGAGTAGAGTGGAATGAAATGGAATGAGATGGAATATTGAAATGAAATGTCAGCTGAGATTGTGCCACTGCACTCCACCCTGCGTGACAGAGTGAGATCCTGTCGAAAGAAAACAAAGGAATGGAATGGAATGGAGTGGAATGGAATGGATTGGGATTTAATGGAGTGGAGTGGAGTGGAGTGTGGTGTGGTGGAATGGAGTGGAATGGAGTGAAATGAAACGGTGAAACGAAATGTGAGCTGAGATTGTGCCACTGCACTCCTGCCTGTGTGACAGAGTGAGATACTGTCGAAATAAAGAATGGAATGCAATGGAGTGGAATGGAATCAAATGGAATGGAATGGAATGGAGAGAATGGGATGGAATGGCAGGGTGTGGAGTGGAGTGAAGTGGTGTGGAATGAAATGGGATGGAGTGGAATGGAATGGAATGGAGTGGAGTGGAGTGGAATGGAATGGATTGGGATTTAATGGAGTGGAGGGGGTGGAGTGGAGTGGAGTGGAATGTAGTGCAATGGAATGGTGAAATGAAGTGTGAGCTCAGATATTCCTACTGCACTCCAACCTGTGTGAATGAGTGAGATCGTTTCAAAAGAAAAGAATTGAATGGAATGGACTAGAATGGATTGGAATGGAACACAATAGAATGGAATTGGATGGAATGGCATGGAATGGAGTGGACTGGAGTGGATTGGAGTGGAATGAAATGGGATGGAGTGGAATGGAAAGAACAGGAGTGGAGTGGATTGGAGTGGAATGGAATGGAATGGAAGGAAATGGAATTGAATGCAATGGTGAAATGTAATGTGAGCTGAGATTATGCCACTGCACATGAGCCAGGGTGACAGAGTCAGATCCTGTCAAAAGAAAGGAATGGAATGCAAAGGAATGGAATGGAATGGAATGGAATGGAATGGAATGGAATGGAATGGAATGGAGTGGAGTGGAGTGGAATGGAATGGAATGGAGTGGAGTGGAGTGGAATGGAATGGAATGGAGTGGAATGGAATGGAATGTAGTGGAGTGGAATGGAATGGAGTGGAGTTGAGTGGAATGGAGTGAAGTGGAGTTGTGTGGAGTGGTGTGGATTGGAGTGGAATGGAATGGAGAGGAATGGAATGGAATGGAAAAGAATGGAATGGAATCGAGTGGAATAGAGTGGAGAGGAGTAGAATGGAGTGAAATGAAACGGGAGGTAATGGAACAAATGGGAGTGGAGTGTAGTGGAATGGAGTGGAATGGACTGGAATGGAATGGCATGGAGTGGAGTGGAGAGGAGTGCAGTGCAATGGATTGGAAATCAAGGGAATGTAATGTAATAGAATGGAGCAGAATGGAATGGAAAGAAATGGAATGGAATGGAATGGAATGGAATGGAATGGAATGGAATGGAATGGAATGGAATGGAGTGGAGTGGAGAGGAGTGGAGTGGAGTGGACTGCAATGGAGTGGAATGGAATATGATGAAATGCAATGGAGAGGAGTGGAGTGGAGTGGATTGGAATTCAATGGAATGGAAAGGGAATGAGTGGAATAGAGTGGATTGTGCTAGATTGGAGTGGAGTGGACTGGAGTGGAATGGAGCAGAGTTGAGTCGACTGGAGTGGAGTGGAGGGTAATGGAATGGAATTAAATGGAATGGAAAGGAATGGTGAAACGAAATGTGAGCTGAGGTTTTGCCACGGCACTCCATCCTGGGTGACAGAGTGAGATCCTGTTGAACGAAAGGAATGCAATGGAAGTGAGTGGAATGGAATACAATGGAGTGGAGGGGAATGGAGTAGATTGGCGTGGAATGGAGTGAAATGGAATGGAATGGAATGAGGCAGAGTGGCGTGGAGTGGAGTGGAATGGAATGGAATGAAATGGAATGGAGTGGAATGCATTGTAATGGAATGCAATGGAATGTTGAAATGAAATGCCAGCTGAGATTATGCCACGTTACTCCAGCCTTGGTGATAAAGTGAGATCCTGTCGAAATAACAGAGTGGAATGGCAAAGAGAGGAATGGAGTGTAATGGAATGGAATGGATTGTAGTGGAGTGGAGTGGAGTGGACTGGAACAGAGTGGAATGGAATGGAATTGGGAGGAATGGAGTGGAATGGAAGGGGATGGAATGGAATGGAGTGGATTGGAGTGGAGTGGAGTGTAGTTGAGTGGAATGGAATGCAACGGAGTGGAGTGGAGTGGAATGGAACTTAATAGAATGAAATGGAATGGAATTTAATGAAAAGGAATGGAATGAACTGGAATAGAATGGAATGCAATAGAATGGAATGGAACATTTTAATGAAAAGTGAGTTGAGATTGGGCCTCTGCACTCCAGCACGGGTGACAGAGTGAGATCCTGTTGAAACAAAGGAAAGGAATGAAATGGAGTGGAATGATATGGAGTGGAATGGCGTGGACTGGTGTGGAGTGGAGTGGACTGGAGTGAAGTGGAGTGGAATGCAGTGGAATGGTATGGTGAAATGAAATGTGAGGTAAGATTGTGCTACTGAAATCAAGCCTGTGTCACAGACTGAGAGTCTGTCGAAAGTAGGCAATGGAATAGAAAGGAGTTTAATGGAATGGAATGGAATGGAATGGAATGGAATGGAATGGAATGGAATAGAGTGGAAAGGAAAGGAATGGAGTGGAATGGAATGGAGTGGAGTGGTGTGTAATGGAGTGGAATGAGATGGAATGGAATGGAATGGAATGAAGTGGATTGGGGTGGACTGGAGTAGAGTGGAGTGGAATGGAGTGGAGTGGAACAGAACTGAACGGAATGTTACCTAATGGAATACAATGTTATACACTGAAATGTAATGTAATGGAATGGAATGGTTAAATGAAAGTTGAGCTGAGATTGTGCCACTGCATTCAAGCTTGGGGGGCAAAGTGAGATATTGTCGAAAGAAAAGTATGTGATGTACTGGAGTGTATTGGAATGGAATGGAATGGAATGGAATGGAATGGAATGGAATGGAATGGAGTGGAGTGGAGTGGAGTGGAGTGGAATGGAGTGGAATGGAGTGGAATGGAGTGAAATGGAAGGGGATGGAATGCAGGGTAGAGGAATGGAGTGGAGTGCAGTGGAAAAGAATGGAAATGAGTGAAGTGAACTTGAGTGGAGTGGAGTAGAATAAAGTGGAAAGGAATGGAATGGTGAAATGTAATGTAAGCTGAGTTTGTGCCACTGCACTCCAGCCTGTGTGACACAGTGAGATCCTGTCAAAGGAAAGAATGGAATGGAATGGAATGGAATGGAATGGAATGGAATGGAATGGAATGGAATGGAGTGGAATGGAATGGCATCAAATGGAAAGGAATGGAATGGAGTGGATTGGAGTGGAGTGTTGTGGAATGGAGTGGAGTGGAGTGGAGTCGTGTGGAAAAAAGTTGAATGGAATGGTAAGGAGTGGAATGGAATAGAATGGAATGGAGTGGAATTGAATGGACTGGAATGGAGTGGAATGGAATGGAATGGAATGAAATGGAATGGAATGGAATTGAAGGGAGTGGAGTGGAGTGGAATTCAGTGCAGTTGAGTGGAATGGAACACAAAGGAATGGAATGGAATGGAATGGAATGGAATGGAATGGTGAAATGTAATGTGAGCTGAGATTGTATCACCGAACTCCAGCCTGCGTGACAGTGTGAGATGATGTTAAAAGTAATGAATGGAATGGAACGGAGATGAATGGTATGGGATGGAATGGAATGGAATGGAATGGAATGGAATGGGATGGAATGGAATGGAATGGAATGAAAAGGAAAGGAGTGGAGTGGAATGGATTCGAATGGGATGGAATCGAATGGAATAGAGTGGAGAGGAGTGGAATGCAGTAGAGTGGAGAGGAGTGGAATGGAGTGAAATAAAACGGGATGTAATGGAAAAAATTGGAGTGGAATGTAGTGCAATGGAGTGGATTGAACTGGAATGTAATAGAATGGAATGGAATGGAGTAGTGTGGAGAGGAATGCAGTGCAATAGATTGGAATTAAATGGAACATAATGTAATGGAATGGAGCACAATGGAATGGAATGGAATGGAATGGAATTCAATGTAATGGAATGGAAAGGTGAAGGAAATGTGAGCTGAGATTGTGACACTGCACTCCAGCCTGAGTGACAGAGAGATATCCTGTAGAAGAAAAGGAATGGAATGGAATAGAGTGAAATGGAATGGAGTGGAGAGTAGTGCACTGCAGTGGATTCTCGTGGAGTGGAATGGAAGGTTGGGGAGTGGAATGGAATGAAGTGGAGTGGAGTGCGGTGAAGTGGAGTTGAATGGAGCGGAATGCAATGGGATTGAATGGAGTGAAGTGGAGTGGAGTGATGTGGAGTGGAGTGGAGTGGAATGGAATGGAATGTAGAATGAAATGTGACCTGAGACTCTGTCACTGCACTCCAGCCAGTGTGACAGAGCGAGATATTGTTGAAAGAAAAGCACAGAATGAAATGGAGTGGGATGGAATGGAATGGAATGGAATGGAATGGAATGGAATGGAATGGAATGGAGTAGAGTGGAATGGCATGGAATGGGATGGGATGCAATGGGATGGAGTGGAGAGGAGTAGAGTAGAGTGGAGTGGAATGAAATGGAATGGAATGAAATGGAATGGAATGGAATGGAATGGAATGGAATGGAATGGAATGGAATGGAATGCAGCAGAGTGGAGTGGAGTGGAATGGAAATTAATGAAATGGAATGGAATGCAATGAAATGGAATGCCATGGAATGGTAAAATGAAATGTGAGCTGAGATTGTGCCACTGCACTCCAGCCTGGGTGAAAGAGTGAGATTCTGTCAAAAGACAGGAATGGAATGAAAAAGAGTGGAAAGGAATGCAATGTAGTGGAGTGGAAAGGAGTGGAGTGGAGTGGATTGGCGTGAATGGAATGGAATGGAGTGGAATGGAATGGAGTGGAAAGGAGTGGAGTAGAGTGCAGTGGATTAGAGTGGAATGGAATGGGATGGAATGGAAAGAAGTTGAGTGGATTGGAGTGTTGTGGAATGGAGTGGAATAGAATGGGAAGGAATGAAGTGGAGTGGAGTGGAGTGGGGTGAAGTGGAGTGGAGTGGAGTGGACTGAAATGGAATGGAATTTAAAGGAATGGAATGGAATAGAACGCTATGGTGAAACGAAATGTGAGCTGATATTGTTCAACTGCCCTTTAACCTGGATGACAGAGTGAGATTTTGACGGAAGAAAGGAATGGAATGGAATGCAGCAGAATGGAATTGAGTGGAATGGAACGGAGTGGAGTGGAGTGGAGTGGAGTGGACTGGAATGGAGTTGAGTTTAGTGGAGTGGAAAGGAATTTATTGGAATAGAATATTATGGAGTGTAATGGAATGGAGTGGAGTGTGGTGGAGTGGAGTGGAGTTGAGTGGAGTGGTTTGGAGAGGAATGGAGTAGAATGGAATCGAATGAAATGGAATACAGCAGACTGAAGTGGAACAGAATGGAATGCAATGGAATGGAATGGAATGGAATGGAATGGAATGGAATGGCATGGCATGGCATGGCATGGAATGGCATGGCATGGCATGGAATGGAATGGAATGGAATGAAATGGAATGGAAAGGAATGGAATAGAATGGTGTAATTAAATGGGGGTTGAGATGGTGCCACTGCACTCCGGCCAGGGTAACAGAGTGAGATCCTGTCGAAAGAAAGGAATGGAATGGAATGGAGTGGTAAGGAATGGAATGGAATGGCGTGGATTAGTGTGGAGCGGAATGGAGTGAAGTCAAAATGAATGGAGTGGAATGGTATGATGAAATGAAATGAGAGATGAGATTGTGATACTGCACTCAAGCCTGTGTCACAGAGTGAGATTCTGTCGAAAGTAGGGCATGAAATGGAATGGAGCTTAATGGAATGGAATGGAATGGAATCGAATCGAATGGAATCGAATGGAGTGGAATGGAATGGGATGAAATGGAATAGAGTGAAGAGGATTTGAGTGGAGTGGAGTTGTGTGGAATAGAGTGGAACAGAATGGAATGGAATGGAATGGAGTGAAGTCGAGCGGAGTGGACAGGAGTGGAGTGGAATGGAGTGCAGTGGAGTGGAGTGGAATGGAAAGGAATGGAATGGAAAGGATTGGAATGGAATGGAATGGAATGGAATGGAATGGAAAGGATTGGAATGGAATGGAATGGTGGAATGAAATTTGAAGTGAGATTGTGCCTATACACTCCAGCCTGTTTGATGGAGGGAGATCCTGTCAAAAGAAAGGAAAGGAATGGAAAGGAGTGGAATGGAATGGAATGGAATGGAATGGAATGGAATGGAATGGAATGGAATGGAATTGAGTGCAGTGGAGTGGAGTGGAGTGGGTTGGAGTGGAGTGGAGTGGAACGTAATGGAATGGGATGGAATAGTGAAATGAAATGTGAGCTGAGTTTGTGCCACTGCACTCCACCCTGTGTGACAGAGTGAGATCCTAACGAAAGAAAGCAAAGGAATGGAATGGAATGGAGTGGAATGGAATGGACTGAGATTTAATGGAGTGGATTGGAGTGTGGTGTAGTGGAATGCAGTGGTACTGAGGGAAATGAAATGTGAGCTGAGATTGTGCCACTGCACCCCAGCCTGTGTGACAGGGTGAGATACTGTCATAAAAAAGGAATGGAATGCAATGGAGTGTAATGGAATCAAATGGAATGGAATGAAATGGGATGGAATGTCCCAGAATGGAGTGTAGTGAAGTGTAGTGTTGTGGAATGAAATGGGATGGAGTGGAATGGAATGGACTGGAGTTGAATGGAGTGGAATGGATTGGAATTGAGTGGATTAGAGTGAAGTGGAGTACAATGGAATGGTATGAAATGGAGTGCAGTGGAGTGGAGTAGAGTGGAATGGAATGGTATTAGATGGAGTGGAATGAAGTGGAATGGAATGGAACACAATCCTGAAATGTAATGTGAGCTGAGATTATGCAACTGCACTCCACGCTGAGTGACAGAGTGAGATCCTGTGAAAAGAAAGGAATGGAAAGAAATGGACTGCAATGGAATGCTATGGAGTGGAAAGTTAAAATGAAATGTAAACTGAGATTGTGTCACTGCACTCCACCCTGCGTCAAAGAATGATATCCTGACAAAAGAAAGGAAAGGAATTGAAAGGAGAGGAATGGAATGGATTGGGATTGAATGGAGTGGAATAGAGTTGAGTGGGGTGGAGTGGAGTGGAGTGGAATGGAGTGCAATGGAATGGTGAAATGAAATGTGAGCTCAGATATTGCCACTGCACTCTAGCCTCTGTGACTGAGTAAGATCGTTTGAAAAGAAATGAATTGAATGGAATGGACTAGAATGGATTGGAATGGAATGGAATAAAATGTAATTGGATGGAATGACATGTAATGGAGTGGAGTGGAGTGGAATGAAATGGGATGGAATGGATTGGAGTGAATTGGAGTGGAGTGGAGTGGACTGGAATGGAATGGAATGGAATGTGATGGAGTGGGATGGAGTGGAATCAGTTGGAATGTAATGCAATGGAGTGGAGTGGAGTGGTGTAGAATGGAGTGGAATGGACTGCGATGGAATAAAATGCAATGGAGTGGAGTGGAGTGGAGACGAGTGGAGTGGAGTGGAATGTAATGGAATTGAATGGGAAGGAATATTGAAATGAAATGTGAGCTGCGATTACCACTACACTCCACCCTGCGTGACAGAGTGAGATCCTATTGAAAGAAAGCAAAGGAATGGAGTGAAATGGAGTGGAATGGAATGGATTTGGATTTAATGGAGTGAAGTGAAGCGGAGTGGGGTGTGGTGTAGTGTAGTGGAGTGGTATGGAGTGAAATGAAATGGTGAAATGAATTGTGAGCTGAGATTGTGCCACTGCACACCAGCCTGTGTGACCGAGTGAGATACTGTTGAAAAAAAGGAATGGAATGCAGCGGAGTGGAATAGAATCAAATGGAAAGGAATGGAAAGGAATGAAATGAGGTGGAATGGCAGGAAATGGAGTGTAGTGGAGCGTAATAGTGTGGAATGAAACGGGATAGAGTGGAATGGAATGGAGTGGAGTGGAGTGGAGTGGAGTAGAGCCGAATGGAATGGGATAGAATGGAACTGAGTGGATTAGAGTGAAGTGGAGTGGAATGGAATGGTATGAAAAGGAGTGCAGTGGAGTGGAGTGGAGTAAAGTGAAATGGAGTCGAAAAGAATGGAATGGAATGGAGAGGAATGGAGTGGAATGCCATGATGAAATGTAATGTGAGCTGAGATTATGTGACTGTACTCCACCCTGAGTGACAGTGTCAAAAGAAAGGAATGGAAAGAAATGGACTGCAATGGAATACTATGGAGTAGAAATTTGAAATGAAATGTGAACGGAGATTGTGCCACTGCACTACACCCTGCGTGAAAGAGTGATATCCTGACGAAAGAAAGGAAAGGAATGGAATGGAGTGGAATGGAACGGATTGGGATGGAATGGAGTGGAATGGAGTGGAGTGGGGTGGAGTGGAGTTGAGTGGAATGGAGTACAATGGAATGGTGAAATGAAATGTGAGCTCAGATTTTCCCACTGCACTCCAGCCAGTGTGACTAAGTGAGATCATTTCAAAAGAAACGAATTGAATGGAATGGACAGGAATGGATTGGAATGGAACGGAATAGAATGGAATTCGATGGAATGGCATGGAATGGAGTGCAGTGGAATGCAATGAGATGGAATGGATTGGAGTGAATTGGAGTGGAGTGGAGTTGAATGGAATGGAATGGAATGGAATGGGATGGAGTGGGATGGAATGGAATTGATTGGAATGTAATGCAATGGAGTGGAGTGGAGTGGTGTAGAATGGAGTGGAATGGACTGGGATGGAATACATTGCAATGGAGTGGAGTGGACTGGAGTGGAGGGGAGTGGAGTGGAGTGGAATTGAATGGGATGGAATATTGAAATGAAATGTGAGCGGAGATTGTGCCACTACACTCCACCCTGTGTGACAGAGTGAGATCCTATTGAAAGAAAGCAAAGGAATGGAATGGAATGGAGTGGAATGGAATGGATTTGGATTAAATGGAGTGGAAGGAGTGGAGTGGAATGGAGTGGACTGTGGTGTAGTGTAGTAGAGTGGTATGGAGTGAAATGAAATGGTGAAATGAATTGTGAGCTGAGATTGTGCCACTGCACAACAGCCTGTGTGACCGAGTGTGATACTGTCGAAAAAAAAGGAATGGAATGCAATGGAGTGGAATGGAATCAAGTGGAATGGATTGGAGTGGAATGAAATAGGGTGGAGTGGCAGGAAATGGAGTGTAGTGGAGTGTAGTTGTGTGGAATGAAACGGGATGGAGGGTAATGGACTGGAGTGGAGTGGAGTGGAATGGAATGGTATGAAATGAAATGCAGTGGAGTGGAGTAGAGTGGAATTGAATGGAAACGAATGGAATGGAATGGAGTGGAATGGAATGGAATGCAATGCTGAAACGTAATGTGAGCTGAGTTTATGCGACTGCACTCCACCCGGAGTGACAGAGTGAGATCCTCTAAAATAAAGGAATGGAAAGAAACGGACTGCAATGGAATGCTACAGAGTGGAAAGTTGAAATAAAATGTGAACTGAGATTGTGCCACTCCACTCCACCCTGCGTGAAAGACTGATATCCTCATGAAAGAAAAGAAAGGAATGAAATGGAGTGGAATGTAATGGATTGGGATGGGATGGAATGGAATGGAGTGGAGTGGGGTGGAATGGAATGGAGTAGAATGGAGTGCAATGGAATGGTGACATGAAATGAAGCTCAGATTTTCCCACCGAACTCCAGCCTGTGTGACTGAGGGAGATCATTTCAAAAGAAACGAAATGAATGGAATGGACAGGAATGGATTGGAATTGAACGGAATAGAATGGAATTGGATGGAATGGCATGCAATGGAGTGGAGTGGATGGTGTGGAGTGGAGTGGAATGAAATGGGATGGAATGGAATGGAGTGAATTGGATTGAGTGGAGTGGAATAGAATGGAATGCAATGGAATGGAATGGAATAGAAAGTTCAGATGAGTGGATTGGAGTGGAGTGGAATGGAATGGAATGGAATGGAATTGAGTAGATTGGAGTGGAGTGGAGTGGAGTGGAATGGAGTGGGATAGAATGGGATATATTGTAGTGGAGTGGAAAGGAGTGGAGTGAAGTGGAGTGGAATGGAAAGCAATGGAGTGGAGATGAGTATAATGGAGTATAATGGAATGGAATGGAATGGAATGGAATGGAATGGAATGGAATGGAATGGAATCGAATGGAACGGAATGGAAGGGTGAAGTGAAATTTGAGGTGAGATTGTGCCACTACACTCCAGCCTGTTTGATAGAGTGAGATCCTGTCAAAAGAAAGGAAAGGAATGGAAAGGAGTGGAGTGGAATTGAACGGAATGGAATAGAGTGGAGGGGAGTGGAGTAGAGTGGAATGAAATGGAATGAGATGGAATATTGAAATGAAATGTCAGCTGAGATTGTGCCACTGCACTCCACCCTGCGTGACAGAGTGAGATCCTGTCGAAAGAAAGCAAAGGAATGGAATGGAATGGAGTGGAATGGAATGGATTGGGATTTAATGGAGTGGAGTGGAGTGGAGTGTGGTGTGGTGGAATGGAGTGGAATGGAGTGAAATGAAACGGTGAAACGAAATGTGAGCTGAGATTGTGCCACTGCACTCCTGCCTGTGTGACAGAGTGAGATACTGTCGAAATAAAGGAATGGAATGCAATGGAGTGGAATGGAATCAAATGGAATGGAATGGAATGGAGAGAAATGGGATGGAATGGCAGGGAGTGGAGTGGAGTGAAGTGGTGTGGAATGAAATGGGATGGAGTGGAATGGAATGGAATGGAGTGGAGTGGAGTGGAATGGAATGGATTGGGATTTAATGGAGTGGAGGGGGTGGAGTGGAGTGGAGTGGAATGTAGTGCAATGGAATGGTGAAATGAAGTGTGAGCTCAGATATTCCTACTGCACTCCAGCCTGTGTGAATGAGTGAGATCGTTTCAAAAGAAAAGAATTGAATGGAATGGACTAGAATGGATTGGAATGGAACACAATAGAATGGAATTGGATGGAATGGCATGGAATGGAGTGGACTGGAGTGGATTGGAGTGGAATGAAATGGGATGGAGTGGAATGGAATGAACAGGAGTGGAGTGGATTGGAGTGGAATGGAATGGAATGGAAGGAAATGGAATTGAATGCAATGGTGAAATGTAATGTGAGCTGAGATTATGCCACTGCACATGAGCCAGGGTGACAGAGTCAGATCCTGTCAAAAGAAAGGAATGGAATGCAAAGGAATGGAATGGAATGGAATGGAATGGAATGGAATGGAATGGAATGGAATGGAATGGAATGGAGTGGAGTGGAGTGGAATGGAATGGAATGGAGTGGAGTGGAGTGGAATGGAATGGAATGGAGTGGAATGGAATGGAATGTAGTGGAGTGGAATGGAATGGAGTGGAGTTGAGTGGAATGGAGTGAAGTGGAGTTGTGTGGAGTGGTGTGGATTGGAGTGGAATGGAATGGAGAGGAATGGAATGGAATGGAAAAGAATGGAATGGAATCGAGTGGAATAGAGTGGAGAGGAGTAGAATAGAGTGAAATGAAACGGGAGGTAATGGAACAAATGGGAGTGGAGTGTAGTGGAATGGAGTGGAATGGACTAGAATGGAATGGCATGGAGTGGAGTGGAGAGGAGTGCAGTGCAATGGATTGGAAATCAAGGGAATGTAATGTAATAGAATGGAGCAGAATGGAATGGAAAGAAATGGAATGGAATGGAATGGAATGGAATGGAATGGAATGGAGTGGAGTGGAGAGGAGTGGAGTGGAGTGGACTGCAATGGAGTGGAATGGAATATGATGAAATGCAATGGAGAGGAGTGGAGTGGAGTGGATTGGAATGCAATGGAATGGAAAGGGATTGAGTGGAATAGAGTGGATTGTGCTAGATTGGAGTGGAGTGGACTGGAGTGGAATGGAGCAGAGTTGAGTCGACTGGAGTGGAGTGGAGGGTAATGGAATGGAATTAAATGGAATGGAAAGGAATGGTGAAACGAAATGTGAGCTGAGGTTTTGCCACGACACTCCATCCTGGGTGACAGAGTGAGATCCTGTTGAACGAAAGGAATGCAATGGAAGTGAGTGGAATGGAATACAACGGAGTGGAGGGGAATGGAGTAGATTGGCGTGGAATGGAGTGAAATGGAATGGAATGGAATGAGGCAGAGTGGAGTGGAGTGGAGTGGAATGGAATGGAATGAAATGGAATGGAGTGGAATGCATTGTAATGGAATGCAATGGAATGTTGAAATGAAATGCCAGCTGAGATTATGCCACGTTACTCCAGCCTTGGTGATAAAGTGAGATCCTGTCGAAAGAACAGAGTGGAATGGCAAAGAGAGGAATGGAGTGTAATGGAATGGAATGGATTGTAGTGGAGTGGAGTGGAGTGGACTGGAACAGAGTGGAATGGAATGGAATTGGGAGGAATGGAGTGGAATGGAAGGGGATGGAATGGAATGGAGTGGATTGGAGTGGAGTGGAGTGTAGTTGAGTGGAATGGAATGCAACGGAGTGGAGTGGAGTGGAATGGAATTTAATAGAATGAAATGGAATGGAATTTAATGAAAAGGAATGGAATGAACTGGAATAGAATGGAATGCAATAGAATGGAATGGAACATTTTAATGAAAAGTGAGTTGAGATTGGGCCTCTGCACTCCAGCACGGGTGACAGAGTGAGATCCTGTTGAAACAAAGGAATGGAATGAAATGGAGTGGAATGACATGGAGTGGAATGGCGTGGACTGGTGTGGAGTGGAGTGGACTGGAGTGAAGTGGAGTGGAATGCAGTGGAATGGTATGGTGAAATGAAATGTGATGTAAGATTGTGCTACTGAAATCAAGCCTGTGTCACAGACTGAGAGTCTGTCGAAAGTAGGCAATGGAATAGAAAGGAGTTTAATGGAATGGAATGGAATGGAATGGAATGGAATGGAATAGAGTGGAAAGGAAAGGAATGGAGTGGAATGGAATGGAGTGGAGTGGTGTGTAATGGAGTGGAATGAGATGGAATGGAATGGAATGGAATGAAGTGGATTGGGGTGGACTGGAGTGGAGTGGAGTGGAATGGAGTGGAGTGGAACAGAACTGAACGGAATGTTACCTAATGGAATACAATGTTATACACTGAAATGTAATGTAATGGAATGGAATGGTTAAATGAAAGTTGAGCTGAGATTGTGCCACTGCATTCAAGCTTGGGGGGCAAAGTGAGATATTGTCGAAAGAAAAGTATGTGATGTACTGGAGTGTATTGGAATGGAATGGAATGGAATGGAATGGAATGGAATGGAATGGAATGGAGTGGAGTGGAGTGGAGTGGAATGGAGTGGAATGGAGTGGAATGGAGTGAAATGGAAGGGGATGGAATGCAGGGTAGAGGAATGGAGTGGAGTGCAGTGGAAAAGAATGGAAATGAGTGAAGTGAACTTGAGTGGAGTGGAGTAGAATAAAGTGGAAAGGAATGGAATGGTGAAATGTAATGTAAGCTGAGTTTGTACCACTGCACTCCAGCCTGTGTGACACAGTGAGATCCTGTCAAAGGAAAGAATGGAATGGAATGGAAAGGAATGGAATGGAATGGAATGGAATGGAATGGAATGGAATGCAATGGAATGGAATGGAATGGAATGGAATGGAATGGAATGGAGTGGAATGGAATGGCATCAAATGGAAAGGAATGGAATGGAGTGGATTGGAGTGGAGTGTTGTGGAATGGAGTGGAGTGGAGTGGAGTCGTGTGGAAAAAAGTTGAATGGAATGGGAAGGAGTGGAATGGAATAGAATGGAATGGAGTGGAATTGAATGGACTGGAATGGAGTGGAATGGAATGGAATGGAATGAAATGGAATGGAATGGAATTAAAGGGAGTGGAGTGGAGTGGAATTCAGTGCAGTTGAGTGGAATGGAACACAAAGGAATGGAATGGAATGGAATGGAATGGAATGGAATGGAATGGAATGGAATGGTGAAATGTAATGTGAGCTGAGATTGTATCACCGAACTCCAGCCTGTGTGACAGTGTGAGATGATGTTAAAAGTAATGAATGGAATGGAACGGAGATGAATGGTATGGGATGGAATGGAATGGAATGGAATGGAATGAAAAGGAAAGGAGTGGAGTGGAATGGATTCGAATGGGATGGAATCGAATGGAATAGAGTGGAGAGGAGTGGAATGCAGTAGAGTGGAGAGGAGTGGAATGGAGTGAAATAAAACGGGATGTAATGGAAAAAATTGGAGTGGAATGTAGTGCAATGGAGTGGATTGAACTGGAATGTAATAGAATGGAATGGAATGGAGTAGTGTGGAGAGGAATGCAGTGCAATAGATTGGAATTAAATGGAACATAATGTAATGGAATGGAGCACAATGGAATGGAATGGAATGGAATGGAATTCAATGTAATGGAATGGAAAGGTGAAGGAAATGTGAGCTGAGATTGTGACACTGCACTCCAGCCTGAGTGACAGAGAGATATCCTGTAGAAGAAAAGGAATGGAATGGAATAGAGTGAAATGGAATGGAGTGGAGAGTAGTGCACTGCAGTGGATTCTCGTGGAGTGGAATGGAAGGTTGGGGAGTGGAATGGAATGAAGTGGAGTGGAGTGCGGTGAAGTGGAGTTGAATGGAGCGGAATGCAATGGGATTGAATGGAGTGAAGTGGAGTGGAGTGATGTGGAGTGGAGTGGAGTGGAATGGAATGGAATGTAGAATGAAATGTGACCTGAGACTCTGTCACTGCACTCCAGCCAGTGTGACAGAGCGAGATATTGTTGAAAGAAAAGCACAGAATGAAATGGAGTGGGATGGAATGGAATGGAATGGAATGGAATGGAATGGAATGGAATGGAGTAGAGTGGAATGGATTCGAATGGGATGGAATCGAATGGAATAGAGTGGAGAGGAGTGGAATGCAGTAGAGTGGAGAGGAGTGGAATGGAGTGAAATAAAACGGGATGTAATGGAAAAAATTGGAGTGGAATGTAGTGCAATGGAGTGGATTGAACTGGAATGCAATAGAATGGAATGGAATGGAGTAGTGTGGAGAGGAATGCAGTGCAATAGATTGGAATTAAATGGAACATAATGTAATGGAATGGAGCACAATGGAATGGAATCGAATGGAATGGAATGGAATTCAATGTAATGGAATGGAAAGGTGAAGGAAATGTGAGCTGAGATTGTGACACTGCACTCCAGCCTGAGTGACAGAGAGATATCCTGTAGAAGAAAAGGAATGGAATGGAATAGAGTGAAATGGAATGGAGTGGAGAGTAGTGCACTGCAGTGGATTCTCGTGGAGTGGAATGGAAGGTTGGGGAGTGGAATGGAATGAAGTGGAGTGGAGTGCGGTGAAGTGGAGTTGAATGGAGCGGAATGCAATGGGATTGAATGGAGTGAAGTGGAGTGGAGTGATGTGGAGTGGAGTGGAGTGGAATGGAATGGAATGTAGAATGAAATGTGACCTGAGACTCTGTCACTGCACTCCAGCCAGTGTGACAGAGCGAGATATTGTTGAAAGAAAAGCACAGAATGAAATGGAGTGGGATGGAATGGAATGGAATGGAATGGAATGGAATGGAATGGAATGGAATGGAGTAGAGTGGAATGGCATGGAATGGGATGGGATGCAATGGGATGGAGTGGAGAGGAGTAGAGTAGAGTGGAGTGGAATGAAATGGAATGGAATGAAATGGAATGGAATGGAATGGAATGGAATGGAATGGAATGGAATGGAATGGAATACAGCAGAGTGGAGTGGAGTGGAATGGAAATTAATGAAATGGAATGGAATGCAATGAAATGGAATGCCATGGAATGGTAAAATGAAATGTGAGCTGAGATTGTGCCACTGCACTCCAGCCTGGGTGAAAGAGTGAGATTCTGTCAAAAGACAGGAATGGAATGAAAAAGAGTGGAAAGGAATGCAATGTAGTGGAGTGGAAAGGAGTGGAGTGGAGTGGATTGGCGTGAATGGAATGGGATGGAGTGGAATGGAATGGAGTGGAAAGGAGTGGAGTAGAGTGCAGTGGATTAGAGTGGAATGGAATGGGATGGAATGGAAAGAAGTTGAGTGGATTGGAGTGTTGTGGAATGGAGTGGAATAGAATGGGAAGGAATGAAGTGGAGTGGAGTGGAGTGGGGTGAAGTGGAGTGGAGTGGAGTGGACTGAAATGGAATGGAATTTAAAGGAATGGAATGGAATAGAACGCTATGGTGAAACGAAATGTGAGCTGATATTGTTCAACTGCCCTTTAACCTGGATGACAGAGTGAGATTTTGACGGAAGAAAGGAATGGAATGGAATGCAGCGGAATGGAATTGAGTGGAATGGAACGGAGTGGAGTGGAGTGGAGTGGAGTGGACTGGAATGGAGTTGAGTTTAGTGGAGTGGAAAGGAATTTATTGGAATAGAATATTATGGAGTGTAATGGAATGGAGTGGAGTGTGGTGGAGTGGAGTGGAGTTGAGTGGAGTGGTTTGGAGAGGAATGGAGTAGAATGGAATCGAATGAAATGGAATACAGCAGACTGAAGTGGAACAGAATGGAATGGAATGGAATGGAATGGAATGGAATGGAATGGAATGCAATGGAATGCAATGGAATACAATGGAATGGTTAAATGAAACGTGAGCTGAGATTGTGTCACTGTACTCCAGCCTGGGTGACACTGAGAGATGCTGTCGAAAAAAAGGAATGTAATGGAATGGAGCGGAATGGAATGGAGTGGAGCGGAGTACAGTGGAGTGGAGTGGACTGGAAAGAAGTACAGGGGAATGTATTGGAAGAGAATGTTATGGAGTGGAATGTAACGGAGTGGAGCGGAATAGAGTGGAGTGGAGTGGACTGGAACGGAGTAGAGGGGAGTGGAGTGCAGGGGAATGAATTGGAATAGAATGTAATGGAGTGGAATGGAATGGAGTGGATTGTGGTGGAGTGGAGTGGAGTCGAGTGGAGTACATAGGAGTGGAATGGAGTGGAATGGAATCGAATGGAATGGAATGCAGCAGAGTGGAATGGAATGGAATGCAATGGATAAAATGGAATGGTTAAATAAAACGTGAGCTGAGATTGTGCCACTGCACTCCAGCTAGGTGACAGAGAGACATCCTGTCGAATAAAGGAATGGAATGGAAAGGAGTTGAATGGAATGGAATTAAGTGGAGTGGAGTGGATTGGCGTGAATGGAATGCAATGGAGTGGACAGGAGTGGAGTGGAGTGGACTGGAATGGAATCGAATGGGATGGAATGGAAAGAAGAGGAGTGGAGTGGAGTGGAATGGAATGGAACAGAATGGGATGGAATGGAGAGGAGTGGAGTGGAGTGGACTGGAATGGAATGGAATTTTAGGGAATGGAATGGAATGGAATGGAATGGAACGGAACGGAACGGAACGGAATGGAATGGAACGGAATGGAACAGAATGGAACGGAATGGAATGGAATGGAGTGGAATGGAATGGAATGGAAGGGAATGAAACGGAATGCATTGGAGATGAGTGCAGTGGAGTGGAGTAGGTGGAGAGGAGTGGAATGGAGTGAAATAGGACGACATGGAATGGAATGAAGTGGAGTGGAGTGTAGTGGAATGCAGTGGAATTTAGTGGAAGGTACTGGAATGGAATGGAATGGCGTGGAGTGGAGAGGAGTGGATTGCAATTAAATGGAATGCAATGGAAGGAAATACAATGGAATCGTGAAATGAAATGTGAGCTGAGATTGTGCCACTGCACTCCAACCTGAGGGACAGAGTGAGATACTGTCGAAGAAAAAGAATGGAATGTGATAGAGTGGAATGGAATAAAACGGAATGGAATGGAATGGAATGGAATGGAATGGAATGGAATGGAATGGAATGGATGGAAGGGAGTGGAGAGGAGTTTACTGGAATGGAGTGGAGTGGAGGGGAATGGAATGGTAGGGAGTGAGATGGAATGGAGTAGAGTGGAGTGCAGTGAAGTGGAGTGGAATGCAGTGGAATGCAATGATATAGAATGGAGTGGAGTGGAGTTGAGTGGAGAGGAATGGAATAGAAAGGAATGGTGAAATGAAATGTGAGCTGAAAGTGCAACACTGCACTACAGCCAGTGTGACAGAGTGAGATTTTCTCGACAGAAAGTAATGGAATGGAATGGAATGGAATGGAATGGAATGGAATGGAATGGAATGGAATGCAATGGAATGGAATGGAATGGAATGGAATGGAGTGGAGTAGAGTGGAGTGGAGTAGTGTGGATTTGACTGGAATGGCTGGAATGGGGTGAGAGGGAATGCAATAGAGTGGAGTGGAGTGGAATTGAATGGGATGAAATGGGATGGAGTGTAGAGTAGTGGAGTAGGGTGAAGTGGAATGGAATGGAATGAAATGCAGCAGATTGGAATGGAATGGAATGGAATAGTATGGAATTGAATGGAATGCAATGCAATGGAATGATGAAATTAAATGTGAGCTGATATTGTGCCACTGCTCTACAGGCTGGGTGACAGAATGAGATCCTGTCAAAAGAAAGGAATGGAATGGATAGGAGTGGGATGAAATGGAATGTAATTGAATGGAGTGGACTGGAGTGAAGTGGAATGGAGTGGAATGGAATGGAATTGAGAGGAGTGGAGTGGAATGGAATGGAATGGAATGGTGAAGTGAAATATGAACTTAAATTTTGCCACTGCACTTTAGCCTGTGTGAGAGAGTGAGATCCTGTCGAAAGAAAGGTACAGAATGGAATGGAGTGGAACGGATTGGAATGGAAATGAATGGAGTGTAGTGTAGTGGAGTGGAATGGAGCAGAGTGGAATGGAATGGAATGGAATGGAATGGAATGGAATAGAATGGAAAGGTGAAATGAAATGTGAGCTGAGATTGTTCCACTGCACTGCAAAAAGGGTGAGAGAGTGAGATCCTGGTGAAAGAAAGGAATGGAATTCAATGGAGTGGAATGGAATGGAGTGGAGTGAAGTCAAGTGGACAGAAGTGGAGTAGAGTGGACTGGAGGGGACTGAAGTGGAATACAATTGGATGGAGGGGATTGGAATGGAGTGGAGAGTAGTGGAGTGCAGCGGAGTCAAGTGGAATGCAGCGGAGTGGACTAGAGTGGAAAGGAATAGAAAGGAATGGAATGGAATGGAATGGAATGGAATGGAATGGAATGGAATGGAATGGAATGGAGAGGAATTTATTGGAGTTGAATGGAATGTAGGGGAATGGAATTGAATGAAATGGAATGGAATGGAATACAACTAATGGAATGCAACGGAATGTAATGGAATAGAACTCTGAAATGAAATGTGAGGTGAGATTGTGCCACTGCACTCCAGCATGGTTGAGGGAGTGAGATTCTGTCAAAAGAAAGGAATGAAATGTAAGAGAGTGGAATGGAATGGATTGGAGTGGAGTGGAGAGGAGTGTAATGGAGTGGAGTTGAATGGAATGGAATGGAATGGAAAGGAGTGGAAAGGAATGGAATGAAATGGAACGGAACGGAATGCAATAGAATACAATGGAATGGTATGGAATGTAATGGAATGCAACGGAATGCAATGGAACGGAATACCATGGAATGGAGTGCAATGGAATGCAAAGGAATAGCATGGTGAAATGTAATGTGAGCTCAGATTGTGCCACTACACTCCAGCCTGGGTGAGAGAAAAAGATCCTTTCAAAAGAAAGGAATCAAATGGAAGGTGTGGAATGGAATGGAAGTGAGTGGAATGGAATGGAATGGGATGGAACGGAATGGAATGGAATGGAATGGAATGGAATGGAATGGAATGGAATGGAATGGGATGGAATGGAATGGAATGGGATGGGATGGAATGGATTGGAGTGAAGTGGAGTTGACTGGAGTGGAATGGATTGGAATGGAATGGGATGGAGTGGAATGGAGTGGAATGGAGTGGAGTGGCATGGAATTGTATGGAATGGAATGGAGTAGATTGGAGTGGAGTGGAATGGAATGGAATGGAATGGAATGGAGTGGAATGGTGAAACGAAATGTGAGCTGATATTGGCCACTGCAGTGCAGCCTTTGTGACAGAGTGAGATCCTGTCGAAAGAAAGGAATGGAATGGAGTGGAATGTAATGTAATGGAATTACATGGAGTGGAATGCAGTGGAGTGGAATGGAGTGAAATGGAATGGAATGGACTGGAGTGGAGTGGAGTGCAGTAGAGTAGAATGGAATGGAATGGAAAGGAATGGAATGGAATGGAATGGTAAAATGAAACGTGAGCTGAGATTGTGTCATTGCACTCCAGCCTGGTTGAGTGTGAGATGCTGTTGAAAGAAACAGATGGAATGTAATAAAACGGAATGGAAGGGAATGGAAAGGAACGGATTGGAGAGGAGTACAGTGGAGTTTAGTGGAGCAGAGTGGAGAGGAGTGGAATGGAGTGAAATGGGATGGCATGGAATGGAATGAATTGGAGTGGAGTTTAGTGGAATGGAGGGGAATGGAGTGAAATGGAGTGGAATGGAATGGAACGGAATGGCGTGGAGTGGATGGCAATTAAATGGAAGGCAATGAAAGGAAATGCAATGGAATGGTGAAATGAAATGTGAGATGAAATGGAGTGCAGAGCCACTGCACTCCAGCCTGAGGGACAGAGTGAGATACTTTTGAAAAAAAGGAGTGGAATGTAATAGAGTGGAATGGATTGTAATGGAGTGGAGAGGAGTTGACTGGAGTGCAGTGCATTGGAGGGGAATGGAATGGTAGGGAGTGGAATGGGATGGAGTGGAGTGGAGTGCAGTGAAGTGGAGTGGAATGGAGTGGAATGCAATGGGATGGAATGGAGTGGAGTGGAGTGGATTAGAGTGGAAAGGAGTGGAAAGAAATGGTGAAATTAAATGTGAGCTGAAAGTGCGACACTGCACTACAGCCAGTGTGAGAGTGAGATTTTCTCGACAGAAAGTAATGGAATGGAATGGAAAGGAATGGAATGGAATGGAATGGAATGGAATGGAATGGAATGGAATGGAATGGAATGGAATGGAATGGAGTGGAGTGGAGTGGAATGGAATGGAATGGAGTTGAGTTGAGTGGAGTGGAGTGGTGTGGATTTGAGTCAAATGGCTTGGAATGAGATGGGAGGGAATGCAGTAGAGTATACTGGAGTGGAGTGGATTGGAATTGAATGGGATGGAAAGGGATGGAGTATAGAATAGTGGAGTAGAGTGGAGTGGAATGAAGTGGAATGGAATGGAATGGAATGGAATGCAGCAGAGTGGAATGGAATGCAATGGAATGCAATGGAATGGAATGCAATGGAATGGGGAAATGCAATGTGAGCAGAGATTGTGCCACTGAACTCCAGGCTGGGTGACAGAGTGAGATCCTGTTGAAAGAAGGGAATGGAATGAATAGAAGTGGAATGAAATGGAATGTAATTGAATGGAGTGGACTGGAGTGAAGTGGAGTGGAGTGGAATGGAATGGAATTGAGTGGAGTGGAGTGGAATGGAGTGGATAGAATAGAATGGAATGGAATGGTGAAGTGAAATGGGAGGTGAGACTTTGCCACTGCACTTCAGCCTATGTGACAGAGTGAGATCCTGTCGAAAGAAAGGAATGGAATGAAACAGAGTGGAATGGATTGGAATGGAAATGAATGGAGTGTAACGTAGTAGAATGGAGTGTATTGGAATGGAGTGGAGTGGAATGAAATGGAATACAATGGAATGGTATGGAATGGAATGGAATACAATGGAAAGGTGAAATGAAACGGGAGCAGAGATTGTTCCACTGCACTGCAAACTGGGTGAGAGAGTGAGATCCTGTAGCAAAAAAAGGAATGGAATTCAAAGGAGTGGAAAGGAATGGAGTGGAATGAAGTGGGTGGACAGGAGTGGATTACAGTGCAGTGGAGGGGAATACAGTGAAAAACAATGGGATGGAGGGGACTGGAATGGAGTGGAGAGTAGTGGAGAGGAGTGGAGTCGAGTGGAGTGCAGTGGAGTGGACTGGATTGGAAAGGAATGGAATTGAGTGGAGTGGAGTGTATTGGAGTTGGATGGAGTGTAGTGGAATGGAATTGAATGAAATGGAATGGAATGGAATACAATTAATGGAATGCAATGAAATGGAATGCAATGTAATGGAATGGAATAGAGTGGTGAAACGAAATGTGAGGTGAGATTGTGCAACTACAATCCAACCTGGGTGAGGGAGTGAGATCCTGTCAAAAGGAATGGAATGTAAGGGAGTAGAATGGAATGGATTGGATTGGAGTAGAGTGGAGTGGAATGGGATGGTGTGAAATGGAATGGATTGGATTGGAGTGGAGTGGAGTGAAATGGAATAGAATGGAATGGAATATAATGTAGTGGAATGGAGTGGAGAGTAGTGGAATAGAATGGAATGGAATGGAATGGAATGGAATGGAACAGAATGGATTGGGATGGTGTAATGAAATGTGAGTTAAGATTTTGACACTGCACTCTAGCCTGGGCAACAGAGTGAGATCCTGTCGAAAGAAAGGAATGGAATGGAATGGAGTGGAATGGAATGGAGTGGAATGCCGTGGATTGGTGAGGAGTACAGTGGAGTGAAGTGGAGTGGAATGATGAGGAATGGTACAGTGAAATGATATGTGAGATGCGATTTTGCTATTGCATTCAAGCCTGTTTCACAGAGTGAGATTCTGTGGAAAGTAGGGAATTAAATGGAATGGAGTTTAATGGAATGGAAAAGAATGGATTGAAATGGAATGGAGTTTAATGGAATGGAATGGAATGGAGAGGAATGGAATGGGATGGAATGGAGTAGAGTGGATTGGAGTGGAGTGGAGTAGAGTGGAGTGGTGTGAAATGCAGTGGAATGTAATAGGATGGAATTGAATGGAATGGAGTGACGTGGACTGGAGTGGAGTGGAGTGGAATTGAGTGGAGTGGAGTGGAATGGGATGGAATGGAATGGAAAGGAATGGAACTGTTAAATTAAATGTAAGCTGAGATTGTGCCACTGCATTCCAGCCTGGATGACAGAGTGAGATCCTGTCAAAAGAAATGAATGTAATATAATGGACTGTATTGGAATGGAATGGAATGGAGTGGAGTGGAGTGGAGTCGAGTGGAGTGGAGTGGAATGTGATGTAATGGTAAGGAACGGAATGGAGTGGAGTGGAAGGGATGGAATGGAATCGGATGGAATGGAGAGGAGACGAGTGGCGTGGCGTACATTGGAATTGAATGGAATGGAGTGAAGTGGACTTGAGTAGAGTGGAGTGGAATGGAATGGAATGCAATGGAATGGTGAAATGAAATGTGAGCTGAGATTATGCCACTGCGCTCCAGCCTCTATGGCAGAGTGAGATTCTGTCGAAAGAAGGAATGGAATTGTATCGAGCAGAGTGGAATAAAGTGGAGTGGAATCTAGTGGAATGGAATGTTATGGAATGGAAAGGAATGGAGTGGAGTGGAGTCGAGTGGTTTGGAATGGAGTGGAGTGGAGTGGTGTGGAATACAGTGGAATCGAATGGGATGGAGTGGAATGGAATGGAATAGAGTGGAGGGGAGGGGAATTCAGTAGAGTTCAGTGGAATTGAATGGAATGGAATGGAATGTTGAAAGGAAATGTTAGCTGAGATTGCCCTACTGCACTCCAGCCTGTGTGACAGTGAGATGTTGTCTAACGGAAGGAATGGAATGGAATGGAGTGGAATGGAATGGAATGGAATGGAATAGAGTAGAGAGGAGTGGAGTGGAATGGAGTGGAATGGAATGGAATGCAGCAGAATGGTGAAATGAAATGTGAGCTGAGATTATGCCACTGTGCTCCAGCCTGTATGGCAGAGTGAGATCCTGTTGAAAGAGGGAATGGAATTTAATGGAGTGGAGTGGAATAAAGTGGAATGGAATGGAGTGGAATGGAATGTTAAGGAATGGAGTGGAATGGAGTCGAGTGGTGTGGAATGGAGTGGAGTGGAGTGGTGTGGAATAGAGTGGAATCGAATGTGATGGAATGGAATGGAATGGAATGGAATGGAATAGAGTGGAGCGGAGGGGAATGCAGTAGAGTTGAGTGGAATTGAATGGAATTGAATGGAATGGAATGGGATGTTGAAACGAAATGTTAGCTGAGATGGCGCTACTGCACTCCAGCCTGCGTGACAGAGTGAGATGTTGTCAAACGGAAGGAATGGAATGGAATGGAGTGGAATGGAGTGGAATGGAATGGAATGGAATAGAGTAGAGACGAGTGGAGTGGTGTAGAGTGGAGAAGAGTGGAATGGAGTGGAATGAGACAGGATGTAATGGTATATAGCGTAGTGGAGTGGAGCAGAATGGAGGGGAATGGACTGGAATGTAATAGAATGGAATGGCATGGAGTGGAGTGGAGTGGAGTGGAATGGATTTGAATTAAATGGAATGGAAGGGAATGGAATGCAATGGAATGGTGAAAAGAAATGTGAGCTGAGAGTGTGCCACTGTACTCCAGCCTGAGTGAAAGAGTCAGATCCAGTCTAGGAAAAGGAAGAGAATGGAATGGATTGGAATGGAATGGAGTGGAGAGTAGTTGACAGGAGTGGAGTGGAGTGTAAGGGAATTGTATGGAGTGGAATGGAATGGAGTGCAGTGGAGTGCAGTGAAGTGTAGTGGAATGGAGTGGAATGCACTTCAATGGAGTGGAGTGGAGTGGAATGGAATAGAATAGAGAAATGAAACGTGAGCTGAGATGGTGCCACTGCACTCCAGCCAGTATGAGAGACTGAGATCTTGTTGACAGAAAGGAATGGAATGGAATAGAGTGGAATGGAAGGGAATTGAATGGAGTGGAGTGGAGTGCAGTTTAGTGAAGTGGAGTTGAATGGAGTGGAATGAGATGGGATGGAATGAAATGAAAGGGAGTGGAGTGGAAAGGAGTGGAATGGAACTGGATGGAACAGGACAGAGAGGAGGGGAGTGGAGTAGAGTGGAGTGTAAAGCAGTGGAATGGAATGCAGTGGAAAGGAATTGAATGCAGCAGAGTGGAGTGGAGTGGAACGGAATGGAATGGAATGGATTGCAATGGAATAAAATGGAATGGAGCGGTTAAAAGAAATGTGAGCTGAGATTGCGCCACTGAACACTGTCACTGTGTGACAGAAAGAGATCCTGTAGAGAGAAAGGAATGGAATGGAATAGAGTGGAAAGGAATTGAATGAAATTGAATGGTGTCGAATGGAGTAGAGGTGAGTGGATTGGGGTTTAGCAGAATGGATTTGAATGGAATGGTATGGAATAGAATGGAATGGAGTGGAGTGGATTTGAATGGAGTGGTGTGGAATGGAGTGGAATGGCATAGGATGGATTGGAATGGAGTGGAGTGGAGTGGAGTGAAGTGGAATGGAATGGAAAGGAATTGTTTGGAATAGAGTGGAGTAGAGTGCAGTGAAGTGCAGTGGAGTAGAATGGAATGGAATGGAATGGAATGGGATGAAATGGAATGGTGAGATGAAATGTGAGCTGAGATTGCACTGCTGCACTACAGCCTTTGTGACAGAGGGTGATGCTGTCAAAAGAAAGGAATGGAATGGAATGGAGTGGATTGGAGTGGAATGAAATGGAATGGAATGGAATGGAATGGAATGGAATGGAATGGAATGGAATCAATTGGAGAGGACTGGAGTGGAGTGGAGCGGAGTGGAGAGGAGTGGAATGGAGTGGAATGAGAAGGTATGGAATGGAATCTAGTGGTGTGGTGTGGAATTGAATGTAGTGGAGTTGCTGTAATGTAATGGAATGGAAGAGTGTGGAGTGGAGTGCAGTGGAGTGGAGTGGTGCAGAGAGGATTGGAATTAAATTTAATGGAATGGAATGGAATGGAATAGAATGGAATGGTGAAAAGAAATGGGAGCTGAGATTGTGAAACTGCAGTCCAGCCTGAGTTACAGCGTGAGATCCTTTCAAAGAAAAGGAATGGAATGGAATGGAGTGTAATAGAATGGAGTGGAGAGTAATAGACTGGAGTGGAGTAGAGTGGAATTTAATGAAATGGTATCGAGTGGAATGGAATGGAGTGGAGTGCAGTGAAATGAAGTGGAATGGAGTGCAATGCGATGGAATGGAAAGGAGTGGAGTGGAGTGTAATGGAATGGAATTGGATGGAATGGGGTGGAGTGGAGAGGCGTGGAGTCGAATGGAGTAGAATTGAGTGGAATGGAATGGAATGGAAAGCAGCAGGGTGGAGTGGAGTGGAGCTGAGTGGAGTGGAATGTGATGAAATGGAATGCAGTGGAATGGAATGGAATTGAAAAGTGTGGAATGCAATGGAATGGAACGCAATGGAATGGTGAAATGAAATGTGAGCTGAGATTATGCCACTGCATTCCAGCATGGGTAACATAGTGAGATCCTGTCGAAAGAAATGAATGGAATGGAAAGGAGTGGAATGGAATGAAATGGAAAGGAATGGAATGGAATGGAACACCGTTGAATGGAATGGAATGGAACGGAACGGAACGGAACGGAACGGAACGGAACGGAACGGAATGGAATGGAATGGAATGGAACAGAATGGATGGGAACGGAATGGAATGGAATGGAATGGAATGGAATGGAATGGAATGGAATGGAATGGAATGGAATGGAATGGAATGGAATGGAGTTGAGTTGAGTGGAGTGGGGTGGATTCGATTGGCGTGAATGGAATGGGATGGAGTGGAATGGAATGGAGTGAACAGGAGTGGAGTGGAGCCAATTGGAGTGGAATGGATTGGGATGGAATGGAAAGAAGTGGAGTGGAGTGGAATGGAGTGGAAAGGAATGGGATGGAATGGAGTGGAGTGGAGTACCGTGGAGTAGAGTGGAGTGAATCGTAGTGGAGTGGAGTGGACAGGAGTGGAATGGAATTTAAAGGAATGGAGTGGAATGGAATGGAATGGAATGCTATGATGCAATGAAATGTGAGCTGAGATTGTACCACTGCACTCCAATCTGGGTGAGAGAGTGAGATCCTGTCAAAAGAAAGTAATGAAATTGAAAGGAATATAATGGAATGGAATGGCATAGAATGGAGTGGAGTGGAATGGAGTGGATTGGCTTCAATAGAATTGGATAGAATGGAATGGAATGGAGTGGACAGCAGTGGAGTGGAGTGGAGTGGATTGCCATACAATGGAATAGGATGGATTGTAAAATTGGAGTGGAGTAGAGTCGAATGAATTGGAATGGAATGGGATGGAATGGAGTGGAGTGGACTGAAGTGCAGTGGAGTGCAGTGGACTGTAATGGAATGGAATTTAAAGGAATGGAGTGGTATGGAATGGAATGGAATGGAATGGAATGGAAAGCTATGGTGCATTGAAATGTGAACTGAGATTGTTCCACTGCACTCCAAACTGGGTGAAAGAGTGAGATCCTATCAAAAGAAAGGAATGTAATGAAATGTAAATGAACAGAATGGAGTGGAGTGGAGTGGAGTGGAATGGAGTGGAGTGGAGTGGAATGGAATGAAATGGAATGCAATGGAATGGAATGCAATGGAATGGAGTGCAGTGGAATGCAATGCAATGGAATAGAATGGTGAAATGAAATGTGAGCTGAGATTGTGCCTCTGAACTCCACCCTGGGTGAGAGAGTGAGATCCTTTCGAAAGAAAGGAATGGAATGAAAGGGAGTGGAAGAAAATGGAGGGGAGTGGAATGGAATGGAATGCACTGGGGTGGAGTGAAGTGGATTTGAGTGGAGTAGAATGAAGTGGAATGGAATGGGATGGAGTAGATTGGAGGGGGGTGGAGAGGAGTGGAATGGAGGGGAGTGGAATGAAATGGGATGGAGAGGAATGGAGTGGAGTGGAGTGGAATGGAGTGGAGTGGAATTGAAAGGGATGGAATGGAATGGAGTGGATTGTAGTAGTGTGGAGTGGAGTGGAGTGGAATGGAGTCGAATGGAATGGAATGTAATAGAATGAAATGGATTTGACTGGAATGCAGTGGAGTGGAATGGAATGGAATGGAATGGAATGGTGAAATGAAATGTGAGCTGAGATTGGAAAAGTGCAGTTGAGCCTGTGTGACAGAGTGAGATCCTGTTGAAAGAAAGGAATGGAATGGAATGGAGTAGAATGGAATGAAATTGAATGGAATGTATTGGAGTGGAGTGGAGTGGAGTGGGATGGAGTAGCATGGAATCGGATGGAATGTAATGCAATGAAGTGGAGCGGAGTGGTGTTTTACGGTGTGGAATGGAACGGGATGGATTGGAATGAAGTGGAGGGGAGTGGAGTAGAATGAAGTGGAATGGAATGGAAGCGAATGGAGTGGAGTGGAGTACAGTGGATTGCAATGGCGTGGAATGGAATGGAATGGTGAAATGAAAAGTTAGCTGAGATTTTGCCAGTGCACTCCAGCCTGTGTGATAGAATGAGATGTTGAAAGAAAGGACTGGAATGGAATGGAGTGGAATGGAATGGAGTGGAGTGTAATGGAATGGAATGGAATGGAATGGAATGGAATGGAATGGAATGCATTGGAATGGAATGGAGGGGAGAGGAGTATAGTGGAGTAGAGTAGAGTGGAGAGGAGTGGAATGGAGTTGAATGGAACTGGATGGACTGGAATATAGCAGAGTGGAGTGGAGTGGAATGGAGTGAAATGTACTGGAATGGAATGGAATGGAATGGCATGCAGTGGAGTGGAGTGGAGTAGATTGGAATTAAATGGAATGGAATGGAATGCAATGGAATGTAATGGAATGGTGAAATTAATCTTGAGCTGAGATTTTGCCACTGTACTTCAGCCTGAGGGACAGAGTGAGATCCTGTCAAAGAAAAGGAATGGAATGCAATGGAGTGGAATGGAATGGAATGTAATGGAGTGGAGCGTAGTTTAATGGAGTGGAGTGGAGTGGACGGGAATGGAATGGTATGGCGTGGAATGGAATGGAGTGGAGTGCAGTGAAATATAGTGGAATGCAATGGGATGGAATTGACTGGAGTGGAGTGGAATTGAGTGGAGTGGAATGAAATGGATTGGTGAAATGAAATGTGAGTTGAGATTCTGCCATTGCACTCCAACCGGTGTGACAGAGTTAGATCTTGTAGACAAAAGGAATGGAATGGAATGGAATGAAATGGAATGGAACGAAATGGAATGGAATACAATGAAATGGAATGGAGTAGAGTGGAGTGTGGTGGAATGGTGTGGAATGTAATTGAATGGAATGAAATGGAATGGAAAAGTGAAAAGAATTGTGAGCTGAAATTGTGACACTGTGCTCCAGCCTAAGTGACAAAGTGAGATTGTGTTGAAGACAGAATGGAATGGAATGGAGTGGAATGGAATGAAATGGAATTGAATGGAGAGGAGTGGAGTGGAGTGGAGTGGAGTGGAGTGGAGTGGAATTCAGTGGAAAGGAATGGGATGGAATATAATGGAATGGAGTGCAGAAGAGTGGATTGGTGTGAACTGGAGTGGAATGGAGTGGGAAAGAGTGGAATGGAATGGAATGGAATGGAATGGAATGGAATGGAATGGAGTGGAGTAGAATGATGTGCAGTGCAGTGGAGTGGAATGGAATGGAATGGAATGGAATGGAATGGAATAGTGAAGTGAAATGTGAGCTGAGATTGTGCCACTCCACCCCAGCCTGCGTGACATAGTGAGATGTTGTCGAAAGGAAGGAATGGAGTGCAATGGAGTGGAATGGAATGGAATGGAATAGTGTGGAGAGGAGTGAAGAGGAGTGGAATGAGACGGGATATAATGGAATATAGTGGAGTGGAGTGGAGTTGAATAGAGTGGAACTGACTGGAAAGTAATGGAATGGAATGGCATGGAGTGGATTGAAATTGACTGGAATTAAAGGGAATGGTATGGAATGCAATGGAATAAAATGGAATGGTGAAATGAAATGTGAGCTGAGATTGTGCCACTGCACTCCAGCCTGAGTGACAGAGTGAGATCCTGTCAAAGAAAAGGAATGGAATGGAATGGAGTGGAATGGAATGTAGTGGAGAGAAGAGAACAGGAGTGGAGTGCAGTTGAGGGGAATGGAATGGTATGGAGTGCAATGGAATGGAGTGGAGTGGAGTGCAGAGAAGTGGAGTGGAATGGAGTGGAATACAATTGGATTGAGTGGAGTGGAGTGGAGTGAAATGGAGAAATGAAATGTGAGCTGAGATTGTGCTACTGCAATCCAGCCAGTGTGACAGAGTGAGATCTTGTTGACAGAAAGGAATGGAATGGAGTGGAATTGAATGGAAAAGAATGGAGGGGAGTGGAGTGGAGTGGAATGGCGTGGAATGTAATGGAATGGATTGCATTGGAGTGGAGTGGAATGGAGTGGAAAGGAATTGGATGGATTAGGATGGAGTGGAATAGAGTGGAGTGGAATGGAATGGAATGCAGCAGAGTGGAGTGGAGAGGAATTGTGTGGAATGGAATGGAATGGGATGGAATAAAAAGGAATGCGATGCCATGGAATTGTGAAATGGAATGTGAGCTGAGATTGTGTGACTGCACTGCAGCCTGGGTGACAGAGTGAGATCCTGTCGATAAAAGGAATAGAATGGAAAGGAGTGGAGTGGAATGGAATGGAATAGAATGGAATTGAATGGAGTGTAGTGGAATGGAGTGAAATGAATTTGCATGAATTGAATGGGTTGGAGTGGAATGGAATGGAGTAGACAGGATTGGACTGGAGTGGAGTGGATTGGAGTTGAATGGAATGGGATGGAATGGAAAGAAGTGGAATGGCATGTAGTGGAATGTAGTGGAATAGAATGGGATGGAATGGAATTGAGTGGAGTGGAGTGGAATGGATTGATTGGAATGGAATGGGATGGAATCAAAAGAAGTAGAGTGGAGTGGATCGGACTGGAGTGGAATGGAATGGAATGGGATGCAATGGAGTGGAGTGGAATAGAGTGAAGTGGAATAGAGTGGAGTGGACTGCAATGGTATGAAATTTAAAGGAATGGATTAGAATGGAATGGAGTTGAATGGAATGGAAAGGAATAGAATGGAATGGAATGGAATGGAATGGAATAGAATGGAATGGAATGGAATGGAAGGGAATGTCATGGTGAAATAAAGGTGAGCAGAGATTGTTCCACTGCACTCCAGCCTGGGTGACAGACTGAGATCCTTTTGAAAAAAAGGAACGGAATGGAAAGGATTGAAATGTAATCGAGTGGAGTGGAAGGGAGTGGAGTGGAGTGGACTGAAGTAGAGAAGAATGGAGTGGAGTGGAGGAGAATAAAGTGGAATAGAATGGTATGGAGGGGAATGGAGTGGAGTGGAGTGGAGTTGAGAGGAGTGCATTAGTGTGAAATGGAGTGGAATGCAATAACATGGAGTGGAACGGAATGGAATCGAATGGTGTGGAGTGTAGTGTATTGTAGTAGAATGGAGTGGAGTGGATGGTAATGGAATGGAATGGAGAGGAATTGAATTGAATGCAATGGAATGCAATGCAATGCAATGCAATGATGAAATCAAATGTGAGCAGAGATTGTGCCACTGCTCTCCAGCCTTGGTGAGAGCGTGAGATCCTGTAGAAAGAAAGGAATGGAATGGAAGGGAGTGGAATGGAATGGAATGGAGTGCAATGGAGTGGAGTTGAGTGGAGTGGAATGCAGTGGAATGGAAAGGGATGGAGTGGAATGGAGTCGAGTGGAGTGGAATGGAATGGGATGGAATTGAATGGAGTGGATTGGAGTGGAGTAGAGTGAAATTGAATGGAGTGGAGTGGAATGGAATGGAATGGAATGAAATGGAATGGAATGGAATAGAATGGAATAGAATGTTGAAATGAAATGCGAGCTGTGATTGTGTCACTGCACTCCAGCCTGTGTAACAGAGTGAGATCCTATTGAAAGGAAGGAATGGAAAGGAATGGAGTGGAATGGAATGGAGTGGAAGGGAGTGGATTGGAGTGGAGTGGAGTGATGTGGAGTGGAATGGATTGGAATGGAATGGTGGAAAGAAATGTGGGATGAGATTGTGGTACTGCACTCCAGCCTGTGTCACAGAGTGAAATACTGTCGAAAGTCGGGAAAGAAATGGAATGGAGGGGAAAAGGAATGGAAAGGAATGGAACGGAAGGGGTTCGAATGGATTGGAATGGAATGGAGTCGAGTAGAGTGGTGTGGAATAGAGTGGAATGGAATGGGATGGAATGAAATAGAATAGAATGGAGTCGAGAGGTGTGGTGTGGAATGGAGTGGAATGGAATGGGATGGAATGGAATGGAATGGAGTGGAGTGGACTGGAGTGCACTGGAGGCTAGTGGAGTGGAATGAAGTGGAATGGAATGGAACGGAGTGTAATGAAGTGGAGTGGACTGGAGTGGAGTGGATTGCAATGGAGTCAAGTAGAGTGACATGGAGTGGAGTGGAATGGAATGGAACGAAATGGAAAGGAACAGAATGGAATGTAATGGTGAAATGTAATGTGAGCTGAGATTGTGCCACTCCACACGAGTCTGGGTGATAAAGTGAGATCCCATCGAAAGAAAGGAATGTAATGTAATGGAGTGTATTCGAATGGAATGGAGTGGAGTAGAGTGGAGTGGAATGGAGTGGAATGCTTTGGGATGTAATGTAATGGAATAGAATGCATTGGAGTGGAATGGAGTGGATTGGAGTGGAATGGAGTGGAGTGAAGTGTGGTGGAATGGACTGGGATGGAATGGAATGGAATGTAGAGGAGTGGAGTGGAGTGGAATTTAATGGATTTGAGTGAAGTGGAATGGAATGGAATGGAATGGAATAGTATGGAATGGAATAGAAAGGAATGCAACAGTGAAATGAAATGTGAGCTGAGATTGTGCCACTGCTCTCCAGCCTGTGTGAGAGAGTGAGATACTGTCAAAAGAAAGGAATGGAATGGAATGCAGTGGAATGGAATGGAATGCAATTGAATTGGGTGTAGTGGAGTTTATTGGAATGGAATGGAATGGAATGGAATGGAATGGAGTGGAATGGAATGGTGAAATGAAACTTGAGCTGAGATTGTGCCACTGCACTTCAGCCTGAGGGACAGAGTGAGATCTTGTCAAAGAAAAGGAATCGAATGCAATGGAGTGAAATAGAATGGAATGCAATGGAGTGGAGAGTAGTTGAGCGGAGTGGAGTGGAGTGGACGGGAATGGAATGCTATGGAGTGGAATGGAATGGAGTGGAGTGGAGTGCAGTGAAGTGGAGTGGAATGGAGTGGAATGAAATGGGACGGAATTGACTGGAGTGGATTGGAATTGAGTGGAGTGGAATGAAATGGATTGGTGAAATGAAATGTGAGCTGAGATTCTGCCACTGCACTCCAACCATTGTGAGAGAGTTAGATCTTGTAGACAGAAAGGAATGAAATGGAATGGAGTGGAACGGAATGTCATGGAGTGGAGTGGAGCAGAGTGGAGTGTGGTGGAATGGCATGGCATGGAATGGAATGGAATGGAATGGAATGGAATGGAATGGAATGGAATGGAATGGAATGGAATGTTGAAATGAAATATGAGATGAAATTGTGACACTGCACTCCAGCCTAAGTAACAAAGTGAGATCCTGTTGAAAGACAGAATGGAATGGAATGTATTGGAATGGAATGAAATGGAATTGAATGGAGTGGAGTGGAGTGGAATGGAGTGGAATGGAATGGGATGGAATGGAATTGACTGGAGTGAAGTGGTGTGGATTGGAATGGACTGGAATTGAATGGGATAGAATGGAGTGGAGAGGAGTGGATTGCAGTGGAATGGAATGGAATTGAATGGCATGGAATGGAAAGGAATAGAACGGTGAAATGAAATGTGAGCTGAAATTATGACACTACACTAAGTCCTTTGTGAGAGAGTCAGATACTGTCGAAAGAAAGGAAAGGAATGGAATGCATTTGAATGGAATGGAATGAAATGGAATTGGGTGGAGTGAAGTGGAGTGGAGTGGAATGAAATGGAAAAGTATGGAATTGAATGGAAAGGAATGGAATGGAAAGTTGAAATGAAATATCAGCTGAGATTGTGCCACTGCACTCCACCCTGTGTGACAGAGTGAGATCGTGTCCAAAGAAAGGAATGGAATGGAAGTTAGTGTAATGGAATTGATTGGGATAGAATGGAGTACAGTGGAGTGGAGTGGAGTGGAGTTGAGTGGAGGGAGAGGAATGGAGTGGAGTGGGGTGGAGTGGAGTGGAGTGGAATGGAATGGAATGGAATGGAATAGTGAAATGAAATGTGAGCTGAGATTCTTCCACTGCCCTCCAGCCTGTGTGACAGAGTCAGATCCTTTCAAAATAAAGGGAAGGAATAGAATGGAATGGAGTGGAATGGATTGGAATGGCATGGCATGGCATGGCATGGAAAGCAATGGCATGGAATGGAATGGAATGGCATGGAATGGAATAGAATGGAATAGAATGCAATGCAATGGTGAAATGTAATGTGACCTGACATTATGCGACTGCAGTCCAGCATGGGTGACAGAGTGAGATACTGTCAAAAGAAAGGAATGGAATAGAACAGAGTGGAATCAAATGAAATGGAACGGAATGCTGAAATGAAATGTGAAAAGAGATTCTGCCACTACACTCCAACCTTCGTGACAGAGTGATATCCTGTTGAAAGAAAGGAATGGAATGGAATGGACAGGTATGGAATGGAATGCAGTGGAGTGGAGGGGAGTGGGGTGGAGAGGAATGGATTGCGGTGGAGTGGAGTGGAGTGCAATGGAATGGAATGGAATGGAATGGAATGGTGAAACGAAATCTGAGCTGATATTGTGCCACTGCACTTCAGCTTGTGTGACTGATTGAGATCATGTCGAAAGAAAGGAATGGAATGGATTGGAGTGGAATGGAATGGAACAGAATGCAACGGAATGGAATGGAATGGAATGGAACAAAACAGAATGGAATGGAATGGAATGGAATGGAATGGAATGGAATGGAATGGAATGGAATGGAATGGAATGGAATTGAACAGGATGGAATGGCATGGAATAGAGTGGAGTGGAGTGGAATGAAATGGGATAGAGTGGATTGGAATGGAGTGGAGTAGCATAGAGTGGAGTGGAGTGGAGAGGAGTGTAGTGGAATGGAATGGAATGGAGTGGAGTGAAATGGAATGGAATGCAATGGTGAAATCTAATGTGAGCTGTGAATGTGCCCCTGCACACCATCCTGCGTGACAGAGTGAGATCCTGTCAAAAGAAAGTATTGGAAAGGGAAGGAGTGGAATGCAGTGGAAAGGAATGCAATGGAATGGAGTGTAGTGTAGTGGAGTGGAGTGCAATGTAATGGAGAGGAATTGAATCGAATAGAATGTAACGGAATGGAATCGAATGGAATGGAAAGGAATGGAGTGGAATGGAATGGAATGGCGGGGGAAGGAGTGTTGCAGAGTGGAGTTTAATGGAGTGGAATGGAATGGGATGGAATGGAATGGAATGAAGTGGAGTGGAGTGAAGTGGAGTGGAATGGAGTGGAGAGGAATGGAGTGGAATGGAATGGGATGGAGTGGAAGGGACTGGATTGGAGTGATGTGGAATGGAGTGGAATGGAGCGGAGAGGAGTGGACTAGAGTGGAGTGGAGTGGAATGGAATGGAATTTAATGGAATTTAATGGAATTGTGAAATGAAATGTGTGCTGAGATTGTGCCACTGCACTCCAGTCTGGGTTTCAGAGTGGGATACTTTCAAAAGAAAGGAATCAAATGGAATGAAGTGGAATGGAATTGAATGGAGTGGAGTGGAATGGA
Source organism: Pan paniscus (assembly GCF_029289425.2). NCBI lineage: Eukaryota > Metazoa > Chordata > Mammalia > Primates > Hominidae > Pan > Pan paniscus. The sequence goes on along the minus strand of NC_073273.2, from coordinate 27,586,245 downwards.
GTTCAATAGAATGGGATGGAATGGAATGCAATGGAATGGAATGGAATGGAATGGAATGGAGTGGAGTGGAGTAGAGTGGAGTGGAGTTTAATGGTGTGGAAAGGAATTTGATTTAATGGAATAAAATGGAGTGGAGTGGAGTTGAGTAGAGTGGAATGGAGTGGAACTCAATGGGATGGAATGGAGTGGAGTTGAGTGGAATGCAATGGAATGGAATGGTGAAATGAAATGTGAGATGAGATTGTTCCACTGCACTCCAACCTGGGTGACAGAGTGAGATCCTGTCGAAGGAAAAGAATTGAATGGAATGGAGTTGAATGGAAGGAATTGAGTGTAATGGAGTGGAGTGGAGTAGAGTGGAGTGGACTGGAGTGTAGTAGAGCAGATTGGAGTTGAGGGGGTTGCAGCCGAATAGAATGGGATGCATAGGAATGGAATGATGTAGAGTGTAGTGGAGTGGAGTGGAGTCGAATGGAGACCAGTGCACTGCAAATGCCGTGGAATGGAATGGAATGGAATAGAATGGAATGGAATGGAATGGAATGGAATGGAATGGAATGGAATGGAATGGAATAGAATGGTTTGGAGTGGAGTGGAGTGGAATGGAATGGAATGGAATGGAATGGAGAAATGAAATATGAGCTGAGATTCACCACTGCACTCCAGCCTGGGTGAGAGAGTGAGATCCTGCCTAAAGAAAGGAATGTAATGGAGTGGAGTAGAATGTAATGAAGTGGATAGGAGGGGAATGGAGTGGAGTGGAGTAGAATGTAATGGAGTGGAATGGGTTGGAATGGAATGGAAAGGAATGGAATGGAAAGGAGTGGAATGGAATGGATTCCAATTGAATGAAATGAAATGGAATGGAATGGAATGGATTCCAATTGAATGAAATGAAATGGAATGGAATGGAATGGACTGGAATGAAAAGGGTTGGAATGGAATGGAATGGAGTGGAGTGGAGTGGTTTTGAAAGTAGTGGAATGGAATGGGATGGAATAAAATGGAATGGAGTGGAGTGGACTGCAGTGGAGTGGATGGAGTGGAAAGGATTGAGATGGAGTGTAACGAAGTGGAGTGGATGGCAGTGGGGTTGAGGGGAGTGGATTGGAGTTTAGTTGAGTGGAATTGAGTGGAGTGGAATGCAACAGAACAGAACGCAATGGAATGGAATTGTGAAATGAAATGTAAGCTGAGATTGTGCCACTGCATTTCGGCCTGGGTGACAGCGTCAGATTCTGTCAAAAGAAAGGGATATAATGTAATGGAGTGTATTGGAATGAAATGGAATGGAATGGAGTGGAGTCGATTGGCGTGGAATGGAGCGGAGTGGAATATGATGTAATGGAAAGGAACGGAGTGTAGTGTAGTGGATTGGATTGGAGTGGAATGGAATGGGATTAAATAGAGAGGAGAGGAGTGGAGTGGAGTGGAATTGAATGGAATGGCGTGAAGTGGAATTGAGTGGATTGGAGTGGAATGGAGTGGAATATAATGGAATAGAAAGGAATGGTGAAATGAAATGTGATCTGAGATTGTGACACTGCTCTCCAGCCTGTGTGACAGAGTGAGATCCTATTTAAAGAAAGGTATGGAATACAATGAAGTGGAGGGGAATGGAAAGGAATTGAATGGAGTTGAGTGGAGTGGAATGGAATGGAATGGAATGGAATGGAATGGAATGGAATGGAATGGAATGGAATGGAATGGAATGGAGTGGAGTGGAGTGGCATGGAGTGGAGTGGAGTGGAGTCGAGTGGAATGGAATGGAGTGGAATGGAATGCAATGAAATGGAGTGGAGACTAGTGTAGTGCATGTAGTGGAATGGAATGGAATGGAATGAAATGGGACGGAATGGAGGGGAGTGGAGTGGAATGGAGTGGAATTGAAGGGAATGTAATGGAGTAGAATGGAATGGAGTGCAATGAAATGGAGTGTAGTGGAGTAGAGTGGATTGGAGTGGAGTGGAGGGGAGTGGAATGGAGTGAAGTGGAATGGGATGGAATGGAGTGTAGTAGAGTGGACTGGTATTAATGGAATGTACTGGAGTGGAATGGATTGGAGTTGAGTGGAATGGAATGGAATGCAATGGAATGGAATAGAATGGAATGGAATGGAATGGAATGGAATGGTGAAATTAAATGTGAGCTGAGGTTGTGCCACTGCACTATAGAATGTGGAGCAGAGTGAGACCCTGTCGAAAGAAAGGGATGGAGTGAAGTGGAATCGATTGAAGTGGAATAGAATGCAATGGAGTGGAGTTGAGTTTACTGGAGTGGAGTGGAGTGGAATGCTGTGGAATGGAATGGAATGGGATGGAATGGAGTGGAGTAGAGTAGAGTGGTGTGGAGTGGAGTGAAGTGGAATGGAGTGGAATGTAATGAGATTCAATGAAATGGAGTGGAGTGGAGTAGAGTGGACTAGAATGAAGTGGAGTGGAGTGGAATGGAGTGGAATGGGATGGGATGGATTGGAATGGAATGGAGTGGAGTGGAGTGGAGTGGAATGGAGTGGAATGGAGTGGGATGAAATGGGATGGAGTGGAGTAGACTGGAGTGGAGTGGCGGGTAATGGAGTGGAATGAAATGGAATGGAATGGAATGGAAGGGAATGGAGTTGAGTGGATTGAAGTGGAATGGACTGGAGTTGAGTGGATTGGAGTTGGGTGCAGTGGAGTGGAATGTTATGGAATGGAATGGAATGGAAAGCAATGCATTGGAAAGGTGAAGTGAAATATCAGCTGAGATTGTTCCAGTACACTCCCGCCTGGATGACAGAGTGACATCCTGTCAAAAGAAAGGAATGGAATGGAAGTTAGTGTAATGGAATGGATTGGGGTAGAATGGAGTGGAGTGGAGTTGAGTTGAGTGGAATGGAATGGAGTTGAAAGGAATGGAATCGAATGGAATGGAATGGTGAAATGAAATGTGAGCTGAGATTGTGACACTGCAGTCCAGACTTTTTGACAGGGTGAGATCCTGTCAAAATAAAGGAGTGTTATGCAATGGAGTTGAATGGAATGGAATGGAATTGAAACTGAGTATATTGGAGTGGAGTCGAGTGGAGTGGAGTGGAGTCAAGTGGAGTTGAGTGGATTGGAGTGGAATGTAGTGGAGTGGAATGGGATGGAATGGAATGGAGTGGAGTGGAGTGGAGTGGTGTGGAGTGGGATGGAATAGAATGGAATGGAATGCCACGGAATGGAATGGAATGATGAAATGAAATGTGAGCTGACACTGTGCCACTGCACTCCAGCCTGGGAGACAGAATGAGATCCTTTCAAAAAATTGTATGTAATACCCTGGATTGGAATAGAGTGGAATCGAAAGGAATGGAATGGAATGGAGTGCATTGGAGTGGAGTGGATTGGAGTGGAATGGAGTGGAATGGAATGGGACGAAATGGAATGCAGTGTAGTGGATTGGAGCACTTTGACGCCTATGGTGGAAAGGGAAATATCTTCACATAAAACCTAGACAGAAGCACGCTGAGAAACTTCTATGTGATTTGTTCATTCTTCTCACAGAGTTGAACCTTTCTTTTTATTTAACAGATTGGAAAGACTCTTTTTGTAGAATCTGCAAGTGGACACATGGAGCGATTTGAGGCATTTGGTGAAAAGAAAATATCTTCACATAAAAACTAGACAGAAGCATTCTGACAAACTTCTTTGTGATATATGCATTGAACTCACAGAGTTGAACTTTAGTTTTGATTGAGCAGTTTTGAAACACCATTTTTTTACTATCTGCAAGTGGACACTTGGAGTACACTGAGGCCTATTTTGGAAAAGGAAATATCTTCACAAAACTAGACAGAAGCATTCTGACAATTTTCTTTGTGATGTGTGTATTCATCTCACAGGGTTGAAACTTTCATTTGATTAAACAGCCTTGAAACACTTTGTACAATCTGCATGTGGACATTTGGAGCGCCTTGAAGCCTATGATGGAAAAGGAAGAGTCTTCACATAAAAACTATAGAAACATTCTGACAAACTTCTTTGTGATGTGTGCATTCATCTCACAGAGTTGAACCTTAATTTCCATTGAACACTTTTGAAACACTCTTTTTGTAGAATCTGCAAGTGAACATTTGGAGCTCTTTGAGTCCTTTGGTGGATAACGAAATATCCTCAAATAATAACTAGACAGAACCATTCTGAGAAACTTCTTTGTGATGTGTGCATTCATCTCACAGAATTGAATATTTATTTTGATTGAACAGCTTGGAAACACAGTTTTTGTAGAATCTACAAGTGGACATTAAGATTGCTTTGAGGCATATGGTGGATAACGAAATATCTTCACATAATAACTAGAAAGAATCATTCTGAGAAACTTCTCTGTGATGTGTGCATTCATCTCAGAGTTGAATATTTCTTTCGATTGAGCATCTTGCAAACACAGTTTTTGTAGAATCTGCAAGTGGACATTTGGAGCACTTTGATGCCTATGGTGGAAAGGGAAATATCTTCACACAAACACGCCACAGAAATATTCTGACAAACTCCTTCGTAATCTGTGCATTCGTCTCACGCAGTTGAACCTTCCTTTCATTGAGCAGTTCTGCAACACCCTTTTTGCAGAACCTGCAAGTGTACATTTAGAGCACTTTGAGGTGTATTGTGGAAAACGAAATATCTTCACATAAAAACTAGATGGAGGCATTCTGAAAAACTTCAATGTGTTGTGTGCATTCATCTTACAGCGTTGAACCTTTATTTTGATTGAGCAGTTTTGCAAGACTCTTTTAGTAAAATCTGTAAGGGGATATTTGGAACGAATTGCATCCATTGCCGGTAAAGGAAATATCTTCACGTAAAATCTAGACGGAAGCATTCGGAACAACTTATTTGTGATGTGTGCATTCAACTCACGGAGTTGAACCTTTCTTTTAACTGAGTAGTTTTGAAACACTCTTTTTGTAGAATCTGCAAGTGGATATTTGGAGCGCTTTGCCGCCTATAGTGGAAAAGGAAATATCTTCACATAAAAACTAGACCGAAGTATTCTGAGAAACTTCTTTGTGATGTGTACATTCATCCCTCAGACTTGAACATTTCTTTTGATTGAGCAGTTTTAAAACACACTTTTTGTAGAATCTGCAAGAGGATATTTAGAGGGCTTTGTGGCCTACTGAGATAAAGGAAATATCTTCACTTAGAAACTAGACAGAAGCATTCCGGGAAACTCATTTCTGATATGCGCATTCATCTCACAGAGTTAAAACGTTCTTTAGATTAAGCCGTTTGGAAACTCTCTTTTTATAGAACCTGGAAGTAGAAATTTGAAGCACTTAGAGGTCTATGGTGGGAAAAGAAATATCTTCACATGAAAACAACACAGAAGCATTCTGAGAAACTTCTTTGTGATGTGTGCATTCACCTCACAGAGTTGAACTTTCTTTTGATTGAGCAGTTTTGAAACATTCTTTTTGTAGAATCTACATGTGCATATTTGGAGCTCTTTCAGGCCTATGGTGGAAAAGGAAATATCTTCACATAAAAACTACACAGAAGCATTCTGAGAAACTTCTTTGTAATGTGTGCATTCAAACAACAGAGTTGAACCTATCTTTTGATAGAGCATTTTTTAAACTCACTTTTTGTAGAATCTGCAAATGGATATTTGGAGACCTTTGGGGCATATGGTGGAAAAGGAAATATTTTTACATAAAAATTACACAGAAGCATTCTAAGAAACTTCTTTCTGATGTGTGCACTCATCTCACAGAGTTGAAACTCTCTTTTGATTGAGCAGTTTTGAAACACTCTTTTTGTAGGGTCTTCAAGTGGATATTTGCTGTGCTTTGATTCCTATTGTGGAAAAGGAAATATCTTTCCACAAAAACTACACAGAAGCATTCGGAGAAACTTCTTTGTGATGTGTGCATTCATCTCACAGAGTTGAACATTTCTTTTGATTGAGTAGTTTGGAAACACTCTTTTAGTAAAATCTGCAAGTGGATATTTGGTGCACTTGGAAGTCTATTGTGGAAAAGGAAATATCTTCACATAAAAACTACACAGAAGCATTCCAAGAAACTTGTTTGTGATATGTACATTCAACTGACAGATTTGAACCTTTCTTTTGATTGAATAGTTTTGAAAATATCTTTTTGTAGAATCTGCAAGTGGATATTTGGAGTGCTCTGAGGCCTATGGTGGAAAAGGAAATATCTTTACATAAAAACTACACAGAAGCATTCTGAGAAACTACTTTGTGATGTGTGCATTCATATCACTTAGTTGAACCTATCTTTTGATAGAGCAGTTTTGAAACTCTCTTTTTGTAGAATCTGCAAGTGGATATTTGGAGCCCTTTGCAGCCTATGGTGGAAAAGGAAATATCTTCACATAAAAACTACACAGACGCATTCTGTGAAACTTCTTTGTGCTGTGTGCATTCAAACCACAGAGTTGAACCTATCTTTTGAATGAGCAGTTTTGAAACTCTCTTTTCATAGTATCTGCAAGTGGATATTTGGAGCCTTTTGTGGCCTACGGTGGGAAAATAAATATCTTCATATAAAAACTACACAGAAGCATTCTGAGAAACTTCTCAGTGATGTGAGCATTCTTCTCACATAGTTGAACCTTTATTTTGATTGAGCAGTTTTGAAACACTGTTTTTTTAGAATCTGCAAGTGAATATTTGGAGCCTTTTGGGGCTTATTGTGGAAAAGGAAATATCTTCACATAAAAACTACATAGAAGCATTCTGAGACACTTCTTTGTGGTATGTGCATTCATCTCACAGAGGTGAAACTTTCTTTTGATGGAGCAGTTTTGAAAAAATCTTTTTGTAGAATCTGCAAGTGGATATTTGGAGCACTTTGAGGCCCATTGTGGAAAAGGAAATATCTTCACATAAAAACTACACAGAAATATTCTGAGAAACATCTTTTTGTTGTGCTCATTCAACCCACAGAGTTGAAGTATCTTTGGATTGAGCAGTTTTGAAATACTCTTTTTGTAAAATCTGCAAGTGGATATTTTGAGTGTTTTGAGAACTATTGTGGAAAAGGAATTATCTTCTCATAAAACCTACGTTGAAGGTTTCTGAGAAATTTCTTGTGATGTGTGCATTCATCTCACAGAGTTGAACATTTCCTATGATTGAGCAGTTTGGAAATACTCTTTTCATAGAATATGAAAGTGGATATTTGGAGCCCTTTGAGGCCTATTGTGGAAAAGGAAATATCTTCACATAAAAACTACAGAGAAGCATTCTGAGAAACTTCTTTGTGATGTGTGCATTCATCAAACAGAATTGAACATTTCTTTTGATTGTGCAGTTTTGAAACAATCTTCTTGTGGTATCTGCAAGTGGATATTTGGAGTGTTTTAAGACCTAAGGTGGGAAAGGAAATATCTTCACATAAAAATTACACAGAAACATTCTGAGAAACTTCTTTGTGATGTGTGCATTCATCTCATATATTTGAACCTTTCTTTTCATTGTGCAGTTTCCAAACAATCTTTTTCTAGAATGTGTAAGTGGATATTTGGAGCACTTTGTGGACTATGGAGGGAAAAGAAATATCTTCACATAAAATCTACACAGTAGCATTGTGAGAAAATACTTGTGATATTTGTGTTCAACTCACAAAGTTGAACATATTGTTTGATAGAGCAATTGTGAATCTCTCTTTTTGTAGAATCTGTAAGTGGATATTTGGAGCCCTTTGTGGCACATGGTAGAAAAGGAACTATCCTCACAGAAAAACTACCCAGAAGCATTTTGAGAAACTTCTTTGTGATTTGTGCACTCATCTCACGGTGTTGAAACTTTATTTTTATTGAGCAATTTTGAACATTCTTTTTATAGAATCTACAAGTGGATATTTGGATTGGTTTGAGACCTATGGTAGAAAAAGAACTATCTTCACCGAAAAACTACACAGAAGCATTTTGAGAAGCTTCTTCTTGATGTATGCATTCAACTCACAGAGACGAACTGATCTTTTGATAGAGCAGTTTTGAAACTCACTTTTGTAGAATCTGCAGGTGGATATTTGGAGTACATTGCAGCCTATGGTGAAAAAGGAACTATCTTCGCATAAAAACTAGGCAGAAACATTCTGAGAAACAAGTTTGTGATGTGTACATTCATCTCACAGAGTTGAAATCATTTTTTGATTTGAGTAGTTTGGAAACACTCTTTTTGTGGAATCTGTAAGGGGATATTTGAAGCGTTTTGCACGCTGTTGTGGAAAAGGAAATATCTTCTTATAAAAACTACACAGAAGCATTCTGAGAAACTTCTTTGTGATGTGTGCATTCATCTCACAAAGTTGAACCATTCTAATGGTTGAGCAGATTGGAAAAACTGTTTTTGTTGAATCTGCATGTGGATATTTGGAGCGCTTTGAGGCCTTTGGTGGAAAAGGAAATATGTTCACATAAAAACTACACAGAAGCATTCTGAGAAACTGCTTTGTGGTGTGTGCATTCATCTCACAGTGTTGAACATTTCTTTTGATTGAGCAGTTTTCAAAGTCTCCTTTTGTAGAATCTGCAAGTGGATATTTGGAGTGCTTTGAGGTGTATGGCAGAAAAGGAAATATCTTCACAAGAAAACTACACAGAAACACTCTGAGAAACTACTTTGTGATGTGTGCATTCAACTCACAGAGTTGAACCTATCTATTGATAGAGCAGTTTTGAAGTTCTCTTTTTGTAGAATCTGTAAGTGGATATTTGTAGCCTATTTTGGCCTGTGGTGGAAAAGGAAATAACTTCACATAAAAACTACACAGAAGCCTTCTGATATACTTCTTTGTGATGTGTGCATTCAGCTAACCGATTTGAGCCTTTCGTTTCATTGAGTAGTTTTGAAACACTCTTTTTAGAATCTGCAAGTGGCTGTTTGGACCGCTTTTAGGCCTATGATGCAAAAGGAAATACCTTCACAAAAAAACTACACAGAAGTATCCTGAGAAACGTCTTTGTGATGTGTGCATTAACTTCACAAAATTGATCTTTTCTTTTGATTGAGCCATTTGGAAACACTATTTTTGTATAATCTACAAGTGGATATTTGGAGCGCTTTGAGGCTTACTGGGGAAAAGGAAATATCTTCACATAAAAACTACACAGAAGCATTCTGAGAATCTGCTTTGTGGTGTGTGCATTCATCTCACAGTGTTGAACGTTTCTTTTGATTGAGCAGTTTTCAAAGTCTCCTTTTGTAGAATCTGCAAGTGGATACTTGGAGTGCTTTGAGGTGTATGGCAGAAAAGGAAATATCTTCACAGGAAAACTACACAGAAACACTCTGAGAAACTACTTTGTGATGTGTGCGTTCAACTCACAGAGTTGAACCTATCTATTGATAGAGCAGTTTTGAAACTCTCTTTTTGTAGAATCTGTAAGTGGATATTTGTAGCCCTTTGTGGCCTGTGGTGGAAAAGGAAATATCTTCACATAAAAACTACACAGAAGCCTTCTGATATACTTCTTTGTGATATGTGCATTCAGCTAACTGATTTTAGCCTTTCATTTCATTGAGTAGTTTGAAACACTCTTTTTTAGAATTTGCAAGTGGCTATTTGGACCGCTTTTAGGCCTATGATGGAAAAGGAAATACCTTCACAAAGAAACTACACAGAAGTATCCTGAGAAACTTCTTTGTGATTTGTGCATTAATCACACATAATTGATCTTTTCTTTTGATGGAGCCGTTTGGAAACACTATTTTCATATAATCTACAAGTGGATATTTGGAGCGCTTTGAGGCTTATTGGGGAAAAGGAAATATCTTCACATAAAAACTACACAGAAGCATTCTGAGAAACTTCTTTGTGATGTGTGCATTAATATCACAGAGTTGAACCTTTCTTTTGATTGAGTAGTTTTGAAACAATCTTTTAGTAGAATCTGCAATTGGATATTTGGAGCACATTTAGGGCTACTGTGGAAAAGGAAATATCTTCCCATAAAAACTACACAGAAGCATTCTCAGAAACTTCTTTGTGATGTGTGCATTCATCTCAAAGTTTTGAAACTTTCTTTTGATTGAGCAGTTTTGAAACAAACTTTTTATAGGATCTGCAGGTGGATATTTGAAGCATTTTGAGGCCTATGGTGGAAAAGGAATTATTTTCACATAAATACTACACAAATGCATTCTGACGAATTTCTTTGTGATGTGTGCATTCAACTCACTGTGTTCAACCTATCTTTTGATTGAGCAGTTTTGAGTCTTTCTTTTTTTAGAATTTGCAATGAGATACTTGGAACCCTTTGTGGCATATGGTGGAAAAGGAAATATCTTCACATAAAAACTACACAGAAGCATTCTGAGGAACTCCTTCGTGATGTATGCATTCATCTCACAGGGTTGAACATTTCTTTTAATTCAGGAGTTTTGAAGCACTCTTTTTATAGAATCTGCAAGTATATATTTGAAGGCCTTTGAGGCCTATTGTGGAAAAGGAAGTATCTTCACATAAAAACTAGGCAGAAGCATTCTGGGAAACTATTTGGTGATGTGTGCATTCCTCTCACAGAGTTGAACATTTCTTTTGATTGAACAGTTTGGAAGCACTCTTTTTGTAGAATCTGCAAGTAGATATTTGGAGCGCTTTGAGGTCTGTGGTGGAAAAGGAAATATCTTCAGATAAAAACTACACAGAAGCATTCTGACAAACTTCTTTGTGCTGTGTGCCTTCATATCACAGAGTTGAACCTATCTTTTGATAGAGTAGTTTTGAAACTGTCTTTTTGTAGAATCTGCAAGTGGATATTTGGAGCCCTTTGCTGCCTATGGTGGAAATGGAAATATCTTCACATAGAAATTACACAGAAGCATTCTGAGAAATTCCGTTGTGATGTGTGCATTCATCTGACAGAGTTGAGCCTTTCATTTGATTGAGCTGTTTTGAAACACTCTTTTTGTCGGATCTGCAAGTGGATATTTGGAGCGATTTGAGGCTTATTGTGGAAAAGGAAATATCTTCACATAAAAACTACACAGAATGATTCTGAGAAACTTCTTTGTGTGCCTTCATGTCACAGAGTTGAACCTATCTTTTGATTGACCAGTTTTGAATCTCTCATTTTGTAGAATCTGCAAGTGGATATTTGGAGCATTTTGCAGACTATTTTGAAAAGAAAATATCTTCACATAAGAACTACACAGAAGCATTCTGAGAAACTTCTTTCTGATGTGTGCATTCATCTCACAGAATTGAACATTTCTTTTGATTGAGCAGTTTTGAAACACTCGTTTTATGGTGTCTGCAAGTGGATAATTGAAGCTCTTTGAGACCTATTGTGGAATAGGAAATATTTTCTCGTAAAAACTACACAGAAGCACTCTGAGAAACTTATTTGTGAGGTGTGCATTCTTCTCACAGAGTTGAACCTCTCTTTTGATTGAGCAGCTTTGAAATCCTCTTCTTTTAGAACCTGCAGGTGGATATTCAGAGTGCTTTGAGGACTATTATGAAAAAGGAAGTACCTCCATGTAAAAACTACACATAAGTATTGTGAGAAATTTCTTGTGATGTGTGCATTCATCTCACAGAGTTGAAATTTATTTTGATTTAGCAGCTTTTAAACAATCATTTTGTAGAATATGAAAATGGATATTGGGAGTGCTTTTAGGCCTCTGGTGGAAAAATAAATATCTTCACATAAAAACTGCACAGAAGTAGGGGGCAGAGCCAAGATGGCCGAATAGGAACAGCTCCAGTCTACAGCTCCCAGCATGAGAATCACAGAAAATGGGTGATTTCTGCATTTCCATCTGCAGTACCGGGTTCCTCTGACCAGGGAGTGCCAGACAGTCGGTGCAGGTCAGTGGGTGCATGAACCATGCATGAGCCAAAGCAGGGCAAGGCATTGCCTCACTTGGGAAGTGCAAGGGGTCAGGGAGTTCCCTTTTCTAGTCAAAGAAAGGGGTGACAGACAGCACCTGGAAAATCGGGTCACTCCCACCCAAATACTGCACTTTTCCAGTGGGCTTAAAAGACGGTGCACCAGGAGATTATATCCTGCACATGGCTCAGAGCATCCTATGACCATGGAGTCTTGCTGATTGCTAGCACAGCAGTCTGAGATCAAAATGCGAGGCAGCAGTGAGGCTGGTGGAGGGGAGACCAACATTGCCCAGGCTTGCTTAGGTAAACAAAGCAGCTGCTAAGTTCGAACTGGATGGAGCCCACCACAGCTCAAGGAGGCCTGCCTGCCTCCATAGGCTACACCTCTTGGGGCAGGGCACAGACAAACAAAAAGACAGCAGTAACCTCTGCAGACTTAAATGTACCTGTCTGACAGCTTTGAAGAGAGCAGTGGTTCTCCCAGCATGCAGCTGGAGATCTGAGAACAGGTAGACTGCCTCCTCAAGTCGGTCCCTGACCCCTGACCCACAAGCAGCCTAACTGGGAGGCACCCCTCAGTAGGGGCACACTGACACCTCACACGGCTGGGTACTCCTCTGAGACAAAACTTCCAGAGGAACGATCATACAACAGCATTCGCGATTCATGAATATCCACTATTCTCCAGCCACTGCTGCTGATACCCAGGCCAACAGGGTTTGGAGTGGACCTCTAGCAAACTCCAACAGACCTGCAGCTGAGGGTCCTGACTGTTAGAAGGAAAACTAACAAACAGAAAAGACATCCACACCAAAAACCCATCTGAACATCACCATCATCACAGACCAAAAGTAGATAAAACCAAAAAGATGGGGAAAAAACAGAGCAGAAAAAGTGGAAACTCTAAAAAGCAGAGTGCCTCTCCTCCTCCAAAGGAAAACAGTTCCTCACCAGCAATTGAACAAAGCTGGATGGAGAATGACTTTGACAAGCTGAGAGAAGAAGGCTTCAGATGATCAAATCACTCCGAGCTATGGAAGGACATTCAAACCTAAGACAAATAAATTTAAAACTTTGAAAAAAATTTAGAAGAATGTATAACTAGAAAGCCTCAGGAACTGATGTGATCAACTGGAAGAAAGGGTATCCGTGATGGAAGATGAAATGAATGAAATGAATTGAGAAGGGAAGTTTAGAGAAAAAAGAATAAAAAGAAATGAGCAAAACCTCCAAGAAATATGGGACTATGTGAAAAGACCAAATCTACATCTGATTGGTGTACCTGAAAGTGATGGGGAGAATGGAACCAAGTTGGAAAACACTCTGCAGAATATTAACCAGGAGAACTTCCCCAATCTAACAAGGCAGGAAATACAGAGAACATCACAAAGATACTCCTCGAGAAGTGTAACTCCAAGACACATAATTGTCAGATTCACCAAAGTTGAAATGAAGGAAAAAAAATGTTAAGGGCAGCCAGAGAGAAAGGTCGGGTTATCCTCAAAGGGAAGCCCATCAGACAAACAGTGGATCTCTCAGCAGAAACTCTAAAAGCCAGAAGAGAGTGAGGGCCAATATTCAACATTCTTAAATAAAAGAATTTTCAACCCAGAATTTCATATCCAGCCAAACTAAGCTTCATAAGTGAAGGAGAAATAAAATAGTTTACACACAAGCAAAAGCTGAGAGATGTTGAAATAGAAAAGCAAGAGCAAACACATTCAAAAGCTAGCAGAAGGCAAGAAATAACTAAAATCAGAGCAGAACTGAAGGAAATAGAGACACAAAAAATCCTTCAAGAATTAATGAATCCAGGAGCCGTTTTTTTGAAAGGATCAACAAAATTGATAGACTGCTAGCAAGACTAATAAAGAATAAAAGAGAGAAAAATCAAATAGATGCAATAAAAAATGATAAAAGGGATATCACCACCGATCCCACAGAAATACAAACTACCATCAGAGAATATTATAAACACCTTTATGCAAATAAACTAGAAAATCAAGAAGAAATGGATAAATTCCTCGACACATACACTCTCCCAAGACTAAACCAGGTAGAAGTTGAATCTCTGAATACACCAATAACAGGAGCTGAAATTGTGGCAATAATCAATATATACCAAAAAAAAAAAAAAAAAAGAGTCCAGGACCAGATGGAATCCGAGCCAAATTCTACCAGAGATACAAGGAGGAATTGGTAGCATTCCTTCTGAAACTATTCCAATCAATTGAAAAAGAGGAAATCCTCCCTAACTCATTTTATGAGGCCAGCATCATCCTGATACCAAAGCTGGGCAGAGAAACAAACAAAAAAGAGAATTTTACACCAATAACCTTGATGAACATTGATGCAAATATCCTCAATAAAATACTGGCAAACCGAATCCAGCAGCACATCAAAAAGTTTATCCACCATGATCAAGTGGGCTTCATCCCTGGGATGCAAGGCTGGTTGAACATATGCAAATCGATAAACGTAATCCAGCATACAAACAGAACCAAAGACAAAAACCACATGATTATCTCAATAGATGCAGAAAAGGCCTTTGACAAAATTCAACAATGCTTCATGCCAAAAACTCTCAATAAATTAGGTATTGATGGGATGTATCTCAAAATAATAAGAGCTATCTATGACAAACCCACAGCCAATATCATACTGAACGGGCAAAAACTGGAAGCATTCCCTTTGAAAACTGGAACAAGACAGGGATGCCCCCTCTTTCCACTCCTATTCAACATAGTGTTGGATGTTCTGGCCAAGTCAATTAGGCAGGAGAAGGAAATAAAGGGTATTCAATTAGGAAAGAGGAAGTCAAATTGTCCCTGTTTGCAGACGACATGATTGTATATCTAGAAAACTCCATTGTCTCAGCCCAAAATCTCCTTAAGCTGATAAGCATCTTCAGCAAGCCTCAGGATACAAAATCAATGTACAAAAATTGCAAGCATTCTTATACACCAATAACAGACAAACAGAGACTCAAATCATGAGTGAACTCACATTCACAATTGCTTCAAAGAGAAAAAGATATCTAGGAATCCAAATTACAAAGGATGTGAAAAACCTATTCAAGGAGAACTATAAACCATTGCTCAATGGAATAAAAGGGGATACAAATGGAAGAAAATTCCATGCACATAGGTGGGAAGAATCAACATCGTGAAAATGGCCATACTGCCCAAAGTAATTTATAGATTCAATTCCATCCCCATCAAGCTACCAATGACTTTCTTCACAGAATTGGAGAAAACTACTTTAAAGTTCATATGGAACCAAAAAAGAGCCCTCATCACCAAGTCAATCCTAAGCCAAAAGAACAAAGCTGGAGTCATCACGCTACCTGACTTCAAACTATACTACAAGTCTACAGTAAACAAAACAGCATGGTACTGGTACCAAAACAGAGATATAGATCAATGAACAGAAAAGATCCCTCAGAAATAATGCCGCATATCTACAACTATCTGATTTTGACAAATCTGAGAAAAACAAGCAATGGGGAAAGGATTCCTATATAACAAATGGTGCTGGGAAAATTGGCTAGCCATATGTAGAAAGCTGAAAATGGATCCCTTCCTTACACCTCATACAAAAATCAATTAAAGATGGATTAAAGACTTAAACATTAGACCTAAAACCATAAAAACCCTAAAAGAAAACCTAGGCATTACCATTCAGGGCATGGGCATGGGCAAGGGCTTCATGTCTAAAACACCAAAAGCAATGGCGACAAATGCCAAAATTGACAAATTGTATCTAATTATACTAAAGAGCTTCTGCACAGCAAAAGAAACTACCATCAGAGTGAACATGCAACCTACAAAATGGGAGAAAATTTTCACAACCTACTCATCTGACAAAAGTCTAATATCCGGAATCTACAATGAACCCAAACAAATTTACAAGAAAAAAAACAAACAACCCCATCAAAAATTGGGCAAAGAATATGAACAGACACTTCTCAAAAGAAGACATTTATGCAGCCAAAAAACACATGAAAAAATGCTCACCATCGCTGACCATCAGAGAAATGCAAATCAAAACCACAAGGAGATACCATCTCACAGCTGTTAGAATGGCAATCATTAAAATGTCAGGAAACAATTGTTGCTGTAGAGGATGTGGAGAAATAGGAAAACCTTTACACTGTTGGTGGGACTGTAAACTAGTTCAACCATTGTGGAAGTCAGTGTGGTGATTCTTCTGGGATCTAGAACTAGAAATACCATTTGACCCAGCCATCCCATTACTGGGTATATACCCAAAGGACTATAAATCATGCTGCTATAAAGACACATGCACACGTATGTTTTTTGTGGCATGATTCACAATAGCAAAGACTTGGAACCAACCCAAATGTCCAAAAATGATAGACTGGATTAAGAAAGTGGGGCACATATACACTATGGAATACTATGCAGCCATGAAAAATGATGAGTTCATGTCCTTTGTAGGGACATGGATGAAATTGGAAATCATCATTCTCAGTAAACCATCGCAAGAACAATAAACAAAACACCACATATTCTCACTCATAGGTGGGAATTGAACAATGAGAACACATGGACACAGGAAGGGGAACACCACACTCTGGAGACTGTTATGGGGTGGGGGGAGGGGGGAGGAATAGCATTGGGAGATATACCTATTGCTAGATGACGAGTTACTGGGTGCAGCACACCAGCATGGCACGTGTATACATATGTAACTAACGTGCTCATTGTGCACATGTATGCTAAAGCATAAAGCATAATAATAATAAATAAAAGAAGAAGAAACTACACAGAAGCATTCTGAGAAAGTACTTTGTGATGTGTGTATGCAACTCTCAGTGTTGAACCTACCTTTTGATAGAGCAGTTTTGAAACTCTCTTTTTGTAGAATCTGTAAGTGGATATTTGGAGCCCTTTGCAGCCTATGGTAGAAAAGGAAATATCTTCACATGAAAACAACACAAAAGCATTCTGAGAAACCGCTTTATGATGTGTGCATTCATCTCACGGAATTTAACCTTTCTTTTGACTGAGCAATTATGAAACACTCTTTTTGTAGAATTTGCAAGTGGATATTTGGAGTACTTTGTGGCCTATCGTGGAAAAGGAAATATCTTTAGATAAAAACTACACAGAAGCATTGTGAGAAACTTCATTGTGATTTGTGCATTGATGTCACAGAGTTGAACCTTTCTTTTGATTGAGCAGTTTGGAAACACTCTTTTTGTAGAATCTGCAAGTGGATCTTTGGAGCACATTGAGGCCTATGTTGGAAAAGGAAATATCTTCACATAAAAACTTCACAGAAGCATTCTGAGAAACTTCTTTGTGATGTTTGCATTAAACTCTCAGAGTTGAACCTATCTTTTGATAGAGCAGTTTTGAAACTCACACTTTGTAGCATCTTCAAGTTGATATTTAGAGCCGTTTCTGGCCTAAGGTGGAAAAGGTAATATCTTCACATAAAAACTGCACAGAAGCTTGGTACTAGTACCAAAACAGAGGTATTGATCAATGGAACAGAACAGGGCCCTCAGAAATAATGCCGCATATCTACAGCTATCTGATCTTTGACAAACCTGAGAAAAACAAGCAATGGGGAAGGATTCCCTATTTAAGAAATGGTGCTGGGAAAACTGGCTAGCCATATGTAGAAAGCTGAAACTGGATCCCTTCCTTACACCTTATACAAAAATTAATTCAAGATGGATTGAAGACTTAAACGTCAGACATAAAACCATAAAATCCTAGAAGAAAACCTAGGCCTTACCATTCAGGACATGGGTATGGGCAAGGACTTCATGTCTAAAACACCAAAAGCAATGGCAACAAACGCCAAAACTGACAAGTGGGATCTCTTTAAACTAAAGAGCTTCTGCACAACAAAAGAAACTACCATCAGAATGAAGAGGCAACCTACAGAATGGGAGAAAATTTTCACAACCTACTCATCTGACAAAGGGCTAATATCCAGAATCTACAATGAACTCAAACAAATTTACAAGAAAAATAAAACAACCCCATGAAAAAGTTGGCAAAGGGCGTGAACAGACACTTCTCAAAAGAAGACATTTATGCAGCCAAAAAACACAATGAAAAATGCTCACCATCTCTGGCCATCAGAGAAATGCAAATCAAAACCACAAGGAGATACCATCTCACACCAGTTAGAATGGCAATCATTAAAAAGTCAGGAAACAACAGGTGCTGGAGAGGTGGAGAAATAGGAACACTTTTACACTGTTGGTGGGACTGTAAACTAGTTCAACCATTGTGGAAGTCAGTGTGGTGATTCCTCTGGGATCTAGAACTTGAAATACCATTTGTCCCAGTCATCCCATTACAGAGTATGTACCCAAAGGACTATAAATCATGCTGCTATAAAGACACATGCCCATGTATGTTTGTTGTGGCACTATGCACAGCAGCAGAGACTTTGAAACAACCCAAATATCCAACAATGATAGACTGGAGTAAGAAAATATGACACGTATACACGATGGAATACTATGCAGCCATAAAAAAGGATGAGTTCATGTACTTTGTAGGGGCATGGATGAAATTGGAAATCACCATTCTCAGTAAACAATCACAAGAACAAAAAACCAAACACCAAACACCACATATTCTCACTCATAGGTGGGTATTGAACAATAAGAACACATGGACACAGGAAGGGGAACATCACACTCTGGGGACTGTTGTGGGGTGTTTGGAGAGGGGAGGGATAGCTTTAGGAGATATACCTAGTGCTAAATGACGAGTTAATGCAGCACACATGCATGGCACATGTTTACATATGTAACCAAACTGCACATTGTGCACATGTACCCTAAAACTTAAAGAATAATAATAATAAAATTAAATTAAAAAACTACACAGATGCATTCTGCGAAATTTCTTTGTGATGTTGGCTTTCATCTCACAGAGTTGAAACTTACATTTGATTGAGCAGTTTTGAAACAATCTTTTTGTAGTATCTGCAAGTGGATATTAGGAGGACTTTGAGGCCTATGGTGGAAAAGGAAGTATCTTCACATTAAAACTACACAGAAGCATTCCGAGAAACTTGTTTTTGATATGTGCATTCAACTGACAGAGTTGAACTTTTCTTTGGATTGAATAGTTTGGAAAATCCCTTTTTTGTAGAATCTGCAAGTGGATATTTGGATCGCTGTGAGGCCTATGGTGGAAAAGGAAATATCTTCACCTAAGAACTACACAGAAGCATTCTGAGAATCTCCTTTGTGATGTGTGCATTCATCTCACAGAGTTGAACATAACTTTGATATAGCAGATTTGAACTCTCTTTTTGTAGAATCTGCAAGTGGATAATTGGAGCCCATTGCAGCCTATTTTGGAAAAGGAAATATCTTCACATAAAAACTACAGAGAAGCATTCTGATAAATACCTTTGTGATGTGTGCATTCAATTCACAGAGTTGAAACTAACTTTTGATAGAGTAGTTTTGAAACTCTCTTTTTGTAGAATCTGGAGTGTGTATTTAGAGCCCTTTGCAGCTTAAGATGGAAAAGGAAATATTGTCACATAAAAACAACACAGAATCATTCTGATAAATTTCTTTCTGATGTGTACATTCATCTGACAGTGTTGAGACTTTCATTTGAGCAGTTTTGAAACCCTCTTTTTGTATAATATGCAAGTGGATATTTGGAGATCTTTGAGGCCTGTGGTGAAAAAGAAAATATCTTCACATAATAACTCCACAGAAGCATTCTGAGAAACTTCTTTGTGATGTGTGTGTTCATCTCACATAGTTGAAACTTTCTTTTAATTGAACAATTTTGAAACACTCTTTTTGTATACTATGCCAGTGGTTATTTGGAGCGCTTTGAAGCCTATTGTAGAAAAGAAAATATCTTCACATAAAAACTACACAGAAGCATTCTGAGAAACTTCTTTGTGATGTGTGCATTCATCTCACAGACTTGAATATTTCTTCTGATTGAGAAGACTTGAAACACGCTTTTTATGGAATCTACAAGTGGATATTTGAAGTGCTTTGAAGCCTATTGTGGAAAACAAATATCTTCACATAAAAACTACACAGAAACATTCTGAGAAACTACATTGCACTGTGTGCATTCATCTCACAGAGTTGAACTTCTTTTTCTATCGAGCAGTTTTGAAACACTCTTTTTGTAGAATCTCCAGTTGGATATTTGGAGTGCTTTGAGGACTAGTGTGGAAAAGGAGGTATCTCCACATAAAAACCACACAGAAGCATTCTGAGAATCTTCTTCTGATGTGTGTATTCATCTCACAGAGATGAACCTTTCTTTTGTTTGAGCAGTTTCGAGACACTCTTTTTGTAGAATATGCAAGTGGGTATTTGGAGCATTTTGAGTCCTATGGTGGAAAAACAAATACCTTCACATAAAAACTAACAGAAGCATTCTGAGAAACTTCTTTGTGATGTATGCATTCATCTCACAGTTGAGATTATCTTTTGATTGAGCAGTTTTGAATCTCCCTTTTGGTAGAATCTGCAAGTGGATATTAGGAGACCTTTGTGGCCGATGGTGGGAAAGGAAACATCTTCCTATGAAAACTACACAGAAGCATACTGAGAAATGTCTTTGTGTTGTTGGCATTCATCTCACAGAGTTGAAACTTTCATTAGATTGAGCAGTTTTGAAACAATCTTTTCATAGAATCTGCAAGTGGATATTTGGAGTGCTTTGAGGCCTATCATGGAAAAGGAAATACCTTCACAGAAAAACTACACAGAAGCAGTCTCAGAAACTACTTTGTGATGTGTGCATTCATCTCACAGATTTGAAATTTTCTTTTGATTTAACAGTTGGAAACACTGCTTTTGTAGAATCTCCAAGTGGATATTTGTAATACTTTGAGGCCTATTGTGGAAAAAGAAATATCTTCACATAAAAACTACACAGAAGCATTTTGAGAAACTTCTTTGTGATGTGTGCCTTCATCTCACAGAGGTGAACCTTTCTTTTGATTGAGAAGTTTTGAAACACTCTTTTCACAGAATCTGCAAGTGGATATTTGGAGCGCTTAGAGACCTACGGTGGAAAAGAAAGTATCTTCACATGAAAACTACACAGAAGCATACTGAGAAACTACTTTGTGATGTGTGCATTCACATCACAGAGTTTAACCTTTCTTTTGTTAGAGCAGTTTTGAAACTCTCTTTTTTTAAAATCTGCAAGTGGATATTTAGAGCCCTTTGTGGCCTATGGTGGAAAAGGAAATATCTTCACATAAAAACTACGCAGAAGCACTCTGAGAAATTTCTTCATGATGTCTTCATTCATCTCACAGAGTTGAACCATTCTTTTGATTGAGGAGTTTTGAGACACTCTTTTTGTAAAATCTGCAAGTGGATATTTGGAGCACTTTGAGAACTATGGTGGAAAAGGAAATATCTTCACAAAAAAACCACAAAGAAGCAATCAGAGAAACTTCTTGGTGATGTATCCATTTAACTCACAGGGTTGAACACATCTTTGGTGGAGCTGTTTTGAAACTCTCTTTTGTAGAATCTGCAAGTGGATATTTGGAGTCATTAGTGGTCTATGGTGGAAAAGGAACTATCTGAAAAAAAAAAAATAAAAACTACACAAAAGCATTCTGAGAAACTTCTTTGTCATGTGTGCATTCAACTGGCAGAGTTGAACCTAACTTTTGACACAGCACTTTTGAAACTCTCTTTTTGTAGATTCGGCAGGTGAATATTTGGAGTCCTTTGTGGCCTATGGTGGAAAAGAAAATATCTTCACCTAAACACTTCACAGAAGTATTCTAAGAAACTTCTTTGTGATGTGTGCATTCATCTCACAGATTTGAACCTTTCATTTGAATGAGCAGTTTTGAAACACTCTTTTTGTAGAATCTTCAAGTGGATATTTGGAGGGCTTCAAGGCCTAATGTTGAAAAGGAAATATCTTCACACTAAATCTACACAGAAACATTCTGAGACTCTTCTTTGTGGTGTGTGCATTCATCTCATAGAATTGAATCTGTCTTTTGATTTAGCAGTTTTGAAACACTCTTTTTGTAGAATCTCTAAGTGGATATTTGGAGCACTTTGAGGGCTATGGTGGAGAAGGAAATATCTTCACATAAAAACTACACAGAAGCCTTCTCAGGAACTTCTTTGTGATGTATGCATTCAACCCACAGAGTTGAGCCTATCTTCTGTTGGAGCAGTTTTGAAACTGTTTTTAGAATCTGCAAGTGGATATTTGGAGCCATTTGCAGCCAATGGTGGAAAAGGAAATATCTTCACATAATAACCACACAGAAGCATTCTGAGAAACGTCTTTGTGATGTGTGCATTCATCTCACAGAGTTGAACCTCCTTTTGATTGAGCAATTTTGAAACACTCTTTTTGGAGAATCTGCAAGTGGATATTTGGAGGGCTTTGAGGACTTTGGTGGAAAAGGGAATGTCTTCACATAAAAACTAAGCAGAAGCATTCTGAGAAACTTCTTTGTGATGTGTGTATTCAACTCGAACGATTGAACCTCTCTTTTGATAGAGCAGTTTTGAATCTTTTTTTGTAGAATCTGCATGTGGACATTTTGAGCTGTTTGTGGCCAATTGTGGAAAAGGATATATCTTTCCATAAAATTGACACAGAAGCATTCTGGGAAACTTCTCTGTGATGTGTGCATTCATCTTACAGAATTGAAACTTTTCTTTCATTGAGCAGTTTGGAAACACTCATTTTGTAGAATCTGCAATTGGATATTTGGAGCCCTTTGAGGCCTATTGTGGAAAAGGAAATATCTTCACATAAAAACTACACAGAAGGATTCTGAGAAACTACTTGGTGATGAATAAATTCATCACACAGAATTGAATCTTTCTTTTGATTGAGCAGTTTTGAAACATTCTTTTTGTAAAATCTGCAAGTGTATACTTGGCGAGCTTTGTGGCCTGTGGCAGAAAATGAAATGTCTTCAAATAAAAACTAGACAGAAGGATTCTGAGAAACTTCTTTGCGATGTGTGCATTCATCATACAAAGGTGAAACTTTCCTTTAATTGAGCAGTTTACAAACACTACTTGTCTGGAGTCTGCTAGTGGATATTTGGAGCGATTTGCAGCTTATGGTGTAAAAGAAAATATCTTCACATAAAAAGTAGACAGAAGCATTCTGAGAAAGTTCTTTGTGATGTGTGCATTCATCTCACAGTGCTGAACCTTTCTTTTGATTGAGCACTTTGGAAACCCTCTTTTGGAGAATCTCTAAGTGGATATTTGGAGGGGTTTGAGGCCTATGGTGGAAAAGGAAATATCTTCACATAATAACTAAACAAAAGCATGCAGAGACACTTCTTTGTGATGTGTACATTCATCTCAAAGAGTTAAACATTTCTTTTGATTGAGCTGTTTTGAAACACTGTTTTTGTATAGTCTGCAATTGGATATTTGCCACAATTTGCAGCCAATGGTGTAAAGGGCAATACCTTCATATAAAAACTAGACAGAAACATTCTGGGAAACTTCCTTGTCATGTGTGCATTCATCACACAGAGTTGAACCTTTCTTTTTATTGAGCAGTTTGGAAACACTCTTTTTGTAGAAACTGTAAGTGGATATTTGGAGCACTTTGAGGCCTATGGTGGAAAAGAAAATATCTTCACATAAAAACTAGACAGAAGCATTCTCAGAAACTTCTTTGTGATGTGTGCATTCATGTCACAGAGTTGAATCTTTCTTTTGATTGGGCAGTTTTGAAACACTCCCTTTGTAGAATCTGCCAGTAGACATTTGGGATGACTTGTGGCCTATGGTAAAAAAAGGAAATATCTTCACACAAAAACAGAAGCATTCTGAGAAACTTCTTTGTGATGTATACATTCATCTCACAGAGTTAAACTTTTCTTTTGATTGAGCAGTTTTGTAACACTCTTTTGGTAGAATTTGCAAGTAGATATTTGGAGCGTTTTGAGTCCCATGGAGGAAAAGGGAATATCTTCACGTAAAAACTGGACAGAAACATTTTGAGAAAATTCATGATGTATGCATTCTTCTCATACATGAGTTGAACTTTCTTTTGATTAAGGAGTTTTGAAACACTCTTTGTAAACAATCTTCCTGTGGATATTTGGAGCCCTTTGGGTCCTATGTTGGACAAAGAAATATCTTCATATAAAAACTACACAGAAGTATTCTGAGAAACTTCTTTATGATGTGTGCATTAAAGTCACAGAGTTGAACCTTTCTTTTGATTAATTAGTTTGGAAACACTCTTTTAGTGGAATATGTAAATGGGTATTTGGAGCACTCTGTGGCTTATGGTGGAAAAGGAAATATCTTCATATAAAAACTTGACAAATGCATTCTGAGAAAACTCTTTGTGATGTGTGCATTCACCTCACAGAGCTGTACCTTTCTTTTGATTGAGCAGTTTTGAAAAACTCTTTTTGTAAAATCTGCAAGTGTGTATTTGGAGTACTTTGCGGCCTATGGTGGAAAACGAACTATCTTCACTTAAAAACTAGGCAGAAGCATTCTGAGAAACCTCTTTGTGATGTGTGCATTCATCTCACAGAGTTGAACAGTTCTTTTAACTGAACAGTTTTGAAACACTCTTTTTGTGGAATCTACAAGTGGATATACGGAGGGCTTTCAGGCTTAATGTGGAAAAGAATTATCTTCACATAAAACTTCACAGAAGATTTCTGAGAAACTTCTATGTTATGTGTGCATTCATCTCGCAGAGTTGAACATTTCTTTTTATTAAGCAGTTTTGAAACACACTTTTTGTGGAATCTGCAAGTGGATATTTGGAGCAATTTGTGGCCTAAGGTGGAAAAGGAAATATCTTCACATAAAAACTAGACAGAAGCATTCTGAGGAATTTCTTTTTGATGTGTGCATTCATCTCACTGAGTTGAAAATTTCTTTGATTCAGCATTTTTGAAACACTCTTTATGTAGAATATGCAAGTGGATGTTTGGAGCACTTTGCCATCTATTGTGGAAACGGAAATATCTTCACATAGAAACTAGACAGAAGCATTCTGAGAAACTTCTTTCTCATGTGTGCCTTCAGCTCATAGAGTTGAATCTTTTTTTTGATTGAGCACATTGAGGCCTATGGTCGAAAAGGAAATATCTTAACATAAAAGCTAGACAGAAGCATTCTGAGAAACTACTTTGTTATGTGTGCATTCATCTCAAAGTGTTGAATCTTTCTTTTGATTGAGCAGTTTTGAAACACTCCTTTTGTCGAATGTGCAAGTGGATATTTGGAGCACTTTGCAGACAATTGTGGAAAAGGAAATATTTTCAATAAAAACAAGACAGAAACATTCTGAGGATCTTGTTTGTTATGTCTGCATTCAACTCACAGAGATGAAACTTTCTTTTCATTGAGCTGTTTTGAAACACTTTTTTTGTGGAATCTACAAGTGGATATTTGGAGTGCTTTGTGGCCTAGGTGAAAAAGGAAATATCTTCACATAAAAACTTGACAGAAGCATTCTGAGAAACTTCTTTTTGACGTGTGTGTTCATCTCACTGAGTTGAAAATTTCTTTTGATTCACCATTTTTGAAACACTCTTTTTGTAGAATCTGCAAGTGGATGTTTGGAGCACTTTGGTGTCAATGGTGGAAACGGAAATATCTTCACACAGAAACTAGACAGATGCATTCTGAGAAACTTCTTTCTCATGTGTGCATTCATCTCATAGAGTTGAACGTTTCTTTTGATTGAGCGCATTGAGGCCTATGGTGTAAAAGGAAGCATCTTCACATAAAAACTTGACAGAAGCATTCTGAGAAACTTCTTTTTGATGTGGGCCTTCATCTCACCGAGTTGAACTCTTCTTTTGATTGAGCAGTTTTGAAACAGTCCTTTTGTAGAATCTGCACGTGTATTTTTGGAGCACCTTGTTGCCTATGGTGGAAAAGGAAATATCTTCACATAAAAACTAAACAGCAGCATTCTGAGAATCTTCTTTGTGATGTCTGCATTCATCTCATAGACTTGAACCTTTTTTTTAATTGAGTAGTGTTGAAACACTCTTTTTGTACAATCTGCAAGTGGATATTTTGTGTGATTTGTGGCCTTTACTGGAAAAGGAAATATCTTCACATAAAAACTAGACAGAAGCATTCTGAGAAACTTCTTTGTGATGTGTGCCTTCATCTCACAGAGTTGAACCTTTCTTTTAATTAAGCAGTTTTGAAACACTCTTTTTGTGGAATCTGCAGGTGGATATTTGGACTGCTTTGAGGCCTATGGTGGAAAAGGAAATATCTTCAAATAAAAATTAGACAGAAGCATCCTGAGAAATTTCTTTTTGAAGTGTGTGTTCTTTTCACAGAGTTGAACCTTTCTATTGATTGAGCAGTTTTGAAGCACTCTTTTTGTAGAATCTATAAGTGGATATTTGGAGCACTTTGAGGCCTATGTTGGAAAAGGAAATATCTTCTCATAAAAATTAGACTGAAGGATTCTGAGAAGCTTCTTTGTGATGTGTGCACTCATCTCACAGAGTTGAATGTTTCTTTTGATTGAGAAGTTTTGAAACACTGTTTTTGTAGAATCTGCATGTGGATGTTTGGAACACTTTGGGGCCCATGGTGGAAAAGGAAATATCTTCACATAAAAACTATACAGAAGCAATCTGAGATACTTCTTTGTGATGTCTGCATTCAACTCACAGAGTTGAACCTTTCCTTTGATTGATCAGTTTTGAAACACTCTTTTTGTAGTACCTTCAATTGGATATTTGGAGTGGATTGAGGCTTACGGTGGAAAAGGACATATCTTCACATACATACTAGCCCAAAGCATTCTGAGAAACTTATTTGTGATGAGTGTATTCAACTCACAGAGTTGAAACTTTCTTTTGATTGAGCAGTTTTGAAACACTCTTTTTGTCATATCTGCCAGTGGATATTTTTGAGAGCTTTGAGGCCTGTGGCAGAAAAGGAAATATCTTCAAATAAAAATTAGACAGAAGTATTCTGAGAAACTTCTTTTTGATCTGTGCATTTATCTCACAGAGTTGAAACTTTCTTTTGATTGGGCAGTTTGGAATCAGTCTTTTTGTAGAATCTGCAAGTGGATATTTGGAGTGCTTTGAGACCTATAGTGTAAAGGAAATATCTTCACATAAAAAATAGACAGAAGCAATCTGAGAAAATTCCTTGTTATGTGTGCCTTCATTTCACAGACTTGAACCTTTGTTTTGATTGGGCAGTTTGGAAACCGTCGTTTTGTAGACTCTGTAGAGGGATATGTATCAGACCATTGAGGCCTCTGGAGAAATAGGAAATATCTTCAGATAAGAACTAGACAGAAACATTCTGAGAAACTTCCTTTTGATGTGTGCATTCATCTCACAGAGTTGAACGTTTCTTTTGATTGAGCAGTTTGGAAAGAGTCTTTCTGTAATATCTGCAAATGGATATTTGGAGTGCTTTGAGGTATATGTTGAAAAAGGAAATATATTCACATAAAAACTTGACAGAAGTATTCTGAGGAACTTCTTTTTTATGTGTGCATTCATTTCACAGAGTTGAACCTTTCTTTTGATTGAGCAGTTTTGAAACACTCTTCTTGTAGTATCTGCAAGTGGATATTTGTACCGTTTTGGGACCTGTAGAGGAAAAGGATATATCTTCACATAAAACCTAGAAAGAAGCATTCTGAGAAACTTCTCTGTGATTTTTGCATTCATCTCACAGAGTTGAACATTTCTTTTGATTGAGCAGTTTGGAAACCCTCTTTTTATGGAATCTGCATGTGTACATTTGGAGCCATTTGTGGCCTATAGTGGAAAAGGCAATATCTTCACATAAAAATTAGACGGAAGCATTCTGAGGAACTTCTTGTGATTTGCGCATTCATCTCACAGAGTTGAATCTTTCTTTTCATTGAGCAGTTTGGAAACAGTCCTTTTGTAGAATCTGCAAGTGTATATTTCGAGTGCTTTGCAGACTACAGTGGAAAGGGAAACATCTTCACATTAAAACTAGACAGAAGCATTCTGAGAAACTTGTTTATGATGTTTGCATTCATATCACAGAAGTAAACCTTTCTTTTGATTGAGCAGTTTGGAAACCTGTCGTTTTGTACAATCTGCAAAGGGATATTTGTGAACCCATTGAGGCCTCTGGGGCAATAGGAAATATCTTCACATAAAAACTAGACAGAAACTTTCTGAGAAACTTCTTTGTGATGTGTGAGTTCATCTCACAGAGTTGAACCTTTCTATTGATTGAGAAGTTCTGAAACACTCTTTTTATAGAGTCTGCAAGTGGATATTTGGAGCGCTTTGGGGCCTATAGTTGAAAAGGAAATATCTTCATGTAAAAACTAGACAGAAGCATTCTGAGAAACTTCTTTGTGCATTCATCTTACAGAGTTGAACCTTTCTTTAGATTGAACAGTTTTGAATCAGTCATTTTCTAGAATCTGCAAAGGGATATTTGAGAGCCCTTTGTGCCCTCTAGGACAACTGAAAATAATTTCACATAAAAGCTAGGCAGAAACTTTTAGAGAAATTTCTTTGTGATGTGTGCCTTCTTCTTACAGAGCTGAAACTTACTTTTCATTGAGCAGTTTGGAAACAGTCTTTTTGTAGAATCCACAAATGGATATTTGGAGTGCTTTGCGGCCTCTGTTGGAAAAGGAAATATCTTCACATAAAAACTAGACAGAAACGTTCTGAGAAACTTTTTTGAGATGTGTGCATTCGACTCATGGTTTTGAAGCAATCTTTTGATTAAGCAGTTTTGAAACTTTCTTTTTGTAGCATCTACAAATGTATATTTGGAGTGCTTAGAGGCCAATATTGGAAAAGGAAATATCTTCACATAAAAACTAGACAGAAGCATTCTGAGTAACTTCTTTGTGATGTGTGCATTCATCTGGGAGAGTTGAACCACTCTTTTGATTGAGCAGTTTGGAAACAGTCTTTTTGTAGTATCTGCAGGTGGATATTTGGAGCGCTTTGTGGCCAATGGTGGAAAAGGAAATATCCTCACACAAAAAACCAGACAGAAGCATTCCAAGAAACTTCTTTGTGATGTGTGCATTCATGTCACTGAGTTGAACATTTCTTTTCATTGAACCGTTTTGAAACACTCTTTGTAGAACCTTCAAGTGTATATTTGGAGAGCTTTGCTGCCTAAAGTGGAAAAGGTAATATCTTCACATAAAACCTAGACAGAAGCATTCTGAGAAACTTCTTTGTGATGCAGGCATTCAACTCACAAGTTAAACCTTTCTTTGGATTGAGCAGTTTTGAAACACACTTTTTGTAGAATCTTCAATGGATATTTGGAGTGCTTTGTGGCCTCAGGTGGAAAAGGAAATATCTTCACTTAAAAACTATATGGAACCATTCTGAGAAAATTCTTTGTGATGTGTGCACTCAACTCACAGAGTTGAACATTTCTATTAATTGGGCAGTTTGAAAACAGACTTTTTGTAGAATCTGCAATTGGATACTTGGAGAACTTTGAGGCCTATGGTGGAAAAGGAAATATCTTCACATAAAAACTACAGAGAAGCATTCTGAGAAACTGCTTTGTGATGTGTGCATTCAACTCTCAGAGTTAAACCTTTCTTTTGATTCAGCAGTTTTGAAACACTCTTTTTGTAGACTCTGCAAGTGGATATTTGGAGCGATTGGCAGCCTACAATGGAAAAGGAAATATCTTCACATAAAAACTAGACAGAAGCATTCTGAGAAACTTCTTTGTGATGTGTGCATTCAACTCACAGAGTTGAACAATTGCTTTGTTTGAGTAGTTTGGAAATAGTCTTTTTGTAGTATCTGTAAATCGATATTTGGAGCACTTTAAGGCCTATGGTGGAAAAGGAAGTATCTTTACATAAAAATTAGACAGAAGCATTCTGAGAAACTTCTTTGGGATGTGTGCATTTACCTCACATATTTGAACATTTCTTTTGATTGAGCAGTTTTGAAACACTGTTTTTGTAGTATCTGCAAGTGGATATTTGGAGTGCTTGGCAGCCTCTAGTGGAAAAGAAAATATCTTCACATAGAAAGTAGACAGAAGCATTCTCAGGAACTTCTTTGTGATGTGGGCATTCACCTCACAGAGTTGAACCTTTCTTTTGATTGAGCAGTTTGGAAACACACTTTTTGTAGAATCTGCAAGTGGATATTTGGTGTGCTTTGGGGCCTATGGTGGAAAAGGGAATGTCTTCACATAAAAACTAGACAAGCAATCTGAGAAACGTCTTTGTGCTGTGTGCATTCAACTCACAAAGTTGAACCTTTCTTTTCTTTGAGCAGTGTTGAAACACTCTTTTTATAGAATCTGAAATTGGATATTTGGAGCGCTTTGTGGACTCTAGTGGAAAAGTAAATATCTTCACATAAAAACTCGACAGATACATTCTGAGAAACTGCTTTGTGATGTGTGCATTCATCTCACCGAGTTCAAACTTTCTTTTGATTGACCAGTTTTGAAATACTCTTTTTGTAGAATCTGTAAGTGGATATTTGTTGTGATTTGAAGACTTTGTTGGAAAAGGAATTATCTTCATGTAAAAACTAGACAGAAGCATTCTGAGAAACTTCTTAGTGATGTGTGTATTCATCTCAGAGAGTTGAACCACACTTTTGATTGAGCAGTTTGGAAACAGTCTTTTTGTAGTATCTGTATGTGGATATTTGGAGTCCTTTGATGCCTATGGTGGAAAAGGAAATAACATAAAAATTAGACAGGAGCATTCTGAGAAACTTCTTTGTGTTGTTTGCATTCATCTCACAGATTTGAACCTTTTCTTTGATTGAGCAGTTTTGAAACACTCTTTTTGTAGAATCTGCAAGTGGATATTTGGAATGCTGTGAGGCCTATGGTGGAAGAGGACATATCTTCACATAAGAACTGTAAAGCATGTTCCCTAAAAACAGCCTTGTGGTGTGTGCATTCATCCCACAGAGGTAAGCATTTCTTTTCTCTGTTCAGTCTGGAAACTCTGTTCTTGTACAATCTGAAAAGGGTTATTTTTCAGCACTTTGAGGCTTATGTTGACAAAGGAAATATCTTCACATACGAAGTGTAAAGAAATTTTCTGAGATACTTCTTTGTGATATGTGCATTCATCTGACATAGTTGAACCTCCTTTGATTCAGCAGTTTTGGAAACAGTATTTTTGCAGAATCTGCAAATGGATATTTGTGAGCACTTTGAGGCCTATGTAGAAAAAGAAGTATCTTTACAGAAAACTATAAAGAAGGTTTCTCAGAAACTGTTTTGTGATGTCTGCTCTCATCTTACAGAGGTAATCAATTTTTTTTTTTGATCAGTTGGGAAACTCTGTTGTTTTAGATTCTGCTAAGGGACATTTGTGAGTGCATAGAGCCCTGTGGTGAAAAAGGAATTGTCTTCACATAAAAACTAGATAGAACCCTACTGAGAAACTTCTTGGTGATGTGTGCATTCATCTCACAGAACTGAAACATTATTTTGATTGAGCAGTTTAGAAACATCTTTTTGTGGAATCTGTGAAGGGATATTTCTGAGCACTTTGAGGCCTATGGTGAAAGAGAAAATATCTTCACATAAAAACTAGACTAAAGAATTCTGAGCAACTGCTTTGTGATGTATGCATTCATCCCACAGAGTTCAACAATTCTTTTGATTCAGCAGTTGGGAAACCGTCTTTTTGTGAATTCTGCAAAGGTATATTTGTGAGTGTTTTGAGATCTATGGTTAAAGGAAACATCTTCACATAAAAAGTATAAAGGTTTGTGAGAAACTTCTTTCTGATGTGTGCATTCATGTCACAGAGTTGAACCATTCTTTGACTCAGCAGTTTGGAAACAGTTTTTTTTTAGGATCTGCAAAGGGATATTTTTGAGCACTTTGAGGCCCATGGTGAAAGGGAAACTCATTCACATAAAAAAAAATAGAAGCTTTCTTAGAAACATCTTTTTATATATGCATTCATCCCACAGAGGTGAAACTTTCTTTTGATGAGCAGTTTGTAAACAGTCTTTTGTAGAATTTCCAACTGGTTATTAGTTAGCGCTTTGTGTCCTATATTGAAAAAGGAATTATCTTTACATAAATACTAGACAGAATATTTCTAAGAAACTGTTTTGTGATGTGTGCCTTCATCTCACAGAAGTAACCATTTTTCCTCATTTAGCAGATTGGAAATTCTGTTCTTGAAAATCTGCAAAGGGATATTTGTCAGTGCTTTGAGGTATATGGTGAAAAAGGAATTATCTTCACATAAAAACTAGACAGAGGTTTTCTGTGAAACATCTTGGAGATGTGAAAATTCATCTCACAGAGTTAAAACATTCTTCTCATTGAGCAGTTTGTAAACAGTATTTTTTAGAATCTGCAAAGGGATATGTGTGATGCTTTGAAGCCTATGGTGAAAAAGGAAATATTTTCACAAGAAAACTAGAAAGAAGCTTTCTGAGAAACCTCCTTGTGATGTGTGCATTCATCTCAGAGATTTGAACCTTTCTTTGGATTGAGAAATTTGGATACAGCATTTTTGTAGAATCTGTGAAGACATATTTTTGAGAGCTATGAGGCCTATGATGAAATAGGAAATATCTTCACATAAAAACTAGACAGAAGCTTTCCGAGAAACTTCTTTGTGATGTGTGCATTCATCTCATAGAGTTCAACCATTCTTTTGATTGAACACTTTGGAAACAGTCTTTTTTAGAATCTACAAAGGGATATTTATGAGGCCTATGGTGAAAAAGGAAATATATTCACATAAAAAGTATAAAAAAGGTTTCTCAGAAACAGCTTTGTGATGTATGCATTCATCTCACTGAGGTAAACATTTCTTTTCTCTGGTCAGTCTGGAAACTGTTCTTGTAGAGTCTGCAAAGGGATATTTGTGAGTGCTTTGAGGCCTATGGTGAAAAAGGAAATATCTTCACATAAAAATTAGTGAGAGGCTTTCTGAGAAACCTCTTTGTGATGTGGGCATTCATCTCACAAAGGTGAAACTTACTTTTGATTGAGCAGTATGGAAATGGTCTGCTTGTGGAAACTGCAAAGGGATATTTATGAGCACTTTGAGGCCAATGGTGAAAAAGGAAATATATTCATATAAAAGGTATAAAGAAGGTTTCTTAGAAACAGCTTTGTGATGTGTGCATTGATCTCACAGAAGCAAACGTTTATTTTCTCTGATCAGTCTGGAAACTCTCTTCTTATAGAATCTGCAAAGGGATATTTGTGAGTGCTTTGAGGCCTATGGTGAAAAAGGAAATATCTTCACATAAAAACTAGACAGAAGCTTTCTTAGTGGCTTCTTTGTGATGTGTGCAATCATCTCACAGAGTTGAACATTTCTTCTGATTTAGCAATTTGGAAAAAGTATTTTTATAGAATCAGCAAAGGGATATTTGTGAGCATTTTGAGGCCTATGGTGAAAAAGCAAGTAATTTCACATAAAACCTAGACAGAAGCATTCTGAGAAACTTCTTTGTGATGTGTGCATTCATCATACAGAGTTGAACTTTGTTTTGATTGGGCAGTTTGGAAATAGTCTTTTTGTCAAATCTGCAAATGGATATTTGGAGCACTTTGAGGCCTGTGGTGAAAAATGAAATATATTCACATAAAAACTAGACTGAAGGATTCTGAGAAACTCCTTTGAGATGTGTGCATTCATCTCACAGTGTTGAATAATTCTTTTTATTAAGTGCTTTGGAAACAGTATTTCTGTAGAATATGCGAAGGGATATTTGTGAGGGATTTGAGGTGAGGCCGATGGTGAAAAAGGAAATATCTTCACAGAAAAACTATAAAGAAAGTTTCTGAGAAACTTTTTGTGATGTGTGCATTCATCTCACAGAGTTGAAACATTCTTTGGGTTGAGTATTTTGGAAACAGTCTTTTTGTACTATCTGCAAAGGGATATTTAGGAGCACATTGAGGCCTATGGTGAAAAAGGAAATATCCTCACATAAAAACTAGAAAGAAGCATTCTGAGAAGCTGCTTTAAGCTATGTGTATTCATCTCACAGAGATAAACGTTTCTGTTCATTGAGCAGTTTGTAAACTCTGTTATTCTAGAATCTACAAAGGGATATTTTTGAGTGCTTTGAGACCCATATTGAAAAAGGAAATATCTTCACATAAAAAACAGTGAGAAGTTTGCTGAGAAACTACTTTCTGATGTGCACATTCACCTAACAGAGTTGAAACTTTCTTTTGATTGAGCAATTTGGAAACAGTTTTTTCGTTTGTTTGTTTGTTTGTTTTTTTTTTTTTTTTTTTTGTAGATTCTGCAAAGGTGTATTTTGGAGTGCATTGAGGCCTATGTTCAAAAAGGGACTATCTTCAGATAAAAACGAGAAGGAAGTTTTCTGAGAAACTTCTTTGTAATGTGCACATTCATCTCACAGGGTGGAACCATTCTGTTTATTGAGCAGTTTGGAAACAGTCTTTTCATAGAATCTGCAAAGGGATATCTGGGAGCGCATTGAGGCATATGTTGAAAAAGGAAATATCTTCACATAAAAAGTAGAAATAAATTTTCTGAGTAACTCCTTTGTGACATGCACATTCATCACACTGAAGTAAATTTTCTTCCCAATGAGCAGTTAATTTTTATGTGAAGATATTTCCGTTTTCACCATAGACCTCAAACCACCTACATATATCCCTTTACAGATTCTACAAAAAGACTGTTTCCAAATGGCTCAAAGAAAGCTTCCACTCTGCGAGATGAATGCACACATCACAGAGAAGTTTCTCAGAAAGTTTCTGTCTAGTTTTTATTTGTTGATACTCCCTTTCACACCATAGGCCTCAAACAGCTAATAAATAACCCTTTGCATATTCTACAAAGAGACTGATTCCAAACTACTCAATCAAAAGAAAGGTTTAACTCTGTGAGGTGAATGCACGCATCACAAAGAAGTTTCTCAGAAAGCTTCTGTCTAGTTTTTATTTAAAGATGTTTCCTTTTTCAATATAGGCCTCAAAGTGCTCATAAATGTCCCTTTACAGATTTTACAAAAAGACTGTTCCCAAACTGCTCAATGGACACAAAGCTTCAACTCTTTGAGATGAATGCACACATCACAAAGAAATTTCTCAGAAGGCTTCTGTTCAGTTTTTAAGTGAAGATATTTCTTTTTTTACCATAAGTCTCAAAGCATTCAAATGATCACTTTGCAGATTCTACTAAAAGACATTTTCCAACCTGCTCTATCTAAAGACAGGTTCAAAGTTGTGAGAAGAATGCACAAATAACAAAGAAGGTTCTCAGAATGTTTCTGTCTAGTTTTTATGTGAAGACATTTCCTTTTTCACCATAGGCCAAAAAAGGATCCGAAATATCCCTTTGAACATTCTACAAAAGAACTGTTTCAAAATTGCTCAACCCAAAGACAGGCTCAACTCTTTGGGATGAATGCATATATCACAACGAAGTTTCTCAGAAAGCTTCTGTCTAGTTTTTGTGTGAAGATATTTCTTTTTTCACCATAGGCTTCAAAGGGCTCACAAATATCACAAAGCAGATTCTACAAAACGACTGTATCCAAACTGGTCAATGAAAAGAACACTTCAAATCTGTGAGATGAATGAGCACATCACAAGGAATTTTCTCAGAAAGCTTCTTTCTAGTTTTTATGTGAAGATATTTCCATTTTCACCATAGACCTGAAACTGCCTACATATATCCCTTTGCAGATTCTACAAAAAGATTGTTTCCAAACTGCTCAATCAGAGAAAGCTTTCTACTCTGTGAGATGAATGCACACATCGCAGAGAAGTTTCTCAGAAAGTTTCTGTCTAGCTCTTTTTTGTCGATACTCCCTTTTTCACCATAGGCCTCAAACCACTCATAAATAACACTTTGTAGAATCTACAAAAGTACTGTTTCCAAACTGCTAAATCAAACGAAAGTTCAGCTGTGTGTGATGAATGCACACATTACAAAGAAGTTTCTAAGAACGTTTCTGTCTAGTTTTAATGTGAAGATACTTCTTTTACACCAGAAGCCTCAAAGCATTCACAAATTTTCCTTTTCAGATTCTACGAAAAAACTCTTTCCAAACTGCTCAATCCAAAGACAGGTTCAACCCTGTGTGATGAATGCACACATCAGAAAGAACTTTATAAGAAGCCTTCTCTCTAGATATTATTTGTGGATATTTCCTTTTTCACAAGAGGCCTCAAAAATCTCACAAATATCCCTCTGCATATTCTACAAAAAGACTGTTTCCAAACTACTCAATGAAAGAAAATTCAACTCTGTGAGATGAATGCACACATCACAAAATGGTTTCTCAGAATGCTTCTGTCTAGTTTTTATATGAAGATTTCTTTTTTCACCACATGCCTCAAACTGCTCAAACTCTGAATAGACAAATAACAGGATCTGAAATTGTGACAATAATCAATAGCTTACAAACAAAAAGAGTCCAGGACCAGATGAATTCACAGCTGAATTCTACAAGAGGTACAAGGAGGAACTGGTACCATTCCTTCTGAAACTATTCCAATCAATAGAAAAAGAGGGAATCCTCTCTAACTCGTTTTATGAGGCCAGCATCATTCTGATACCAAAGCCAGGCAGAGACACAACCAAAAAAGAGAATTTTAGACCAATATCCTTGATGAACATTGATACAAAAATCCTCAATAAAATACTGGCAAAAAGAATCCAGCAGCACATTAAAAAGCTTATCCACCATCATCAAGTGGGCTTCATCCCTGGGATGCAAAGCTGGTTCAACATACAAGAATCAATAAATGTAATCCAGCAAATAAACAGAGCCAAAGACAAAAACCACATGATTATCTCAATAGATGCAGAAAAGGCCTTTGACAAAATTCAACAACTCTTCATGCCAAAAACTCTCAATAAATTAGGTATTGATGGGACTATCTCAAAATAATAACAGCTATCTGTGACAAACCCACAGCCAATATCATACTGAGTGGACAAAAACTGGAAGCATTCCCTTTGAAAACTGGCACAAGACTGTCATGCCCTCTCTCATCACTCCTATTCAACATAGTGTTGGAAGTTCTGGCCAGGGCAATCAGGCAGGAGAAGAAAATAAAGGGCATTCAATTAGCAAAAGAGGAAGTCAAATTGTCCCTGTTTGCAGATGACATGATTTTATACCTAGAAAACACCATCATCTCAGCCCAAAATCTCCTTAAGCTGATAAGCAACTTCAGCAAAGTCTCAGGATACAAAATCCATGTGCAAAAATCACAAGCATTCCTATACACCAACAACAGACAGAGATCCAAATCATGAGTGAACTCCCATTCACAATTGCTTCAAAGAGAATAAAATACCTAGGAATCCAACTTGCAAGGGATGGGAAGGACCTCTTCAAGGAGAACTACAAACCACTCCTCAAGGAAATAAAAGAGGATACAAACAAATGGAAGAACATTCCATGCTCATGGGTAGGAAGAATCAATATCGTGAAAATGGCCATACTGCCCAAGGTAATTTATAGATTCAATGCCATCCCCATCAAGCTACCAATGACTTTCTTCACAGAATTGCAAAGGGATATTTGAGAGCCCTTTGAGTCCTACGGTGAAACACGAAATATCTTCATATAAAAACTAGACAGAGGCTTTCTGAGAAACTTCTTTGTGGTGTGATATTTCATTTCAGAGAGTTGAACCATTCTTTGGATTGAGCAGTTTGGAAACAGTCTTTTCGTATAATCTGCAAATGGATATTTGTTGGGCTTTGAGGCTGATGGTAAAAAAGGAAATATCTTGACATGAAAACTAGACAGATGCTTTCTGAGAAACTTTTTTGTGATGTTTGCATTCAACTCACAGAGTTGAATCTTTCTTTTCATAGAGCAGATAGGAAATAGTGTTTTTGTTCAATATGCAAAAGGATATTTCTGAGTGGTTTGAGCCCTATGGTGACAAAGAAATGTCTTCACATAAAAACTAGACTGAAGCATTCTGAGAAACTTATTTGTGATGTGTTCATTCATCTCACAGAGTTGAAACTTTCTTTAGATAGGGGAGCTTGGAAAGAGTCTTTTCATAAAATCTGCAAAGGGATATTTGCGAGCACTTTGAGGCCTACGGTGAAATAGGAAATATCTTCACATAAAAACTAGACAGAAGCATTCTCATAAACTTCTTGTGATGTGTGCACTCAACTCACAGAGTTAAAAGTTTCTTTTGACTGAGCAGTTTGGAAACAGTCTTTTTGTGGAATATGCAAAGGGATATTTGTGAACCTATTGAGGCCTGTGGTGAAATAGGAAATATCTTCACATAAAAACTAGACAGAAGCTTTCTGAGAAACTTCTTTGGGATGTGGCTTTCCTCTCACAGAGTTGAAACTTTCTTTTGATTGAGCAGTTGGGAAGCTGTTTTTTATAGAATCTGGAAAGGGATATTTGTGAGCCCTTTAAGGTCTATGGTGAAACGGGAAATATCTTCACATAAAAGCTAGACAGAAACTTTCTGAGAAACATCTTTGTGATGTGTTATTTAATCTCACAGAGTTGAACCTTTCTTTTGATTGAGCAGTTTGGAAACAGTCTTTTTGCAGAGTCTGCAAATGGATATTTGGAGCACATTGAGCCAAGGGTGAAATAGATAATGGCTTCACATAAAAACTAGACAGAAGTTTTCTGATAAACTTCTTTGTGATGTGTGCATTTATCTCACACAGTTGAACTTTCCTTTGATTTAGCAGTTTGGAAACAGTATTTTTGTAGAATCTGCAAGTGGATATTTGCAGCACTTTGAGGCCCATGGTGAAAAAGAATATCTTCCCATAAAAATTAGACAGAAGCTTTCTAAGAAAATTATTTGAGATGTGTGCATTCATATCACAGAGTTGAACCTTTCTTTTAGTTGAGCAGTTTGGAAACAGTCTATTCATAGAATATGCAAATAGATATTTGTAGCACTTTGAGGCCAGTGGTGAAAAAATTTCTCTCATGGAGTTGAAACTTTCTTTTGATTGAACAGTTTTGAAACAGTCTTTTTGTAGAATCTGCAAAGGATAATTCTGAGCCCATTGAGGCCTATTCTGAAAAAGGAAATATCTACACATAAAATCAGACAGAAGCTTTCTGAGAAACTTCTTTGTGATGTGTGCTTTCATATCACAGAGTTGAACCTTTCTTTTGATTGAGCAGTTTGGAAACCATCTTTTTGTAGAATCTGCAAATAGATAGTTTTGAGCAATTTGAGGCCTATGGAGAAAAAGGAAATACCTTCACATAAAACTAGACCGATGTTTCTGAGAAACTTCTTTGTGATGTGTGCTTTCATCTCATAGAGTTGAACCTTTCTTTTGATTGAGCAGTTTGGAAAAAATCGTTTAGTAGAATGTGCAATTGAATATTTGGAGCACTTTGAGGCCTATGGTGAACAAGGAAATATCTTCACATAAAAACTAGACAAAACCTTTCTAAGGAACTTCTTCATGATGTGTGCATTCATCTCACATATTTCAACATTTTTTTGGTTTGAGTAGCTTGGAAAAAGTCTTTTTGAAGGATCTGTAGAGGGATATTCGTGTGCGGTTTGAGGCCTCTTGAGAAAAAGGAAATATTCACATAAAAACCGGATAGAAGCATTGTGAGGAACTTCTTTGTGATGTGTACATTCGTTTCACAGTGTTGAACTTTTCTTTTGATTTAACAGTTTGGAAACAGTCTTTTTCTAGAAACTGCAAAGTGATATTTATGAGCCCTTTGAGGCCTATGGTGAAATAGGAAATATTTTCACATAAAAACTAGACAGAAGCTTTCTGAGTATCTTCTTTTGTGATGTTTGATTTCATCTCACAGAGTTGAAACTTCCTTTTGATTGAGTAGTTTGGAAACAGTCTTTTTGTAGAATCTGCATAGAAATATTGTGAGTAGATTGAGGCCTATGGTGATAAAGGAAATATCTTCACATAAAAACTAGTTAGAAGGTTTTTGAGAAACTTCTTTTTGATGTTTGCATTCGTGTCACAGAGTTGAACCTTTCTTTTCATTGAGCAGTTTGGAAACAATCTTCTTACACTTTCTGCAATGGGATATTTCTGAGTGATTTGAGGCCTATGCTGAAAAATAAATATCTTCACATAAAAACTAGACAGAAGAGTTCTGACAAACTTCTTTTTGATGTGTGTTCTCATCTCACACAGTTGAAATTTCCTTTGATTGAGCAGTTTGGAAACAGATTTTTTGTTGAATCCACAGAAGGATATTTTTGAGTGGTTTGAGGCCTATGCTGAAAAAGAAATATGTTCACATAAAAACTAGATGGAAGATTTCTGAGAAACTTCTTTGGATGTGTGCATTCGTATCACAGAATTGAAACTTTCTTTTGATTGAGCACTTTGGAAACAGTCTTTATTTAGAATCTGCAGAGGGATATTTGTGAACGGTTTGAGGCCTATAGTGAGAAAGGAAATATCTTCGCATAAAAACTAGAGAGAAGCCTTCTGAGAAACTTCTTTATGATGTATGCCTTTATGTTACAGAGTTGAACCTTACTTTTCATTGAGCAGTTTGGCAAAAGTCTTTTTGTACAATCTGCAAAATTATTTTTGTGAACGCTTTGAGACTTATGGTGACAAATGAAATATTTTCACATAAAAACTAGAGAGAAATCTACTGAGAAACTTCTTTCTCATGTGTGCATTCATCACAGAAGTTTGAAAATTTCTTTTGATTAAGCAGTTTGGAAACAGTATTTTTGTAGGATCTGCCAAGGGA
Source organism: Pan paniscus (assembly GCF_029289425.2). NCBI lineage: Eukaryota > Metazoa > Chordata > Mammalia > Primates > Hominidae > Pan > Pan paniscus. The sequence goes on along the minus strand of NC_073273.2, from coordinate 27,545,708 downwards.
TATTTGGAGTGGTTTGAGGCCTATGGTGAAAAAGGAAATATGCCCTAATAAAATCTAGATAGTAACGTTCTGAGAAACTTCTTTGTGATGTGTGCATTAATCTCACAGATTTGAAACTTTTCTTTGATTGAGCAGTTTGGAAACAGCCTTTTTGTACATTCTGCAAAGGTGTATTTATAGGCAGTTTGAGGCCTATGGAGAAAAAGGAAATATCTTCACATAAAAACTAGACAGAAGCTTTCTGAGAAACTTATATGTGATCTGTTCATGCACCTCACAGAGTTGAAACTTTCTTTTGATTAAGCAGTTTGGAAACAGTCTTTTTCTAGAATCTGCAAAGGGATACTTGTAGGCAGTTTGAGGCACATGGTCAAAGAGGAAATATCTTCACATTAATACTAGACAGAAGCATTCTGAGATACTTTGTGATGTGTGCATTCATGCCACAGAGTTGAACCTTTCTTTTGATTGAGCAGTTTGGAAACTGTGTTTTTGTAGAATCTGTATAAGGACATTTGTGTGCACCTGAGGCCTATGGTGAAAAAGAAATATCTTCACATAAAAACTAGGCAGACCCTTTCTGAGAAACTTCATGATGTGTGCATTCGTCTCAGAGAATTTAATCTTTGTTTTGATGGAGCACTTTGGAGGCAGTCTTTTTGTATAATCTGCAAAGTGATATTTGTTTACACTTTGAGGCTTATGGTGAAAAGGGAAATAAGTTCACAAAAAAAATAGACAGAAGCTTTCTGAGAGACTTCTTTATGATGTATGCGTTCGCCTCACAGAGTTGAATCTTTCTTTTGATTTGGCAGTTTGGAAACTGTCTTTTTGTAGAATCTACAAAGGGACATTTGTGAGCACTTTGAGGTCTACTGTGAAAAAGGAAATATTCACAAATAAAATGTAGACAGAAGCTTTGTGAGAAACTTCTTTTTGATGTTTGCATTCATCTCACAGAGTTGAACCTATGTTTTGATTGAGGAGTTGGAAACAAGCTTTTTCTAGAAACTGCAAAGGGACATTAGTGTGCACCTGAGGCCTATGTTGAAAAAGGAAATAGCTTCACATAAAAATTAGGCAGAAGCTTTCTGAAATACTTCATTGTGATGTGTGCATCCAGCTCACAGAGCTTAACCTTTGTTTTCATTGAGCAGTTTGGTAGCCGTCATTTTGTAGAATCTGCAAAGTGATGCTTGTGAACGCTTTGAGGCCTATGGTGAAAAAGGAAATATCTTCACATAAATGCTAGATACAAGCTTTCTGAGAAACTTCTTTGTGATATGTACATTCATCTCACATAGATGAACAATTCTTTTGATTGAGCAGTTTGGAAACACTCTTTTTGTAGAATCTGCAAGGGATATTTGTGAAAGCTTTCAGGCTTATGGTGAAAACAGAAATATCCTCACATTAAGACTAGACAGAAACTTTCTGAGAAACTTCTGTGTGATGTAAGCATTTGTCTCACAGAGTTGAAACTTTCTTTTGATTGAGCAGTTTGGAAACAGTCTTTTTGTAGATTCTGAAAGGGATATTTGTGAGCAGTTTGAGGCTTATGGTGAAAAAAGAAATGTTCACAAATAAAATCTACATAGAAGCTTTCTGAGGAACTTCGTTGTCATTTGTGCATTCATTTCACAAGGTTGAACTTTACTTTTGATTGAGCAGTTTGGAAACCATCTTTTTGGAGCATCTGCAAAGGGAAATTTGTGAGAGGCTTAAGGCATATGGTGAGAAAGTAAATATATTAACATAAAAACTAGACAGAATATTTCTGAGAAACTTCTTTGTGATGCATGCATTCATGTCATAGAGTTGAACTGTTCTCTTGATTGAGCTGTTTGGAAACAGTCTTTTTGTATAATCTGCAAAGGGATATTTGTGAGTGGTAGGAAGTCTATGGTGAAAAAGGAAATATCTTCACATAAAAACTAGAAAGAAGATTTCTGATAAACCTCTTTGTGATGTGTGCATTCATCTCTCAGATTTGAACTTTTCTTTTCATTGAGCAGTTTGGAAACATACTTTCTGTAGAATCTGAACATTGATATTTCTGAAGGCTTTGAAGCTTATGGTGAAAAAGGAAATAACATCTGATAACAACTAGACAGAAGCTTTCTGAGAATCTTCCTTGTGATGTGTGCATTCACCTCACAGATATGAACTTTTCTTTTGATTGAGAAGTTTGGAAACCATCTTCTTGTAGAATCTGCAAAGGGATATTTGAGAGAGCTTTGAGATCTATGGTAAAAAAGGAAATATCTTCACATAAAACCTAGACAGAAGCTTTCTTAGAAACATTTTTGTGATGTATGCGTTCATCTCACTGAGTTGAACCTTTCTTTGGTAGAACAGTTTGGAAAGAATCTTTTTGTAGAATCTGCAAGTGGATATTTAGAACACTTCGGGGCCTATGGTGGAGAAGGAAATATCTTCACATAAAAACTAGAGAGAAGAATTCTGAGACACTTCTTTGTGATATGTGCATTCATCTCACAGAGTTGAACCTTCTTTTGATTGAGCAATTTTGAAACACTCTTTTTGTAGGATCTGCAATTGGAAATTTGGAGCATTTTGTCACCTATCGTGGAAAAACAAATATCTTCACATAAAAACTAGACAGAAGCTTTCTGAGAAACTTCTTTGTGAAGTGTGCATTCAGCTCACAGAGTTGAACCTTTATTTTGATTGAGCAGTTTGGGAACAGTCTATTTGTAGAATCTGCAAAGTGATATTTGTGAACACTTTGAGGCTTACAGTGAAAAAGGAAATATCTTCAAATAAAAACTAGACAAAAGGTTTCTGATAAACGTCTTTGTGATATGTGAATTCTTCAAATAGAGCTGAAACTTTCTTTTGATTGATCAGTTTGTAAACAGTCTTTTTGGAGTATCTGCAAAACGATATTTTTGGGCAGTTTGAGGCTCATGGTGAGAAAGAAAATATATTCACAGAAAAGTTGACAGAAGCTTTCTGAGAAACTTCTTAGTGATGTGTTCATTCATCTCACAGAGTTGAACCTTTCTTTTGATTGAGCAGTTTGGAAGCAATCTTTTTGTAGAATCTGAAAAGGGATATTTCTGATCCATTTTTGGCATACAGTGAAAAAGGAAATGTCTTCACAAAAAAACTAAACAAAAGCTTTCTGAGAAACATCTTTATGATGTGTGCATTCATTTCACAGAGTGGAAACTTTATTTTGATTGAGCAGTTTGGGAGCTGTCTTTTTGTATAATCTGCAAAGTGATATTTGTGAACAATTTTAAGTTTATGGTGAAAAAGGAAACATCTTCCCAAAAATCTAGACAGAAACTTTCTGAGAAACTTTTTGTGATGTGTGCATTCATCTCACAGAGTTGAAGCTTCTTTTTGACTGATCAGTTTGGAAGCATTCTTTTTGTAGAATCTGCATAGAGATATTTGTGAACCCTTTGAGGCCTGTGGTGAAAGAGGAAATATCTTCATATAAAAACTAGACAGAAGCATTCTGAGAAACTTCGTTGTGTTGTGTGTTTTCATCTCACAGAGTTTAACATTTCCTTTCATTCAGCAGTTTGGAAACAGTCTTTATGTAGAATGTGCACAGGGACATTTTTGAGTGATTTAAGGTCTATGGTGTAAAAGGAAATATCTTCACATAAAAACTAGACAGAAGCATTCTGAGAAACTTCTTTGTGATGTGTGCATTCAGCTCACAGTGTTGAACCCTTCTTTAGATTGAGCAGTTTGGAAACAGTGTTTTTGTAGAATCTGCAGAGAGATATCTGTGAGCCCTTTAAGGCCTATGGTGAAAAAGGAATTATCTACAAATAATATCTAGACAGAAACTCTCTGAGAAACTTCTTTGTGATGTGTGCATTCATCTCACTGAGTTGAATCTTCCTTTTGATTGAGCAGTTTGGAAACAGTCTTTTTGTAGAATCTGCATAGGGATAGTTGTAAGCCCATTGAAGCCTGTCTTGAAAAAGGAATTCTCTTCACATAAAAACTAGACAGAAGCTTCCTGAGAGACTACTTTGTGATGTGTGTTTTCATCTCACAGAGTTGAACCTCTCTTTTGATTGAGTAGTGTGAAAACAGTCTTTTTTAGAAACTGCAAGGAATATTTGTGAGTGGTTTGAAACCTATGGTGAAAAAAGAATTATCTATAAATAAAATATAAACAGAAGCTTTCTGAGAAACTTCTTGGTGATGTGTGCATTCATCTCACATAGTTGAACTTTTTTTTTGATTGAGTAGTTTTTAAACAGTCTTTTTGTACAATCTGCAAAGTGATATCTGTGAATGCTTTCAGGCTTATGGTGAAAAAGGAAATATCTTCACCTAAACCTATAAAGAAGCTTTCTGAGAAACTTCTTAAGGATGAGTACATTCATCTCACAGAGTTGAACATTTCTTTTTATTCACCAGTTCAAAAACAGTCTTTTTGTAGAATCTGTAAGGAGACATTTTTGAGCTCTTTGAGGCCTATGGTGAAAAAGCAAATATCTTTACATAAAAACTATACAGAAACTTTCTGAGAAACTTCTCTGAAATGTGTGCATTCATCTCACAGAGTTTAACCTTTGTTTTGATTGAGTAGTTTTGAAACAGTCTTTTTGTAGAATCTGTAAAGGGGTATTTGAAGGCATTTTGAGGCATATGGTGAAAAAGGAATTATCTTCACATAAAAACTAGACAGAAACTTTCTGAGAAACTTCCTTTTGATGTGTGCATTCATCTCACAGAGTTGAAACTTTCTTTTCACTTATCGAGTTGGAAACAGTCTTTTTGTAGAATAGGCAAAGGGATATTTATGAGTAGTTTGAGGTCTGCAGTGAAAAAGGAAATATCTTCACATAAAACCTAGAGAGAAGCATTCTGAGAAACTTCTTTGTGATGTGTGCATTCATCTCAGAGAGTTGAACCTTTCTTTTCATTCAGCAGTTTGGAAGCCGTCTTTTTGTTGAATCTGAAAAGTGATATGTTTCAGCGGTTTGAGTCCTATGGTGAAAAAGGAAATATCAAAAAACAAAATGTAGACAGCAGCTTTCTAAAAAACTTCTTTTTGATGTGTGTATTCATCTTACAGGGTTGAAACTTTCTTTTCATTGAACAGTTTGGAAACAGTCTTTTCATAGAACCTGCAAAGAGATATTTGTGAACACTTTGAGGCTTCTGGTGAAAAAGGAAATATCTTCAAATAGAAACTAGACTCATGTTTTCTGGGAAACTTCTTTATGATGTGTGTATGCATCTCAAAGAGTTGAATCTTTCTTTTGATTGAGCAGTTTGGAAACATTCTTTTTGGAGAATCTGCAAAGGGATGTGTTTTTTTCCTTTATTATTTATTTATTTTTATTATTATACTTTAAGTTTTAGGGTACATGTGCACATTGTGCAGGTTAGTTACATACGTATACATGTGCCATGCTGGTGTGCTGCACCCACTAACTCATCATCTAGCATTAGGACTATCTCCTAATGCTATCCCTCCCCCCTCTCCCCACCCCACAACAGTCCCCAGAGTGATGTTCCCCTTCCTGTGTCTATGTGTTCTCATTGTTCAATTCCCACCTATGACTGAGAGTATGCGGTGTTTGGTTGTTTGTTCTTGTGATAGTTTACTGAGAATGATGATTTCCAATTTCATCCATGTCCCTACAAATGACATGAACTCATCATTTTTTATGGCTGCATAGTATTCCATGGTGAATATGTGCCACATTTTCTTAATCCAGTCTATCATTGTTGGACATTTGGGTTGGTTCCAAGTCTTTGCTATTGTGAATAATGCCGCAATAAACACAAGTGTGCATGAGTCTTTATAGCAGCATGATTTATAGCCCTTTGGGTATATACCCAGTAATGGGATGGCTGGGTCAAGTGGTATTTCTAGGTCTAGATCCCTGAGGAATCGCCACACTGACTCCCACAATGGTTGAGCTAGTTTACAGTCCCACCAACAGTGTAAAAGTGTTCCTATTTCTCCACATCCTCTCCAGCACCTGCTGTTTCCTGACTTTTTAATGATTGCCATTCTAACTGGTGTGAGATGGTATCTCATTGTGGTTTTGATTTGCATTTCTCTGATGGCCAGTGATGGTGAGCATTTTTTCATGGTTTTTTGGCTGCATAAATGTCTTCTTTTGAGAAGTGTCTGTTCGTGTCCTTTGCCTACTTTTTGATGAGGTTGTTTGTTTTTTTCTTGTACATTTGTTTGAGTTCATTGTAGACTCTGGATATTAGCCCTTTGTCAGATGAGTAGGTTGCGAAAATTTTCTCCCGTTTTGTAGGTTGCCTGTTCACTCTGATGATAGTTTATTTTGACGTGTAGAAGCTCTTTAGTTTAATTAGATCCCATTTGTCAATTTTTTCTTCTGTTGCCATTGCTTTTGGTGTTTTAGACATGAAGTCCTTGTCCAGGCCTATGTCCTGAATGGTAATGCCTAGGTTTTCTTCTAGGGTTTTTATGGTTTTAGGTCTAATGTTTAAGTATTTAATCCATCTTGAATTTATTTTTGTGTAAGGTGTAAGGAAGGGATCTATTTTCAGCTTTCTACATATGGCTAGCCAGTTTTCCCAGCACCATTTATTAAATAGGGAATCCCTTCCCCAATGCTTGTTTTTCTCAGGTTTATCAAAGATCAGATAGTTGTTGATATGCGGCATTATTTCTGAGGGCTCTGTTCTGTTCCATTGATCTATATCTCTGTTTTGGTACCAGTACCATGCTGTTTTGGTTACTGTAGCCTTGTAGTATAGTTTGAAGGCTGGTAGTGTGATGCCTCCAGCTTTGTTCTTTTGGCTTAGGATTGACTTGGCATTGCAGGCTCTTTTTTGTTTCCATATGAACTTTAAAGTAGTTTTTTCCAATTTTGTGAAGAAAGTCATTGGTAGCTTGATGGGGTGGCATTGTATCTGTAAATTTCCTTAGGCAGTATGGCCATTTTCATGATATTGATTCACATATGTATATATGTGTCTATATATACATATACATATATGTATATGTATGTGTGTATATATATACACACATACATATACATATATTTTATATATATATATAATATATACATATATATATATATAATATATACATATATATATATACACACACATATATATATATATATAGTACTTCCACTCACTGGAGGCCTTTACTCTTTCAATGCTAGATTCACTGATTTCTGGTCCCATGCTTATGTTGATTACTAGCTAGTGTATGTAGACTCCTTAAATTTAAGGAGTTGAGAGAACTCTTCATATCACCAAGTTGATTTCTTTAGTCTTCTCCCTGTCAAAGACCAGGTTGCCCTAGATATCAGAGACAGCTGTTTTTTCCATAAAAAATAAAGGTCCTGTCTCTCTCTCATTAGCCACCACGCCCAGTTTCTTCTCATGGAGGATTGCTTCATAGGTAACTTTAAAACTCCAGTAATTTCTCACAAGGTTGCTTCGAACACCTGAACATAAACTTCATCATGGAGCCTCTGAAACCCCTGAAGCCTCAGAATGGGAAGTTTCAGAAGGCTCTTTGCGCTATTGAGGTTCTACAAAAGGACCGTTTCCAAACTGCTTAATCAGAAGAAAGGTTCAAATACGTGTGATGAATGCACACATTATGAAGAAGTTTTTCAGAATGCTTCTGTCTAGTTTTTGTGTGAAGATATTTATTTATCTCCATGGGCCTGAAAACACTCTGATATATCCCTCTGCAGACAGTACAAAAAGACTGTTTCCAATCTGCTCAATCAAAAGAAAGCTTCTACTCTGTGAGAAGAAAGAACACATCATAAGGAAGTTTCTCAGAATGCTTCTGTCTGGTTTTCTGTGAAAATATTTCCTTTTTCACCATAGGCCTCAAAGCACTACAGATATCCATTTGCAGATTCTACAAAAAGACATTTACAAACTGCTCAATCCAAAGAAAGTTTCAACACTGTGAGATGAATGCATGCATTACAAAGTAGTTTATCAGAAAGCTTCTGTTTAGTTTTTATGTGAAGATATTTCCTTTTTCACCATAGGCCTCAAAGCGCTTCAATTATCCATTTGCAGATTCTGCAAAAAGAGTATTTCCAAACTGCTCAGTCAAAAGAAATGCTCAACTCCTTAAGATGAAAGCACTTATTTAAAAGTAGTTTCTCAGAAAGCTTCTGTCTAGCTTTTATGTGAAGATATTTCCTATATCACCAAAGGCCTCAATGGCTCAGAATTGTCCCTTTGGGGATTCTACAAAGGACTGTTTCCAAACTGCTCTAGCAAAAGAAAGCTTCAACTCTGTGAGATGAATGCACCCATCACAAAAAAGTTTCTCAGAATGTTTCTGTGTAGTTTTTATATGAAGATATTTCCTACTTCACCATTGGCCTCAAAGGCTTCACAATTATCCCTTTGTAGATTTTACAAAAAGACTTTTTCCAAATCTTCAATCAAAGAAATGTTCAACTGTGTGAGATGAATGCAAACATCACCAAGAAGTTTCTCAGAATGCTTCCATCTAATTTTTATGTGAAGATATTTCCCTTTTCACCATAGGCCTCAAAGGGCTGCAAATATCCATTTGCAGATTGTACAAAACACTGCTTCCAACCTGCTTAATTGAAGGAAATGTTCAACTCTGTGAGATGAAAGCATAAATCACAGAGAAGTTTCTCAGAAAGCTACTGTTTAGTTTTTATATGAAGATATTTCCTATTTCACCATAGGCCATAAAGGGCTCACAAATATATCTTTGCAGATGCTACAAAAATGCTGTTACCAAACTGCTCAATCAAAAGAAAGTTTCAACTCCGTGAGATGAATGGACACATCACAAAGTAGTTTCTAAGAATGCTTCTGTCTAGTTTTTGTGGGAAGATATTTCTTTTTCACCATAAGCCTCAAATGGCTCAGAAATATCCCTTTGCAGATTGTACAAAAAGACTGTTTCCAAACTGTTCAATGAAAAGAAAGGTTCAACTCTGTGAGATGAATTCAAACGTCCAAGAGGTTTCTCAAAATACATCTATCTAGTTTTTATGTGAAGGCATTTACTGTTTCACCACATGCCTCAAACGGCTCACAAATATTCCCTTTGCAGATTCTACAAAAAGACTGTTTCCAAACTGCTCAATGAAAAGAAAGGTTAAACTCTCTGAGATGAAAGCTCTCATCACAAAGAAGTTTCTCAGAATGCTTCTGTCTAGTTTTTATGTGAAGAAGTTTCCTTTTTCACCATAGACCTAAAACTGCTTCAAATATACATTTGTGGATTCTATGAAAAGTCTATTTCTAACTGCTCAATCAAAAGAACTGTTCAACTCTGTGAGATGAATGTGCACATCACAAAAAAGTTTCTCAGAAAGCTTCCATTTAGTTTTTATGTGAAGATATTTCCTTTTTTACCATGGGCCTCAAAGTGCTCCAAATATCCATTTGCAGATTCTACAAAAAGAGTATTTCCAAACTGCTCAATCCAAAGAGAGGTTCAACTCTGTGAGATGGAAGCACAGATCACAAAGGAGTTTCTTAGAAACCTTCAGTCTAGTTTTTATGGGAAGATATTTCATATTTCACCATAGGCCTCAATGGGCTCAGAAATATACCTTTGCAGATTCTACAAAAGGATTTTTTCCAAACTGCTCAATCCAACGAAAGATTCAACACTGTGAGATGAATTCATACATCACAAAGAAGTTTCTCAGAAAGCTTCAGTCTAGTTTTTATGTGAATATATTTCCTTTTTCACCATAAGCCTCAAACCACTCTCAAACATCCCCTGGAGATACTATATAAAGATTGTTTCCAAGCTGTTCAATCAAAAGAAAGGTTCAACTCTGTGTGGTAAATGCACATGTCACCAAGAAGTTTCTCAGAATGCTTCTGTCTAGTTTTTATGTGAAGATATTTCCTTTCTCAGCAAGTCTTCAAACTGCTCCAAATATCCATATGCAGAATCTACAAAAAGATGGTTTCTGATCTCCTCAATGAATAGAAAGGTTCAACTCTGTGAAATGAAAGAACACATCACAAAGAAGTTTCATAGAATGTTGCTTTCTAGTTTTTATATGAAGATATTTCCTTTTTCACCATTGTCCTCAAAGTGCTTCAAATATCCATTTGCAGATTTTACAAAAAGTGTGTTTCCAAACTGCTCAATCAAAAGAAAGGCTCAACTCTGTGGGTTGAAAGCACACATCACAAAGAAGTTTCTCAGAAATCTTCTGACTAGTTTTTATGTGAAGATATTTCCTATTTCACCGTAGGCCTCAATGGGCTCACAAATATCCCCTTGCAGATTCTACAAAAGGACTGTTTTGAAACTCCTCAATCAGAAGAAAGGTTCAACTCTGTGAGATGAATGCATACATCACAAAGAAGTTTCTCAGAATTCTTCTGTCTAGTTTTTATGTGAGGATATTTCCTTTTTCACCATAGGCCTCAAAGCACTCCAAATATCCATTTGCATATTCTACAGAAAGACTGTTTCCAGACTCTTCAATCAAAAGGGAGGTTCAACTCTGTGAGATGAAAGCACACTTCACAAAGCAGTTTCTCAGAATGCTTCTGTCTAGTTTCTATGTGAATATATTTCCTATTTCAACTTAGGCCATAAAGGGCTCACATATATCCCTCTGCAGATTCTAGAAAATTATAGAAAAGGACTCTTTCCAAACTGCTCAATCAAAAGAAAGGTTCAACACTGTAAAATGAATGCACACATCACAAATAAGTTTCTCAGAAAGCTTCTGTCCAGTTTTTATGTAAAGATATTTCCCTTTTCACCATACCTATCAACATGCTCAAAATATGCCTTTGCAGATTCTCTGAAAAGACTGTTTCCAAACTTCTCATTCAAAAGAATGATTCAACTCTGTGAGATGAATGCACATATCACAAAGACGTTTCTCTGAAATCTTCTGTCTAGTTTTTATGTGAAGATATTTCCTTTTTCACCATAGGCCTCAAGCTTCTCACAAATATCCCATTGCAGATTGTACAAGAATAGAGTTTCCAGACTCATCAAAGAATAGAAAGTTTTATCTCTGTGAGTTGAATGCACACCTTGCAAAACAGCTTCTCAGAAACATTCTTATAGTTTTTATTGAAGATATTTCCTTTTTCACCATAAGGCTCAGAGAGCTGAAAAATATCCCTTTGCTGATTCTACAAAAATACTCTTTCCAAACTTCTTAATCAAAAGAATCATTCAACTCTCTGAGGTGAATGCACACATAGCTAGGAATTTTCTCAGAAAATTCTGTCACGTTTTTATGCGATGATATTTCCTTTTTCACCATAAGCCTCAAACTTCTCACAAATATCCCTTTGCAGATTCTACAAGAAAAGAGTTTCCCATCTGCTACGTGAAAAGAAATGTTTACCTCTGTGAGATGAATGCACACATTGTAGAGCAGTTTCTCAGAAACCTTCTGTCTAGTTTTTATGTGAAGATATTTTCTTTTTCACCATAGGCCTCAAAGCACTCACAAATATCCCCTTGCATATTCTACAAAAAGACTCTTTGTGAACTGCTCAAAGGAATGGTTCAACTCTGTGAGATGAGTGCACACATCACACAGATGTGTCTCAAAAAGCTTCTGTCTAGTTTTCATGTGAAGATATTTACGTTTTCACCATAGGCCTCAAAGTGTTCCCAAATATCCCTTTGCAGATTCTTCAAAAAGATTGTTTCCAAAATGCTCAATCAACAGAAAGGTTCAACTCTGTGAGATTCATTCACACATCACAAAGTAGTTTCTCAAAAACCTTCTTTCTAGTTTTTTATGTGAAGATATTTCCTTTTTCACCATAGGCTTCAAAGCACTCACAAATATCCCTTTTCAGATTCTACAAAAAGACTGTTACCAAACTACTCAATCAAAAGAATGGTTCAACTCTGAGATGAATGCACACATCACAAAACAGTTTCTCAGAAAGCTTCTGTCTAGTTTTTATGTGAAGATATTTCCTTTTTCACCATTGGCTTCCAAGTGCTCACAAATATCTCTTTGACAATTCTACAAAAATACTGTTTCCAAACTGCCCAATCCAAAGAATATTTCAACTCTGTGAGATGAATGCACACATAACCAGGAAGTTTCTCAGAAACTTCTGTCAAGATTTCATGGGATGATATTTCCTTTTTCACGATAGGCCTCAAACTGCTCACAAATATCCCTTTGTGGATCCTACAAGAACAGAGTTTCCAATCTGCTCAATGAAAATAAACCTTTACCTCTGTGAGATGAATGCACACATCACAAAGCAGTTTCTCATAAGCCTTCTTTCTGGTTTTTATGTGAAGATATTTCATTTTTCACCATAGGCCTCAAAGCACTCACAAATATCCCTCTGCAGATTCTGCAAGAACACCATTTCCAAGCTTTTCAATCAAAAGAATGGTTTAACTCTGTGAGATGAATGCACATGTCACAAAGTAGTTTTTCAGAAAGCTTCTGTCTAGTTTTTATGTGAAGATATTTCCTTTTTCACCATAGAACTCAAAGCACTCACAAACATCACTTTGCAGATTGTACAAGAACTGAGTTTCCAGACTTATCAAAGGAATGAAACGTTTAACTCTGTGAGATGAATGCAGACATCACAAAGCAGTTCCTCCAAAACCTTCTTTAGAGTTTTTATGTGAAGGTATTTCTTTTTCACCATGGCCTCAAAGCACTCACAAATATCCCTTTGCAGATTCTACAACAACAGAATTTCCAAACTGTTCATAATTAGTTTTTAGGACCAACATGAGAGTTTAGACATACTGCTTGTGGTGCAGCACACATGTATTATCCACACTGAAATTAGGAATTCAACTGAAGTTCATGTGGAGGTGAAAATGTGAATATTTGGGGGACCTTGGAGATGATCTATCTCACTTTATTTTGCAGAAAAGAAAACATATTCAGGGAAAGGGCATGCATTGTCTAAGGTGATTCAGCAGCTTTGGCGCAGAAGCAAAACACACCTAAGGTGATTCATCAGGTTTGGAGAGAAACGCAAAACAGAAATACTGTTCTTTTGCTTCTCAGATCAAGAATTTTTTCACAATACTGAACTACTTATGTTTCTGATTCCTTAATTTTCTTTTTAAATTTTGCCAATATTGTCTTACAAAGATCCTATTCTTTACCCTAAAGATTTAAATCTGTTACCATTATTGTCTCTTTATAAGTAAAATTACTTGTTGTTATTATAAATGATCATTCAATCACTTTTCATTTTTTGGTAGTCCAGTACAAATTTAGTAACAAATAAACACTATTGGCCTTGGCAATCCAAGAGGAGCTCAAGTCCTCCAGGGCACGTCAGGAAAAGGCTAAATGACAGCTGTGCTGTGAATGGACAGAATACAGCTCTCATACAGATTATTGAGTATTTGATGTTCTTCAACAATTCCATTAATCTTCAGTTTTTTTTCCTCTTTGAAGTGAAAGTCTGCTATGACTTTCAAGTTTCTTTTGAAATAATTATAGATTCACAGGAAGTTGTAAAATGTCCAGGGATGTCTTAGGTACTCTTCACTAATTCCAGTGGTGGCATCTCGCATAGCCATAGAGCATTATCAAAACCTGGAAACTGACATAGGTACAATTCAGAAAGCTTACTCAGATCGCAACCGTTTTGTATGCATTCATTTTTGTATGTGTGTATGTGTGTGCGTGTGTTCTGTGCATTTTTATGTGGTGTAGATCTCTGTAACTACCACTTCCACAGTCAAGATACAGAACCGTAGCCTCACCACAAGGCTCCAACTTGCAATCTTTGCTGACACTCTGACACGTTTTCCTCCACCCCTTCCCCTTGGCAACCCCATAGTCTGTTCTCCATCTTTACAATTTTATTTCAATAATTTATATAAATGTAATTGTGCAAACTCGAATTTTTAAAGGGAAAAAACAAGTCACAGATAGTTTTGTTAGCACTGTAAAATAGTCTTTAACATTCATCTGTTTTATGTTCTATTTGTCTCAAAAAAATTTGCTTTGTTCTTTCCTGTACTTTCTGATATCAGGATAGGAAATCAATACCAAACAAAACAATTCCATTCATTTTTTTCCATAGCTTGGTTTTCACTGTTGTTGCATAACATTTATTTTTCTATTTACTCTTTCTCTCTGTTTTCCGTCACATAAAAGTAACTTTGTGTTCTTTACCTCTTCTAAGAAAATTTGGTAATGAGTCTTTAATGTGAATCCTGGACCACCCTTGTTTTGATTTTGTGTTATGGGTGTTCTTTTGTGTGATCGTTCTCATGGAGAGTTCTTGTGAAGCTGGGATTTTCCAGTGGTTTGTCAAAATGGAAATAGATATTTAACAAACCAAACACAAAATGACCTTGCTCCAGGAATGCATCATTTGTGAGAAAACACTACGTCTTCCAACTAGAGATTGTGAATATTACTCTTATTATCCTTTACTCCCTTTTATTAAAACTGTATTTTTTTACACATTTGTATAACTCAGGTAATGAAATGTGAAACTACGTGATTGCCTACCAATTACAATTGATGTTAATGATGCTACTGGGAGGCCAACCCTACAGTGGCTGCACCAAGTCTAGGGACTTGCTAGCTTTGATAAGTTACATGGGATTGCCTACGTACTAAATGTAGGTGGGGGACAGGTCCGAGGATGTGGCAGCACCAACCCGCCCTGACATCAAAGCTCTGGACGGGGTGCCAGGCACCGCGCAGCCAAGAGCAGGAGGTGGGCACCTGATGGCGTATGACACTGTAGCATCCAGGGGATCACCACCAGGGGCAAATGAACCCCAGGACCATGGCCATGAGCGCTGCCAGATGGGCCGCTTGGTGGGCTTCTGGCCCCGGACACACCACGTCACAAGCCAGGCAGGTGGGGGGCAGGCAGGAGAAGAGGATGGTGCCTGGGAGGGGTGATGGGGAGGAGGGGCGCTGGAGCGGCGGTCGGCCGGTCGCCGGGCTGCCACCAGGGGTGGGCAGCAAATTAAGGCAACTGGGACATGCTCCCCCACCCTCTCCCCAGTGGACCCTTCCTACTTGCCATCCTCCCTGCCCAACAAGCCTCCACCACCGATGATGCGCAACGACAATGATCGCACAGGACCATCCATCCCACCAGCACCAACAAACCCTGCACCACGAGCTGTGTGAGGCACGAGGGAGCCCCTGAGGGAAGAAACAGGACCGCGGTGGTGGCCACAGGAACTCAACACCAGCGGGCTCTCTTCCCTCTGTGTTTTTGCAGGTGATGGCTCCAACCTCTCTCTCTTCCTCACAGCCAGGAGCCCCTCTTCCCCCACGCCACCCAACGCGTGACCACACAGGGCCTGCAGTGGGGGTGGGGGGGGAAGGGGCAGGCATGGCAGGAGAGGAGGGCAGATGTCGCCGGGTCTGCACTTGGGGGGATGGAGGTCCCCACGGGCCCTGCCATGGAACCCCCAGCTGTGCACCCCAAGGAGCCCGGAGGCACCCCCAGGGGCTAATGATTGGCAAGCAAAGCTCAGACAGGCATAGCCCTGGGAGGAACCCGGGCCGCAAGTGCGTTCGAAGTGTCGATGATCAATGTGTCCTGCAATTCACATTAATTCTCACAGCTAGCTGCATTCTTCATCAACGCAGGAGCCAAGTGATCCACCGCTAAAAGTCATACAAGGTCGATTTGGCAAGGGCGCTCCCAACAATGGGAGGTCCTCCTGGCACAGCACGTCCCCCAGAGGGGTTACCTCAGGCCGGCCAGTCAGACAGCAATGGGACGAGACTCCAGAGAGGGGTTGGAAGGTTTCACAACACGGGGAGGTGGTGCCGTCCACGGGAGTGAGAGGGACAAATGCTGCCACCACCCCACAGGCTCCCGGGGGTTCCTGCCCCCACAGCACAGGGCATACGCCACATGCGTGGCACACATGCGACAGCACGATGGCCACTGGGTACAGCCCCCACCGGCATCAGCAGTGACACGCAAGTGCAGCACGGCCCCGGCAGCTGGGGAGACGGAGTCAGCAGTGGAGGTGAGGGAGGGGCAGACCCCTCCCAAACGGACTCCCCCGTGGGCCCACAGCACCCAACCCACGGGTGGACAGGTGACCCCCACAAGGGGTCCTTAAACCTCCGCACTAGAAAGTGCTGGGTACCTGGATGGTGGAGGCGGACGAGGAGTGGAGGGCTGGCGTCCAGCCCCCTACCCTCAAGAAGCCCTAGTGGGAAGGCTGGGGAGAGCCAGTGGGCCAGGCCGGGCCAGGTGGCGCGGTGTGGCAGAGGCAATGATGGTGGCAGTGGCAGCGATGCGAACCCGGCCGGCCCCAACGGGAGCAGGTGGGATGGGGCTGAGCCAGCAGGACAGGGAGGGATGACAGCCCCGGCAGGGAGGACACAGAGACCCACAACTCGTCGTGATGCCGAGAACCACCCCCGCGCCCGCCGACACACACGTGGGGGCCACGGCAGGGGACAGTTCCCCGCTGCTCACCAGGCCGGTGAGCCATCCAGCCTGCCCCCCGACACGCACACACAGTTTCATCCCAGCACGTGTGTCTCTGTCTACCCTCTCTCTCCCTCCCGAGTTCTCCGGCTCTCGGGGCAGGCAGGGCCATGCAACAAACAAATGGCACAACCCCGCCAGCACACATGCCACATGGGGAACACAGTCAGCCAAGAAGGAAGGACGCAGTGGCGCCTCTGCAGCTTTGCTCTTCTCCGTTAATGATCCCTCGACATGTTCAACTATGGAAATTTTGTTATGACTTTTAGTTCCTCTAGATAGTCAAGTTCGACTGTCTTCTCAGTGCTCCACCAGGGCAGTGGGCTGACCTGGCGGGGCCGATCCAAGGGCCTCACTGAACCATCCAATCAGTAGTAGTGACTGGCAGTGTGTACAAAGGGTAGGGACTTCACGCAAGTCTATGACCTGCACTTACTGGGAATTCGTCATTCATGGGGAATAATTGCAATCCCCGATCACCATCACCAATGGTGTTCAACAGGTTACCCGCGTCTGCCACATACGGTAGGCACACGCTGAGCCAGTCAGTGCAGCACGCGTGCAGCCCCGGACATCTAAGGGCATCACAGACCTGTTATTTCTCAATCTCGGGTGGCTAAATGCCACTTATCCCTCTAAGAAGTTGGGGGATGCTGACCGCTTGGGGGTCGTGTAACTAGTTAGCGTGCCAGAGTCTCCTTCATTATCAGAATTAACCAGACAAATCACTCCACCAACTAAGGCCATGCACCACCACCCATGGAATCAAGAAAGACCTATCAATCTGTCAATCCTGTCCATGTCCAGGCCGGGTGAGGTTTCCCATGTTGAGTCAAATTAAGCTGCAGGCTCCACTCCTTGTGGTGCCCTTCCACCAATTCCTTTAAGTTTCAGCTTTGCAACCATACTCACCTTGGAACCCAAAAATCCAAAGACTTTGGTTTCTGGGAAGCTGCCCAGCGGGTCATGGAAATAACGCCGCGGCATCACCAGTCGGCATTGTTTATGGTCGGAACTACGACGGTATCTGATCGTCTTTGGAACTCCGACTTTCGTTCTTGGTTAATGAAAACATTCTTGGCAAATGCTTTAGCTCTTGTCAGAACTGCACCAGTCCAAGAATTTCACCTCTAGTGGCACAATACGAATGCCCCCAGCCGTCCCTCTTAATCATGGCCTCAGTCCTGAAAACCAACAAAAAAGAACCGAGGTTCTATTCCATCTTTCCTAGCTGAGATATCTAGGTGGCTCGGGCCTGCTTTGAACACTCTAACTTTTTCAAAGTAAACGCTTTGGGCCACGGGACACTCAGCTAAGAGCATCGAGGGGGTGCTGAGAGGCAAGGGGCGGGGACGGGCCATGGCTAGCCTGCCCACCCACTCCCAAGATCTAACTACGGGCTTTTAAACAACTTTAATATATGCTATTGGAGCTGGAATTACTGTGGCTGCTGGCTCCAGACTTGCCCTCCAATGGATCCTCCTAAAGGATTTAAAGTAGACTCATTTCAATTACAGGGCCTCGAAAGAGTCCTGTATTGTTATTTTTCATCACTACCTCCCCGGGTCGGGAGTGGGTAATTTTTGCACCTGCTGCCTTCCTTGAATGTGGTAGCTGTTTCTCAGGCTCCCTCTTCAGAGTCGAACTCTGATTCCCCATCACCCATGGTCACCGTGGTAGGCACAGCAACTACCATCGAAAGTTGATAAGGCAGATTTTCGAATGGGTCGTCGCTGCCACTGGGGGCATGCCATTGGCCTGAGGTTATCTAGAGTCACAAAAGCTGGTGGCACCTGACCCTCCGGCCGGGGCTGGAGAGGGGCTGACTGGGTTGGTTTTGATCTGATAAATACACGCATCTTCCCCGCGAAGGAGGTCAGCGCCCTTTGGCATGTATTAGCTTTAGAATTACCACAGTTTTCCAATTAGGAGAGGAGCGAGTGACCAAAAGAACCATAACTGATTTAATGAGCCATTCACAGTTTCACGGACCGGCCCTGCCTACTTAGACATGTATGGCTTAATCTTTGAGACAAGCATATGGTGCTGGTAGGATCAACCATGTAAGTAGAAAGCGGCCTCCGGGCCTCAGGAGGATGAGCCCGGAGTCCAGGTCATGAGGATGGGCATGGCAGGGCAGGCAACGGGGTATGTGGGAGGGAGGGAAGCAAGGCGGGGCGGTGGGAGGGGGGCGGTGGCGCGGCGAACCGGACATCCCATACACCCACATGACACATCCCCGACCTGATCACCACTCCCAACCCTTCGCACCAACGTGCGAGGAGGCAGACCGCCCAACCCGTGCGTGGCAGCTGTGAGGGACCAGCAGCCGCTCGTGCACGGCGGGCACGGGGCGGCCCCGATGTTTGGGCAGCGAACCAGAGGCGGACTGTAGTGCCCAGGGTCTCACCACCAGCGGCCTCCGAGCACGAAGGCGACCCTGCGCGGTACCAGGAGCGGTCGACTGGCCTTCGGCGGGCCCGCGGCTCCCCCATCGCCGCCGCCGTCACGGCCAGCCCCCGGAACCCTCTTTCCTGCACGCGGCGCAGGCCGACTCCAAACCCTCCGGGCGCCCACCAGACCCACGCGGGGAGCCGCCGACCTGGTCCCGAAGGCGCGCACCCGGGGACACGAACAAAGGGCCAACCAGTGGCCCCCGGCAGCGCCCCACAAGGCGGAGCCGGGTTTGGTCCCAGACGGGGCAACCACAGCCTAAGCGGGTGAGCCGCTCAGGGAGAGAGGATCCGCAGGTGGGGTGGGGGGCACAGACAGGAAAGACCAGGGACCGCGAGGGCAAGGTCACCCGGGAGCCCACAGAGGGGCGGCTCGGGGAGAAACCTCAGGCATGGCCGGGCCACCAGGAAAACGCGGCCATGGGATCCCACCGCCACCGACACGAGGGAGGTCCCTCGGCACTCCGCCTAGGACGCCAGATGGCCCTCGGCACCCACCGAGACCCGCCTCACGAGCCCTGGTTCCCGCCATCGGGACCCCAAAGCGACCTCAGCCACAAACCCAACGCCAGGGCCACGTTGCTCATTTCTCGTCCATCCTCCGACCCGGTCAAGCTCCGGGAGACCGGCGTGGCCCCCACTTGGGATGCTTCCTAGGGCCAGGTGGCCCAACCCCGTACCACGCAAACACGGTCATCCGCACTGGTCGCTGCTCCCCAGGGGAGCGGGCGGAGAGCCGGCTCACAGTGGAGCGGGTCATGCGCCGGACGGAATGCCAGGCACAGCCACCGCTTGCGCAGCCTCCCAACCGCTAGGACGCCGGCACCGACCGGCGGGATCCTCCCCCGTCTGGAAATGGGGAGGTGGGGGCTACACAGTAGGCGACGAGCCGCCCTCGGTCCCCACCGCGGAAGCCGGTGGAACCCTCCATCTCCCCCCCTCACCCCGTCGAGGGGGAAGCCGAGGAGGGTTCTCTGCAAGCGAGTCGCTATGGCAGCGCTACCATAACGCAGAGAGAGGCGGCAGGCCGGGGGATCCCGTACCCCAAATGCACACCTCTCAGATCGCTACAGAAGGCTTTCTCACTGAGGGTGGGTCACACTCCCTACCCCCAGTCGCCCCTCGTCAGGCCCGCAGAGGTGCTCAGGGACGCCTGGGGAAGGGAGGGGGCCTGCATACCAGGTAAATTCTGCGTGTGGGAACCTTCAGCCTTCGCGGTCTGGGCGGGGGTCCTGGCCAATGCGCGTGCGCGCAATCCCGCAAGGGCCCCCCAGCCCCCCGTCCACCGCCTCCTTTCTCCCAGGCAAAGCACCTCCAAGTAAACCCACACACAACCTGTCGGAGGCAGAACGGTAGCCCCTCGGCGGCCGGCCGGCGCACGCGTCGCCTGCCCAAGCCCACCGCGATCGTTCACACAGCCGGCGCGCACCCACCAGAGGGGAGCACTGGACCTGAGTTTGCCAGACCAGGCGGAGCCCTTCCCTGCATGGGAGGGGCACGTCTCCCTCTACCGCCTCAACCCCCACACCAACGAGCTCCCTTAGGACCCACTTGCAGACACCGCGGCGGTGACTGGAGGACGGGGCGCTGGGGGTGGGAACCACACACCACCGCTGGGCCTCAGGCACCTGAGGGATAAGCTGGAGGTGGGAAGGGGGAGCCGGGCGCGGTAGGCTCACGCCTGTCATCCCCGCCCTTTGGGAGCAAGGGAAGGTGGATCCCTCGATCCGGAGCCCTGGCAACATGGTGAAACCTTGTATTTTGTCTCTAAAAAAATACAAAAACTACCTGGTTTCCTAACCTGGACACAAGTTAATAAATAGATAAATAGGCCGGTCGCGGTGGCTCACGCCTGTAATGCCAGCACTTTGGGAGGCCGAGGCAGGCGGATCACGGAGGTCAAGAGATAGAGACCATCCTGGCTACCACAAGAACCCCGTCTCTACTCAAAATACAAAAAATTAGCCAGCTGTGGTGGCGGGCGCCTGTAGTCCCAGCTTCTTGGGAGGCTGAGACAGGAGAATGGCATGAACCCAGGAGGCAGAGCTTGCAGTGAGCCGACATCACGCCACTGCACTCCAGTCTGGGCAAGAGAGCGAGACTCCATCTCAAAAAATAATAAGAAAAATGAATAGATTAAAATTGAAAATTTAAAAAAAAAAAAACGTAGCCGGGCGGGTGCAATTGTTCACTCCTGTCATCCCAGCCCTTTGGGAGGCCAAGGTGGGCAGATCACCTGAGGTTGCCAGTTTGAGACCCGCATGACCCACATAGAGAAATGCCGTCTCTACTAACAATACAAAATCAGCCGGGTGTGGTAACACATGCCTGTAATCCCAGCTACTCAGGAGACTGAAGCAGGAGAATTGCTTGAACACGGCAGGAGGAGGTTGCGGTGAGCCATGACGGTGCTGTTACACCCCAGCGTGGGCAACAAGAGTGAAACTCTGTCCAAAAATAAAATAAAATAAGTGCTGTATTCTGTAATTTTTACTTCCTACCCTGAGAAGAACATAATACAGCTGTTGTCTTTCCGCCTGCCTGCCGGCCGGCCTGTGACAGGGCCTCACTCTGTCTTTTGCCGAGACTGGAGTGCAGTGACACCATTATGGCTCACTCACTGCAGCCTCAAGGTCCTCAGGGTTAGGCAATTCCTCAAGGGATCCTACAGCCTCAGCCTCCCAAAATGTTGGGAGTACAGACGTGAGCCACCAGCACCCTGCCTGAGTTAATACATCTGGTCTCATTACATCTTAACCACACACTCATGAAGAACTCAAGTCAAGAGACAGTCTGTAAGAGACTCTCAGCATTCTCTTCTGAAAGCAGTGAGGTGGATGGCGGCCCTTGTCCTGAGCTCCTGGGGTTTTAGGTGACCATGCATAGAGGAGAGATTTCCAGTGTTTCCAGAAAGGCACGAGCCACAGTCACTGGGGCATCCAAGCACGAGATGGGGTTTCTGACAGCGATGTAAGGGCCAGGAAGGGCCAGAATCTGCCAAGGCCCATGTCCCAGGCTGGGGTCGATGGAACCCAAGGTAGAGGGAGTCGGCAGTCCGCACAGAGAGAGCTCCAACCCTAGGCCCCACTATGCAGACCGAATCAGAAGGAAGAGAGTCCTTCATCCTACATGCCACATCCCTCCACTGAACTTGGGAGTGCATCCATTTTCCAAATATGAGGTGACTCTCGCTTTGCAATGGATCACAAGGGGCCGGGCTTCCCAGAGTCGGCAGGGTAAAGAAGTCATTCTGGCTTGGCCTCCCCCATCCCCTGGTAACTGGTGAGTTTATTTATTATTATTATTATTATTATTATTATTATTATTATTATTATTATTATACTTTAAATTTTAGGGGACATGCGCACAATGTGCAGGTTAGTTACATATGTATACATGTGCCATGCTGGTGTGCTACACCCATTAACTTGTCATCTAGCACTACATATTATCTCCTAATGCTATCCCTGCCCCCTCCCCCACCCCACAACAGTTCCCAGAGTGTGATGTTCCCCTTCCTGTGTCCATGTGTTCTCATTGTTCAATACCCACCTATGAGTGAGAACATGTGGTGTTTGGTTTTTTGTCCTTGTGATAGTTTACTGAGAATGATGATTTCCAATTTCATCCATGTCCCTACAAAGGACATGAACTCATCATTTTTTATGGCTGCATAGTATTCCATGGTGTATACGTGTCACATTTTCTTAATCCAGTCTATCATTGTTGGACATTTGAATTGGTTCCAAGACTTTGCTATTGTGAATAGTGCCACAATAAATATACATGTGCATGTGTCTTTATAGCAGCATGATTTATAGTCCTTTGGGTATATACCCAGTAATACGATCGCTGGGTCAAATGGTATTTCTAGTTCTAGATCCCTTTTCCATCCCCATCAAGCTACCAATGACTTTCTTCACAGAATTGGAAAAAGCTACTTTAAAGTTCATATGGGACCAAAAAAGAGCCTGAATCTCCAAGTCAATCCTAAGCCAAAAGAGCAAAGCTGGAGGCATCACACTACCTGACTTCAGACTATTCTACAAGGCTACAGTAACCAAAACAGCATGGTACTGGTACCAAAACAGAGATATAGATCAATGGAACAGAACAGAGCCCCCAGAAATAATGCCACAAATCTACAACTATCTGATCTTTGACAAACCTGAGAAAAACAAGCAATGGGGAAAGGATTCCCTATTTAATAAATGGCGCTGGGAAAACTGGCTAGCCATATGTAGAAAGCTGAAACTGGATCCCTTCCTTACACCTTATACAAAAATCAATGCAAGATGGATTAAAGACTTAAATGTTAGACCTGAAACCATAAAAACCCTAGAAGAAAACCTAGGTATTACCATTCAGGACATAGGCCTGGGCAAGGACTTCATGTCTAAAACACCAAAAGCAATGGCAACAAAAGCCAAAATTGACAAATGTGATCTAATTAAACTAAAGAGCTTCTGTACAGCAAAAGAAACTACCATCAGAGTGAACAGGCAACCCACAAAACTGGTGAGTTTAAATGAGCCCAGGCTGGCCGGGCCGGAGCCGCTATTGGGGGGAGGGTGGTGGGAGGGGTGGAAGGGGTACCTGAGGCACTGCAGAAATTGGGTCTGAGCCTCGAGGATGACGGTGCTGCAGGAACCCCTCCAGCCTGCTACATGGCAAGCACTAAACCACTATGCTTACCAAGATGGGGTTTTCCCCGCAGAATGCCTTTATGCAGAAGTACACTCAGAAGAAGCCTTGTTTTTACTGGCTACCTGTTCTTACTACCCAGGAAAGGCCTATAACACATATAGTCTCTTCAAAGTACACAGTTTTCCTACACTGCAATGCAAATACCTGCTTGCAAAATGTTGTGTTGATCTCAGCAAGCTTGCAGAAGGGGAACAAATCTTATCTGGTGGAGTGTTCCATAAGCAGAAAAGCCATGATGATATTGTTACCAAGTTTGGTGATTCAGCTTGCTTTCCCCTTCCATTGTTGGGACATGTATATTGCAAGACAGATCAGCTTGTCAAAGGATCAGAATACTACCAAAAGTGCCTTAGTTTAAATCCTTTCCTCTGGTATCCCTTGAATCATTATGTGAAATAGATGAAAAGCCAGATCCTGACCAAACATTTAAATTCACATCTTTACAGAACTTTAGCAACTGTCTGCCCAACTCTTGCACAACACAAGTACCTAATCATAGTTTATGTCACAAACAGTCTGAGACCTTTCTTACGGAAACACCCCAGGACACAACTGAATTAAACAGATTGAATTTAGAATCTCCCAATTCAAAGTATTCCTTGAATACAGATTCCCCAGTGTCTTCCATTGATTCAGCTGTAATTTCACGTGATACTGTCCAACTGGGAACAGGAACTTCCATATTATCAAACAGGTTCAAAATAAACCAAAAACTGGTCGAAGTTTATTAAGAGGACCAGCAGCTCTTAGTCCATTAACCCCAAGTTTTGGGATTTTGCCATTAGAAACCCCAAGTCCTTGAGATGGATCCTATTTCCAAAACTACACTGATACACCTTCTGTAATTGATGTGCCATCCACCGGAGCCCCTTCAAAAAAGTCGGTTGCCAGAATTGGCCAAACTGGAGCAAAATCTGTCTTCTCACAGAGTGGAAATAGCCGAGAGGTAACTCCAATTCTTTCACAAACGGGAAGTCCTGGTCCATAAACAAGTACAACACCTCAGGTATTGAGCCCCACTATGACATCTCCCCCAAATGCACTGCATCAAAAAAGTTCACAAGTCTTTACTAGTGACAGTTCCACAACCAAGAAGAATAGGAAGAAATTAAAAATGAAGTTTCCACCTAAAATCCCAAACAGAAAAACAAAAAGTAAAACAAATAAAGGAGGAATAACTCAGCCTCATATAAATGACAGCCTGGAAATTACAAAATTGGACTCTTCCATCAATTCAGAAGGGAAAATATCCACAATCACACCTGAGATTCAGGTATTAATCTACAAAAAGCAGCAGCAGAAGGCTTGATGAGGCTTCTTCCTGAAAAGGGGAAAGGTTATTTAGCTTTGTGTTCATACCACTGCAAAGAAGCTATAAATATTTTGAGCCATCTACCTTCTCACCACTACAATTCTGGTTGGGTACTGTGCCAAATTGGAAGGGTCTATTTTGAACTTTCAGAGTACATGCAAGCTGAAAGAATATTCTCAGAGGTTAGAAGGATTGAGGATTATAGAGTCAAAGCCATGGAAATCTACTCTACAACACTTTGGCATCTTCAAAAACATGTTGCTCTTTCAGTTCTGTCAAAAGACTTAACAGACATGGATAAAAATTCACCAGAGGCCTGGTGTGCTGCAGGGAACTGTTTTAGTCTGCAACAGGAACACGATATTGCAATTAAATTCCTCCAGAGAGCTATCCAAGTGGATCCAAATTATGCTTATGCCTATACTCTATTAGGGCATGAGTTTGTCTTAACTGAAGAATGGACAAAGCATTAGCTTGTTTTTGAAATACTATCAGAGTCAATCCTAGACATTATAATATATGGTAAGTGGTAATGAAGTGTAAAGACAAAGTCTTGTTGATGGTGCTGGTAGTCAATAATTTTTCTTGTTAGATAGCTCTTTATTTTCCTGAATTTGGTTAATAATACTTAGGGGTGATACATACTGTTCAATAACTTCAAACTAACATGTTTTCTTATGAAATGAATGTCTTTAGCAAACTCTTAATTTAACTAATGATAATAGAATACCAGATCCTTACACTCAACAGTTTCAGTCTTCTACCAAACTTTTGCAGATACCATAGTTGGGTTTTGTTTGTTTGCTTGTTTAGTTTCGTTAATTGATTTGCTACTTTCTCTTCGAACACATAAATGGTGATTGGGACAAAAAGTGCTTGGGAAATTGGAAAGGAATAGCATAATTCACTTACTGGGTAATAGAAAAAAACCCTGAAAAAAATCACTAGTTGCTGCTTTTTGACAGTGTTCCAGTTTATTGAGTTACTATTAAGAACTTAGTGTACCCTTTTATTTAGCAGTATCTCTGTTTTACTTTTTTGTACTTGGGTATAAGTAGACACATCGGAAATTACTACCAGGTCATATTGTTATCAACTGAATAACATGAAAAATTTTGGTCCTACTTCTGCCTCAACACCATACTTACTGTTGACATTTATTGTATTTTTCTGGACTGACTTAAAAGTTTAAATATCAAGAGAATGTCAGGCACAGTGGCTCATGCCTGTCATCCCAGCACTTTGGGAGGCCGAGGCAGGTGGCTCACAAGGTCAAGAGATTGAGACCATCCTGGCCAACATGGTGAAACCCCGTCTCTATTAAAAGTATAAAAATTAGCTGGGCATGGTGGCAGATGCCTGTAGTCTCAGCTACTCGGGAGGCTGAGGCAGGAGAATCGCTTGAACCCAGGAAGTGGATGTTGCAGTGAGCCAAGATTACGCCATTGCACTCCAGCTTGTGCCACAGAGTGAGACGCTGTCTCAAGAAAAAAAAAATACAATAAAATACAATAAAATAAATAAATAAATAAATATCAAGAGAAAGTATAATTCTGAAGTCATAACTCTGTGGTAGTTTTTGTCAGATAGGGTTATCTTTGGAGTTAATTATTATAGCAGTGGTTTATCACTTGATTTCCTTCTAAATCTGAAGCATTATATTACTAAAACATTTTTTGATTTGTGAATATGTTGTTTAATGGATTCTATCTCATTTTACAGTAGTAGTTGCAGTGCCTGAAAGGTTGCCAAAAAAAAAGTGCTAGCTTTTGCTGACCAATGTAACAACCAACTTGCCAATACTGCCTTCTCTTCCAATAGCTATGTTCTCCATAATATTTTAAGAACTCAGTTCTTCATAAGACTTGTGTTGTTTTTTATTTTTTCTCAAGTCTGGTTGATCCTTGTCTTGTTCTTTTTTAAATGTGTATTGTCTGTTCAGCTATTTTGCAAGAGCCACATTCTTAAAAAACTTAACCATATCAAAAATTGTGTTTAAAGGAGGATTATTCAGATCGGCAAGCTTTTACTAGGAGAAGTTTAAATGCTGACTTATTTAGGTAACTCTAAATACTGAGCAACTTTATTCTAACTACAAAATAGATAGACTTTCTTTTGTTTTCACTTTCACTATCATTATCACCGTGTTTAATACCTTTTCTCCATCTATAACACAATTATAACGATACACAAAGCCACTCAAATAAAGCAGATATATTTTGCTTAAAAAAAAAAAGAAGTCATGATGTGACACACAATGAGGTGTGACTCGAATCTATAATCTCCAGTGAAAACCGATGAAACAGGGTCAAACCCCATGTCTACTAAAAATAAAAAAATGAGTCGGGCATGGTGGCGCTGAGGCAGAAGAATCGCTGGAACCCAGGAGGCAGAGGTTGCAGTGAGCTGAGATCACGCCACTGCACTCCAGCCGGGGGGGACAGAACAAGACTCCATCTCAGAAACAAACAAACACACAAAGACAATAAAGGTGTTTAACTCAATGTGTCAGGCTCAGGTCTCTTGACAGGATACATCCAGCACCTGGGGAAACGTCGAGGGGTGTGGTGGAATCTATTCTGTGGCCTCAAGGAAGGGTTTGAGAGATAGCCCCGCAAACGTGATGGCCTAAGGAAGCCCCTCCGTCCAAGAAGCGATATTCATTTGCATCCTGTAGCCACCCACGAGGGAGAATCAGGCTTTCTACAGACCCCCCACCCCCCACCCCACCCCACCGCACCCCTCTGCCTAGTGAAATGAGCTCTCCCTCCGTCAGGCTCTATTCGCGCCAAGTGGTTTTGTAACCTCCAGCGTGTGTGCCTGGGTTGCAGGATGGGGTGAGGCCGGCTGTGGACAAAGAAGGCGATAAAGCGGCGGTGTCCCACGGGTGCCCGGGACGTGGGACGTGAGTGGGGTGGCCAGAGCCTAGGGAACTCATCGCCTGTCAGGACGCCTCCCCTCCTGGTCCCCTCTCTGACCTATGCTCCACATCTTTGCAGTTCAGTGGGGACCTTGTGGGTGGAAGTCGCCATCCCTTTGGACTTTAGCCGAGGATGGCCAGGCTCCCAAGAGTCTCCCCGGAGTCGGGTCCTTGGGCAGGCTCACAAGGATGCTGACAGTGATGATGATGGTGATGTAAGTTGGAGGCCTTGGGCCAATGCAGAGGTATCCGTTTGACCTCAGTGGGAGAAGTCAGCTTTGCGGAGTCCCGTGCTTCCTTCCAGAGACTCATCCAGCACTAGCAAGCATGGTCCCAAGGATCCCAGCTCCCAGCAGAGCCACTTTTGTTCACACAGGATCCTGGGCAAGAAAGTTCTCAGCACGTTTAGGCCTCCTAGCCAAAAAGCCAAAGCTACGTCTGGGATTTTTTTCAAAGGGCCAGTGGTTCCACAATGGGCTGTGGGTAGTTGTGGAAATGGAGAGAAGTGTTTGCAGATACACATTTGAGACAGAACGGACAGGGCTTGGTCACAGGTCATGTAGGACACGAGCAGATGCACATTGAGAAAACCCTCCCAGCATCCTAGGTGAACAGAGGTATGCCTTTTTGAGACAGTCGAGGGAGAGGCAACCCCAGATTTTAAGGTTGGATCTTTATTAATATGTAGTATCTATGAGGTTTCCAAGTCAAGAAATCAACTTGCCAGTTCTGTACAGCATTCTGTAGGGAGATCATATCTGGGATGCCTAAAGTTAAGAATTCAGGCCATGGTAATGGATTAGATTAGATGTACTTGAACTTATTTTGCAAAGAAAGAGAGGGTGGGAGATAGCAAGAGCCAGAGAGTGAGCAAGAAAGAGAGAGACAGAGACTGAGAGAGACAGACAGAGAGATACAAAGATACACAAAGAGAAAAAGAGAGAGAGACAGACAGATAAAGACACAGAGAAAGACAGAGATGGACAGAGAGAGAAACAGAAAGAGAGATAGAGACAGAAAGAGAGAGAGACAGACAGAGACAGAGACAGACAGACAGACAGGAAGACCGACAGGCAGAGAAAGAGAGTAAGACAGAAGGCAGACACACACACAAAGAGAGAGAGACAGAGACAGATGGAGAAACAGAGAGAAAGAAAGAGACAGACAGAGAGAGAGAAAGAGACAGAGAAAGACAGAGACAGACAGAGGGAGAGAGAGAGACAGAAAGAGAGAGACAGAGACAGAGAGAGAAACAGACAAGGAGAGAGAGAGACAGACAGACAGGCAGAGAAAGTAAGACAGAAGACAGACACAGAGAGAGAGACAGGGAGAGAGAGAGAGACAGAGAGACAGAGACAGAGAAACAGACAGGCAAAGAGAGAGAGAGAAAAAAAACAAGAGAGAAAAAAACAGGGAGAGAGAGAGACAGACAGACAGGGAGAGAGAGCAAGAGAGAGAGACCAACAGACAGACAGACAGGCAAAGAAAGAGAATAAGACAGAAGACAGACACAGTGAGAGAGACAGAGACAGCGAGATAGGAAAGAGAGATACAGACAGACAAAGAGACAGACAGACAAAGACAGAGATGGACAGAGAGAGACAGAGAGAAACAAAGAGAGAGAGAGAGACAGGCAGGCAGAGAAAGAGAGTAAGATAGAAGACAGACACAGTGAGAGAGACAGGCAGAGAGAGACAGATAAAGACAGAGAGAAAGAAAGAGAGAGACAGACAGAGATGGAGGGAGAGAGACCGAGAGAAACAGACAGAAAGAGAGACAGAGACAGAGATGGAGAGAAACAGACACGGAGAGAGAGAGACAGTGAAAGACAGACAAACAGAGAGAGAGAGACAGACAGGCAGGCAGAGAAAGGGAGTAAGACAGAAGACAGACACAGTGAGAGAGACAGGCAGAGAGAGAGAGAGAGAGAAATAGGCAGAGAGAGAGAGACAGAGAGAGAGAGAAGACAGAGAAAGAGAGAGACAGAGACAGAGAGACAGAGAGAGGAGGAGGAAGGGCGTGCTCAGGAAATAATTACACATATTTTATAATGCTTTTGATCCCGTAAACAGTGGCTGGGGTGGTCTTTGAAAACAACAGCAACAACAGCAACAAGAGCAGCAGCAGCAGCAAGAGCAGCCGCAGCATTCACTTACGGATTTCCAGAAAATAAGATGCTCTGAAGTATAGTAAATATCAACCGGCTCTCACTACACGTTGAGAGATTCACAAAAGCGCTAGTTAACAACAGGAGAAAACAGCAGCTAACATGTCTTGGGGAAAATATATGTCCTCCTGAAAATTGGGGATTTCTACTTCATCTGAAAAGAAATACATACGAAAAAGGAAAAACACAAAAAAAACAAAACAACAAACACGGACCAAGGCACCGTCCCTGGAAATCTTAAGTGAGCAAAGTATTAGTTTTCAGAAAGCGTTTCAATTCTGGGCAAATACTAAGAAGGTCCAGACTAGAGCTGTGACACCATTCCCATTGTGAAACTATGCCGGCGGGAGGGCGAGAAACTAAAACATCATGATAAAAAGTGATTGAGACCCAGCCAGGGTGAAGCTTTCCTAGGGAGGGAGGCCTGAAGAAGGAAGCTGGGGAAAACCCCAAAACTGCAGACCTGCCCGCTTGCCCACGCGGGTCAAGGGCTATGCCATCGGCCCAAGCTGTCTCTGGGGAAGTGGGACCGTGCCACCCCCATCTTCAAAAACCATGGCCACTGAGTGAGGCCTGACGCTCACCGTTGCAAATGTCAGCCTAGCAAGAATGAGATCTCTGGCAAGGGGTGGGAGAAGGGGAGAGAAGAGGGAGGCGCACCTGGGTGGCTCTGGAAGGTTTCCAAGCAGGGTGTTGGGAGGCGGGGGGTAGGGGTTTTGGGGGGAACCCACCTAACTGATTCACTAAATGAAGGTAAAGGGACATAGGTAGTGGGGGGAGCCAGGCGGCGACTTGAAAATTAAACTGACCCCTCCTAAAACCCAAGTAGAAGAGTCAATGCGCATGAAAGAAACCAACACACATAGAAAACTAAAGCGCTAATCAAAGAAAAATAGGGCCCCCGCCAGGGCAGAGGTTCCCTAGGCAACCAGGTAGAGAGGGAGGGGCCTCCAGAAGGGAGAGAGAGAAACCCGTTGCCCCAGGCTCGGTGAAGTCCGGGAGACCTCCCTCTGTGTCACCTCGACTTTCAATAACAGTGGCCACTAAGTGATGCCCGAAGACAACCGATGCCTGCAAGTGTCAGTCAGCACGGAAAAGAATGCATTTATTTATTTATTTATTTATTTATTTATTTATTTATTTATTTATTTATTTAGAGATAGAGTCTCACTCACTCTACAGCCCGGGCTGTAGTGCAGTGGCGCGATCTCGGCTCACTGCAGCCTCTGCCTCCCAGGTTCAAGCGATTCTCCTGCCTCAGCCTCCCGAGTAGCTGGCATTACAGGCACCTGCCCCACCGCGCCCGACTCAATTTAATATTTTTAGTAGAGACGGGGTTTTGCTGTGTTGGCAAGGCTGGTCTCGAACTCCCAACCTCAGGTGATCCACCCGCCTCGGCCTCCCAAACTGCTGGGATGACAGACGTGAGCCACCGCGCCTGGCCTTAAACGTGTATTTCTCAGTCGAGGAGCTTATCAGGGAAATACAAGAAGTAGGGACGCCACACATGACAGAGAGAAAAGTTGGAAAATGCCCCTTCCATCCAAGTGAGGATCCGGCCTCGACCTCCCAAAATCATGCACCGAGTGGCGAAGCCTAGCAAGGCCTGTCTGTCTAGATTCCTCTCGGCCTCTCTAAGCAGGTGCTTCTCACTTTCTTGGAAGGGGCAGGGCCCTCCCCAGCACGGGGGCTCTGACAGACTGACAGAGAAAGAGACAGACATAGAAAGACAGAGATGGACAGAGAGAGACAGAGAGAAACAGAAAGAAAGAGAGAGATACAGAGACAGAGAGAGAAACAGACAGTCAGGGAGGGAGAGAGACAGAGAGAGAGAGACAAACAGAGAGAAATAAACAGAAACAGAGAGAGAGACAGAGAAAGAGAGAGAAACAGACACACAGAGACAGACAGAGACAGACAGAGAGAAACAGAAAGAGAGAGAGATGGAGAGAGAGAGAGAGAAAGGGAGGGAGAGAGAGAGACAAACAGAAAGGCAGAGAAAGATTAAGACAGAAGACAGACACAGTGAGAGAGACAGGCAGAGAAAGAGAGAGACAGACAGAGAGAAAGAGAGACAGAGAAAGACAGAGATGGACAGAGAAAAACAGAAAGAGAGAGAGATAGAGAAAGAGAGAGAAACAGACAGGGAGGGAGAGAGACAGAGAGAGAGAGACAGGCAGGCAGAGAGACAGAGACAGAGAGAAACAGACAGAAAGAGAGAGACGGAGCGAGTGAGAGATAGAGAGAGAAACAGAAAGAGAGGGGGAGAGAGAGACAGACAGACAGACAGAGAAGGAGAGTAAGACAGAAGACAGACACAGTGAGAGAGACAGGCAGAGGGAGAGAGAGACAGAGAGAAAGAAAGAGAGAGACAAACAGAGAAAGAGACAGACAAAGATGGACAGAGAGAAACAGCAAGAGAGAGAGAGACGGAGAGAGAGAGAGAGAGACAGACAGGGAGAGAAAGAGAGTAAGACAGAAGATAGGCACAGAGAGAGAGAGAAAGAGAGAGAAAGAAAGAGAGAGACAGTCTGGGTGTGGTGGCTCACTCCTGTCATCCCAGCACTTTGGGAGGCCAAGGCGGGCGGAACACGAGCTCAGAAGATTGGAGATCGAGACTATCCTGGCTAACACGGTGAAATCCCGTCTCTACTAAAAATACAAAAAATTAGCCGGGCTTGGTGGCGGGAGCCTATAGTCCCAGCTACTCCGGAGGCTGAGGCAGGAGAATAGCGTGAACCTGGGAGGTGGAGCTTGCAGTGAGCCAAGATGGCGCCACTGTACTCCTGCCTGGGTGACACAGTGAGACTCCCTCTGAAAAAAAAAAAGAAAAAGAAAGAGAGAGACAGACAGACAGAGGAAGAGAGGAAGAGATAGAGAGAAACAGACAGAGAGAGAGACAGAGAGAGAGAGAGAGGGAAACGGAAAGGCAGGGAGGGAGAAAGAGAGAAAGAGAGAGACAGGCAGAGGAAGAGAGTAAGGCAGAAGACAGACAGTGAGAGAGACAGGCAGAGAGAGACAGACAGAGACAGAGAGAAAGAGGGAGACAGAGAGAGATGGAGAGAGAGACAGAGAGAAACAGAAAGAGTGAGAGACAGAGAGAGAGTGAGAGAGAGAGACAGAAAGGGAGGGAGAGGGACAGACAAAGAGAGAGACAGAAGGGTAGAGAAAGAGAGTAAGACAGAAGATAGGCACAGAGAGACAGAGACAGAGAGAAACAGAGACAGACAGAGAGAGACAGAGAGAAACAGACAGAAAGAGAGAGACAGAGAGAGAGAGAAACAGACAGGGAGGGGGAGAGAGAGAGACAGACAGGCAGAGAAAGAGAGTTAGAAGACAGACACCATGAGACAGGCAGAGAGAGACAGAGATAGAGAGAAAGAAAGAGACAGACAGATAGACAGAGAAAGAGACAGATAGAGAAAGACAGAGATGGACAGAGAGACAGAGAGAAATACACAGAAAGAGAGGTCCTGGCCCAGTAGCAATACAGTGTCTTTTCTTTCATTTTCTCTTTCTTTTCTGGTTTTCTTTTCTTTTCTTTTTTCTTTTCTTTCCTTTCCTTTCCTTTCCTTTTCTTTTCTTTCTTTCTTTTTTACATTTATTTATTTATGTGTTTGGAGACCAAGTCTCACTCTGTCACCCAGGCTGTAGTGCAGTGGCGCCATCCCGGGTTACTGCAACATCTGCCTTCCAGATTCAAGCTATTCTCCCACCTCAACCTCCTGAGTAGCTGGGATTACAGCTGTCTGCCCCACTGCGCCCAGCTCAGTTTCTTATTTTCAGTAGAGACAGGATTTCCCCATGTTGTCTAGGTTGGTCTTGAACTCCTGACCTCGTGAAACACCCACCTCGGCCTCCCAAAGTGCTGGGATGACAGACGTGTGCCACTGTGTTCAGTGTACAGCGCCATTTCTTAGAAATCACTCATGGGAACACACACTTATATGTCATGTGTAGAGATTTTATTTATTTATTTATTTATTTATTTATTTATTTATTTATTTATTTTATTTTATTTTATTTTGCACCAGAAGGTGGGGGGACAGAGTTTCGGTCTTGCTGCCCAGGCTAGAGTGCAATGGCATAGGGGACTCAAGGAGTCAACCTAAGGCAGAGAAGACACGTCATTCTGAGTGTAAGGGCCACAGCGAAAAGTGTAAGGGCCCGTGCTTTTAAAGGCTGAAATCCCGGCAGCTCAGGCCTGCCGTCCCAGCACTTTGGGAGGCCCAGGAGGGTGGATCGCTTGAGGTCAGGAGTTCAATACCAACGTGGCCAACATGAAGAAACCCCGTCTCTACTAAAAACAGAAAAATTAGCCGGCTGTCGTGGTGCACACCTGTAATCCCAGCTACAGAAGAAGAATCATTGGAACCTGGGAAGCAGAGGTTTCAGTGAGCCGAGAGAGTGCCACTGCACCACAGCCTGGGTAACAGAGCAAGAGAAACTCAGTCAAAAAAAAAAGAAAAGAAGGAAAAAAAAAAAAAAGAAGAGGCCCAAATACTGCATTGTCGCTGAATGTTCCCCCAAAAGGCCGGAAACCCCCTGACTCAGGTCCAGGAGGTGGTGTTTCGTTTCACTTCTCTCTCTCTTTCCCTCTCTCCCTCTCTCTGTCTCTCCCTTCTCTCTCTTTCTCCCCTAACTTTCATTTCTTATTCAAACATACATGTGCAAGATTGTTACATAGGTAAACTTCTGACGGGGGTGTTCAGTGTGCAGATGAATTCATCAGCCGGATACTCAGCACAGGGCTCAACAGTTTTCATGGTTTTTTTTGTTTGTTTGTTTTTTCCTGAAGCTGTCTCTCCTTCCACCCTTCCTCCCTCAAGTAGGCTCCCGCGTCTCTGGTCCCCCTGGTTCTGCCCACGCAGAACTCTCATCTATAAGTTCCCACTTATGGATGAGAACATGTGGTATTTAGCTAATTGTTGCTTTCATCTTCGGTGGTGGCGGTGAAAGAGGAATGACACTAAATAGACCCTTAGGACTCTCCCCTCCATTCCCACCCCATAGCCCCTTCCCACACACACCCTCATTCCTGCACCCCCTCCTCAAATGCAGGAAAGGAAGAAAGACAAATTAAAGTAAGAGGTAAGCCTCCAAGGCGGTGGAGTCAGGGGATCTCAAAGGGTGAGCAAGGGATGGGGGTCGGGGGATGTCTTGGCTGAGCTTGCAACAATAGGGGACCGAGTTTCCAGCCCCACCACACCCGCTAATCCTCAGCAGCAGCCAGCCACTGGGTGGGGTTGTGCCGGTAACAGCTTCTGAATGGAGAGAAGCCCAAGGCGATGGAAGGCATCAGCTCCAACTCCAGGAAGGAAATAAGGCTTTGTGCATTTGAATGGGGCTTTAGAAGGCGGTGCTGCGGCTTCCAAAGTGATGCCCCTTGCCTCGCCTCGCCTGGACCAGAGAGAGACTCCGTCTCAAAATCAATCAATCAATCAATCAATCAATAATAAAAAAATTCATCAATGGAAGAAAGAAAGAAAGAAAAGAAAGAAAGAAAGAAAGTAAGAAAGAAAGAAAGAAAGAAAGAAAGAAAGAAAGAAAGAAAGAATTAGTACAGCGGTCATGGTCTTGAATCATTCCCCAGAGTCCAGGTGCAGTGGCTCATGCCTACCACGCCAGCACTTTGAGACACTGGTTCAGGAGGGTTGCAACAAAATGATGAGACCCTGTCTGTGGAAAAACATAAAAATGAAGGCCAGGTGCAGTGGCTCACGCCTGCCATTCCAGCACTTTGGGAGGCCGAGGAGGGCGGATCACCTCAGGTTGGGAGTTCGAGACCAGCCTGACCAACATGGAGAAGCCCCGCCTCTACTAACAATACATAATCAGGCAGACGTGGTGGCATATGCCTGCAATCCCAGCTACTCAGGAGGCTGACGCAGGAGAATCGCTTGAACTTGGGAGGCAGAGGTTGCTGTGGGCCAAGATCGTGCCATTGCACTCCAGTCTGGGCAACAAAAGTGAAACTCTGTCTCAGGAAAATAAATAAATAAATAAATAAAAATGATCTGGGCACAGTGGCACCTGCCTGTGGTCCCAGGTACTCTACTCTGGAGGCTGAGGTGGGAGGATCACTTGAGTCCAGGAGCATCCATGCTGCAGTGAGTGAGTTATGATGGCACCACTCCCAGGGCGACAGAGCGAGACGCTGTCTCTAAATCAGTCAATCAATCAATCAGATCACTGGAAGGTGCTGTGTCTTACTTTCAAAGGGTGTCTCTTTAGGCCAAGCAGGCATGGTGCCTCACACCAGTAATCCCAGCATTTTGGGAGGCCGAGGTGGGAGGAAAGAAGGAAGGGAGGAAGGGAGGAAGGGAGAAAAGAAGGAAGGTAGGAGGCAGTCAGTCAGGCAGGAAAGAAAGAAAAAGGAAAGAAAGAAAGAGAGAAAGAAAGAAAAAGATAGAAAGAAAGAAAGAAAGAAGAGAGAAGAAAAAAGAAGAGAGAAAAGAAAATAGAAAATGGGGAGGGGCATATCTCCTTGACTGGTAACTACCCAGGATACAGCTGACTGAAGCCTTGACCTGTGGGGCCTCAAGTGATCTTCTCCTTATCTCAGCCTCCTGAGTATCTGCGACTACAGGTGGGTATCAGCACACAAAACTCATCTTATAACAATATTGTGATTATTATTGAGACAGAGTCTCGCTTTGTCTCAATAATTGCCATGGCACGATCTCAGCTCACTGCAATCTCGGCACCCCTGGTTCAAGCAACTCGCCCGCCTCAGTCTCCTGAGTAGTTGTGATTACAAGCTTATGCCACCAGGCCTGGCTAATTGTTCTATATTTCATCAAGATGGGGTTTTGCCATGTTGGCCAGTCTGGTCTTGAACTCCTGGCCTCAAGTGATCCACCCGCCTTGGCCTCCCAAAGTGCTGGGATGACAGGCGGGAGACACTGTGCCCAGCCCAGATAATCTTTTTAATAATTTGTAGAGAAGAGGTTTCGTCAGCTGCTGGGTAGAGCCTGGGGTGGGTTTTCCTCAGACTGCATACTGTGAAAAGGGTAAATTAGTGTGGTTTGTGAACTAGATGTGGAAATTGCCTGTGTGTGTGTGTGTGTGTGTGTGTGTGTGTGTGTGTGTGTGTGTGTGAGAAAGAGAGAGAGAGAGAGAGATCAATCCCACCGTGAGGACCTGGAAATGGTGTTTGATTTGGGTCCCTGTCTAGTCACCTCTCTGTTTCTAGATGACTGAGGATTCCACAAATGAAGTTCAGAATATCTATTGAGCTGTTTCTCCCTCTCATGCATCTCATCTGTGTGGTGGAGAAAGGGAAGAAAAGAGGTTCTGATGGGAAGTTGTCTTCATGCCTGAGGAAGCTGAAGGCAGGCTGACGGAAAGGAGGGCATCCTATGTGACATTTCCATACCTGGGCACCCTTTACAATGCTGGGGCTGCCAGTCCACCATGTACGTCAACCAACCCCCAAGAACAGCACAGTCCGGGGTGATCCAGTCCATCCCATCCGGCCCACCCGGGGCATCTGGTGGAAGTCTTCATTGGAGGATTCAAAAGCAGTGTCAACGTGGTTCCCTTGGGGTCGCCAGGCAAAGGCCAGCCAGAGGAGGGTGGCGGGACGTGAAGGGGGGCGGGACATCAGCCTCAGAGCTCCCTGGAAGGTGGCAGGCAGCTGATGGGGGACCCTGAGCCAGAGACATCTGGCAGGTTATAGATCTGGAAGCCGCATCTGTCCTCTCGCATATCTCTCCCATGGAAAATCCCATGGCGGCGGTGGGAGCCTTGGCTGGGGGAGAAGTGGGGACAAGGCGGAGAGGGAAGGAGGCCCTAGGGAGGATTTAGCAACAAAAGCCCACCCAGCCAAGCTCCCTCCCTCCTATCGGGTCCAAGGTACACACTGGGAGGTGGCAAGAGAAAAGTTCACCCCTTGCTTTTTGTCTTTCTCTTTATTTTTTTATCTTTTTAATTTTACAAGAGATGCTCATTTCAACAACTAGATGGTGGATGTGATGGGAGAAGTTTCTAGGCCAGGAGTTTGAGAACAGCCTGAGCAACTGAGCAACACAAGTAGGAGAGCCCAGCTGAAAAAAATGTAAAAAAGAAGGAGGAGGAGGATGAAGAAAGAAAAGAAAAGAGAAGAAAAGAAGAGAAGAGAAAAGAAAAGAAAAAAGAAAAACAACCACCAAGAAAGTTAAAATTCTCCAATGGTACAGGCACAAAAAAGAGCAATTTCACATCTTTTCCCACAACATGGATAGAGCTGGAAGCAAGTATGTACTCAGTGAACTGCCTTCTGCTTACAAGTGGGAGGTAAACAGTGGGTACGCACATGGTCATCAAGATGGAAATAACAGACACTCCAAAAGGGAGGAGGAGGGTAGGAAGGGGACGAGGAATGAATAAATCACCCGTCGGAGACAACGTTCACCACGTGGGTATTGGATACACTGGAGGTCCACTTCTACAACTGGAGGCAGTAGTATGCCGATCTAACAAACAAGCACGTACACCCCCTGAGTCTGTAAAATACCAGAACAAGGACGACAGGACCACCAGCAGCAGCAGCAACAACAACAACAAAACAGAAGCTGGAACACAAAACCACCACCACCACCAGAATCACCAGTTGGGGGTTGGGGGAGGGTGGCCATGCTCAAGGCCCTCAGGCTGAGTCCCCTCGGGTTTAAAAAAGAAAACAGCAGACTCATTCCTGTCTGTAGGCAGGAAACATCCAATCAAAGTTCTCCATTGCTAGAAAGGGAAGTAGAATAAGGAGAAGGGCTTATTGATCTTCTTGTGATCTATCGAGACCATACATGTAGTAAAAAATTAAATTCAAACAGCAATACTTTCTACACTGTTCAAAAGCATCGAAGATCGGACGCACCACACTCCATGGGGCTTGTGCCACTAGAAAGAAAAGGCAGGCCAGGCGCGGTGGCTCACGCCTGTCATCCCAGCACTTTAGGAGGCCGAGGCGGGCAGATCACGAGGTCAGCAGATCGAGACCATCCTGGCTAACATGGTGAAACCCGGTCTCTACTAAAAATACAAAAAATTAGCCGGGCCTGGTTTGGGCACCTGTAGTCCCAGCTATTCATTAGGCTGAGGCAGGAGGATGGCGTGAAACCAGGAGGCAGAGCTTGCAGTGAGCCGAGATAGCCACTGCACTCTGGCCTGAGCGAAAGAGTGAGACTCCGTCTCAAAAAAAAAAAAAAAAAAAAAAAAGCCAGGCATAGTGCTGCATGCCTGTAGTCCCAGCTACTCAGGAAGCTGTGGTAGAACAGTCACTTGACCCAGCAGTTTGAGGCTGCAGTGAGCTATGATCATGCCACTGCACTCTGGCCTGGGTGACAGAGTGAAACCCCATCTCAAAACAAAGAACAACCAAAAACCTACAAGCATACTCAGAGATAGTGTGGGTTTGGTTCCAGACAACCACAATAAGGCAAATGTTGCAATCAAGTTAGTCACATAAACATTTTGTTTCCCAGTGCTTATAAAAGTTATGCTTAAACTATGTTGTAGTGTAATGAGTATTTAATAATTATTAATTAATTAATTAGTAATCACATTATGTCTAAAAAACTGTGTACATACCTTAACTTAAAATACCTTATTGCTGAAAAATACTAATGAATATCTGAGCTTTACCAAGTCATAATCTTTTTGCTGGTGAGTGAAGGGGTGGCCTACCCCTCCCGACTTGTGGGTATTTCTAGTCAGGTGGGATGAGAGACTGAGAAAAGAATTAAGACACAGAGACAAAGTATAGAGAAACAACAGTAGGCCCAGGGGACTGGCGCTCTGCATACCAAGGACCTGCACCAGCACCGGCCTCTGAGATCCCTGAGTTTTTATTGGTTATTATTTTTATTATTTCAGCAAAAAGGAATGTAGTAGGAGAGCAGGGTGATAATAAGGAGAAGGTCAGCAAAAAACATATGAGCAAAAAAATCTATGTCATAATTAAGTTCAAGGGAAGGGACTATGACTGGACGTGCATGTAAGCCAGATTTATGTTTCTTTCCACCCAAACATCTCAGTGGAGTAAAGAATAACAAACCAGCATTACTGCAAACATGTGTCACCTCCCACAATAGGGCGGTGTTTCTCCTATCTCAGAATTGAACAAATGTACAATTGGGTTTTATACTGAGACATTCAATTCCCAGGGGCAGCGAGCAGACAGTGGCCTTCCTCTATCTCAACTGCAAGAGGCTTTCCTGTTTTACTAATCCACCTCAGCACAGACCCTTAACGGGGGTCAGGCTGGGGGACAGTCAGGTCTTTCTCATCCCATGAGGTCATATTTCAGACTATCACATGGGGAGAAAACTTAGACAATACCCTGCTTTCAAGGGCAGAGGTCTCTGCGGCTTTCTGCAGTGCATTGTGCCCCTCGTTTGTTGAGACTAGAGAATGGCGATGACTTTTACCAAGTGTACTGCTTGTAAACATTTTGTTAACAAGGCACATCCTGCACAGCCCTAGATCCCTTAAACCTTGATTTCATACAACATATGTTTTTGTGAGCTCCAGGTTGGGTCAAAGTGGCTGGGGCAAAGTGGCACAACCTTTCCTAGATCCGGCGCCACTGGGGGAGCTGAAGGACGTGGAAGAGCCCGCTCCGCTAGAACCATTCCTCAGCCAGGAAGAACACTTGGCTGTGCTGGAGGAGCTTTAGGACGCGGGGTTGGGGCGGGGTAGGGGCAGTGCGGTGGCCTCTGTTTTGCGGTGAACCTCTCACTGGATATGGAGAGGCGTGTCTTCCCTTCCAACTGACCTGCCTAGGATCCCTGAGTTCCAGGTCCCATGAGAGACTCCACTCAGAGGCGGGCTGCCATTCTTTTCTGAGCATCCCGGGGATCCCAGGGCCTGTCCAGGTACTGGGAGGCGGACTGTCTACTGCTCATGCGCGGGTTAGCAGGCAGCAGCCTAGGTTTTCTAACTAGCCTAGGTAGAGCTCTCATCCCTTCCCTCTTGCCCCCCACCTCGTTCTTCAGTGGGGCGGGCGGAGACCTCCATCCCGGGAAACACTGGCACGGGCAGATGCCAGGCCTTCTCTTCCTTCCGTGTCTCGAAACCTCTGCCTCCCCTCCCCACCGTCAATAGCCTACCCTTGCCCCGCCAGCTTCCTCGGCATCACCGTGGAGCGCCTGACAGCTAAATGCAGACCAGAGACCCCGCCCAAGCCGGGGTGCTGCCCTTTCTACGCGGGAGAGAATTCAGGCAGAGATGGAGAGGTGAACGGAGACAGAGAGGGAGGGAGAGATGGAGGGAGGAAAGAACGGATGGACCGAGGGGCCTTGGAAAGGATGGAGGGATAGAAGGAAGGAGAGAGGGAAGGAGGGAGGGAAGGAGGAAGGGAGGAACTGAGGGAGGGACAGAGGGAAAGAGGGAGGGAGGGAGCAAGAAACAGAGAGAGGAAGGCAGAGAGAAAAGCAGTCTTCTGCCTCCAGGACCAGCAGGATCTCGCACTCCGGAAAATGTTGGGTGCCCAGTGCAGGCTAAGTGCTCGACCCACAGCTGCGTCGGCCTGTGGGGCTCTCACTGGCCCTCTGGATCGCCAGCCTGGGTTAGAATTTCCTTTCCCAAGGAATGAGGGAATTGCCCAGAGAGCAATGAGCCGAGACTCGGGTGATTGTCCATTTTTCATCCACATGGTTCACAGATGAGATAGCCCCACGTTGAGCCCCACGTTGAGCCCCACGCGAGGTGGATAGTCCCATCCACACAGGAGTCACATTCTGGCCGACTGAAGCGTGGTTTCGGGTTCCACATTCCTTTGCCTTCTGCAAGGGGGCCTGTTGCTCATGCGTCTCTGGCCCCCAAAGCGTGACCATGTTGATTGTTTGTTTCCCGAGCTCTGTGGGGACACAGAAACCTCCAGAGAAGTGTGGAAAAGCAGCATCGTGTCTTCACTCTCCTTTCCAGTTTCCTGTTGGGAAACAGGCCATAGTGGAGACTCCCCATGTTGCAGGAAACAGGAATCCATCGTCAGGCCGTGATGCACCAGACGTTTCTTTTCTCTGTAGATTCGCTTTCGTTTTCTACATGAAAATGAACGAGATCCACAGGGAATCAGAAAAGGATTTATAGCACACAAGTCTTCACTACTGTTACATTCCACTTTGAAATCACTCTGAGGTGAAACAACAATTTTCCAAGATTTAAAGAAAAACAGATTTTATAAAAGGGATTCTTTTATTCACTCAATACATCATTTATGTTACTGACAGTAACAAGTGATAGTTTTTCCACTATAATTTGCTCTGATGAAATAAATAATTCTTTTAATTCCTAACAAATGCTACATTTTCAGACTAAAGGAATTGTCAGTAGTCATTCTTTCTTCTTGATCTAAGTTATTTGTCTCTAAAATATGTCAAGTAAGCTTTTAAAGATTCAGGGAGGGGCAGTTTCAA
The DNA here is from genome assembly GCF_029289425.2 of Pan paniscus. Classification (NCBI taxonomy): domain Eukaryota; kingdom Metazoa; phylum Chordata; class Mammalia; order Primates; family Hominidae; genus Pan; species Pan paniscus. The sequence continues at coordinate 27,503,317 of NC_073273.2, read as the reverse complement.
GATTTTTTCTCTCAGTAAATTTTGAGGTGGCTCCTCTGGCTTCATCGCTTCACTGTGATCTTTTTCTTCCTCTTCTTTACTATCTTCTTCCATTTTTTCATCCTCCTCACTGTCTAGAGGCTGAGGAATAAGCTGATTACCCACAAATACGTGTGGTAATTCTCTGTTTAACTCTCTTTCTTTTCCTTTTGGGTGGAGCCCTTTGAGGAATACCCTTGGCCTGCATCTCATCATTTATGAAATTTCTAAGTGTGTGTCCAATGTAAATATGAGCCATGTCCTGTAGATTCCTGACAGTGATTCCTTACAGATTTGTAGTGGTGAGGGTTAGATTTAATTTTATATAAGGTTTGAATAATTGTTAAGCTTATGTAACCTGATCTGAATTTGCACTTCCTCTATGAAAACTTCATTTATCTAATAAGGAAATCAAATGCTTTGTAGACCTATTTATCTTACTTTTGTTGCAATCACTGTTGTTGGGTTGCTGTATATATATTCCAGGCGATATATGAGTGTGATAACAATACAAAATATTGAATAATTTAGCTTTTAAAAATCCCACAAATTTTATGAAATTTAACAGCCCTTCTACTTTTGCTTTTGAATCTCTTGCCAAAAGACATGAATAAAATATCTGCTTCTCTCATAGAGATTTTAAGAGCACAGCAAGTGAATTATTAAAATAGGAAGTATGTACTTAATACAACTCTCTATATGGACCCTTTACATTTTCAGTATTTTAAAAAATGAGGTTACCTTAACACTCTAGAATTTTTAAAGTATATTTAGAATTTTTTTTTTCTATAGTTCACTGTATAAAGTATTTGTTTTTTTTAAAAAAGCAAAACCATTGTTATGTGTGATGCTTGATAGGCCACAGAATGAGTGAATGAGCATGAGTGAGGCCACTTTCTTAGATGGCTGTAAGTAGCTGTGACTTTATCATTGACATTAAGAGGTAGAAATAGAAAATTAAAATAAAAAAAGAAAATGAATGAGATCCACACACCTGCGTGTTTGAGACTATCACGGCAACAGCGACACCCACAGGCATTGCCGCCTTCACGCAGAGGGCCTGGAAAACTCAAGACTATCATGGAGGTTCAGTTCCACACTACACACTTCCAGGGTGGTTTCTCCCTGAAATCGTGTGTGAGCCCAGAGAGAAACTTCCAGTATCCGTAGAATTCTGGAGAACTCAGGGAGCCAGCCCCAGAAGCCCTCCTTTCCCAGATGATCTGGCCCCACCTTCACCTACCACACAAGGCCCTGTGTCTGTGGTTTCTGGACCCTTCAGAGGGCGCGTTACCCAGGGCCCTTGGGTGCTGATGCATATTCACGAGGGGGTGAAGCTTGTGGGTCTTTATAAGGGCCACTGGCGGGGTCGGACTCCTCACTGGACCTGCGTGAAGCACAGAGGCCAATTGAGGCGCACGGGAGCCTCCAGCCTCTCTCTGCCCGTGTCTGTCGGTGAAATTCTGGCCAGGTGCCCTCACGATGGCTCTCCCGACACCTTCTGACAGCCCATTCCCCGCAGAAGCCCGAGGACAAGGACGGCGAAGGAGACTCATTTGTAACCTGAATGAAAAAGATGTCCTGCCAGCTTGCTTTGAGCAGAACCTGTACCCGAACTGGAGAGAGAGACCGGCATTTTGGAGTCCAGGATTCAGATTTCCTGTCATAATCGAAGGTCCAGGTATCCACGCCAGGGTGGCAGGGAACCTGCACACGCACGCGGCCTGTGCAACGAGGCCCACCGCGGGTGTCACCCTCCCTCCTTGGTCGCTTTCACCCACGCCAGGGAGTGGGGAACAGGGGGCTTTCGTGAGCCAGACAGCAAAGGTCACCCCTCTGCTGCAGCCCAGCCAGGCTTCGCAGGCAGAAGGAATCTCCCAACCTGCCGCGGCACATGGGGATTTTGGGTTTGCTGCCCTGACTCCTTCGGAAGTGGCGCTGTCCCACCCTCAGTCACCTGGGTGACCTCCGCATCCGAACAGATGGCAGGAGGACCAGGACCCGTAGTACGGTGGCTTTCTGGGTGGGTGCTCAATGGGACAGCTTGGGCCTCTCAGGCTGAGTCAAACAGATGGCAGAGGAACCAGGACCAGCAGCATGGCGGCCTTCTGGGTGCGTACTCAGTGGGACAACTTGAGCCGCTCAGGCTGAGTCACAGGGGCAAGGTGTGCTTGCGTCTCACATGTCCCACATGAGTCCGTACTGGGTCTGCGGCCAGGGTCCACAGGTCGCCAGGGCACGTGGGAACATGAAGCCGAGGCACATCTACCTCCGCAGCTTGCGCCCATGGAGGCCTCTGAGTGTCAGGAGCAGATGTAAGCCATCCAGGCACCCTCCCAACTGCTCCAGGAGCTGGAGTCTTCATCTGTACTCGCATCCACCCTGTTATATGAGCTTCTGTCGACCCCAGAATTTCAGCAAAAGGCACAACCTTTCCTAGCAAAGGAGCTGCTGGGGGAGTTGAAGAACTTGGAAGAGCCCGCTTTTCTGGAACCACTCCTCAGCCTAGAAGAACACTGAGCTCAGCTGGAGGAGCTTTAGGACGCAGGGTTGGGACCTGGTGGGGGCAGGGCGGTGGCTCCTCTTTCGCGGTGAACCTCTGGCTCGGTATGGAGACCTGTGTCTTCCCTTCCAGCTGACGTGTCTTGGATCCCTGAGTCCAGGTACGGCTAGAGACTCTACAGAAAGGAGGTCTGTCATTCTTTGCTGAGCATCCCAAGGATTTCAGAGCCAGCCCAGGTACTCAGAGATGGGCCGTCTGCTGCTCATGCGTGGGTCCGCGGGCGGCCTGCTAGGGTTTGGGACCAGCCCAGGCAGGGCTCTCATCACTTCCCCTGCTCCCACACGCCTTACACCCCCCCAACCCTGCGTTCTTCAGTGGTGTAGGGTGAGACCTCCACCCCGGGAAACACTGGCCTGGGCAGTGGCCAGGCCTGTTCTCGTTTCTGCAGCTCAACTCCACTACCTCCCCGCTGCACCCTCCCGCGACCACCCGTGCACCGCCATCCTCCTCGGCATCACGTGGAGCGCCCGGCAACTAAATGTAGACCCCGAGATCTCATGCAAACCGTAGTTCTGCCCTTTCTAGGTTGGAGGAAAGCCAGGCAGAGATGGGGAAAGGAACGGAGACAAAGTGAGAGAGAGGGACAGAGGGAGGAAAGGACGGATGAAAGGAGGGACCTTGGAAGGGAGGAAGGGAGGGAGGGAAGGAGGGAGAAAGGGAGGTATGGATGGAGGGAGAGAGGGAAGGAGAGAAGAACAGAGGGAGGGAGGGAGACAGGGAGGGAGAGAGGGAGAGAAGGAAGAACAGAGGGAAGGATGGACAGAAGGAGAAAAGGAGCAAGAAACAGAGAAAGGAAGGCAAAGAGGAAAGTGGTCTTCTGCCTCCAGGACCAGCAGGACCTCGAACTCCGGAAAAATGTTGGGTGCCCAGTGCAGGCTGAGTGCTGGGCCCACGGCCGTGTCGGCTGGCGGTGCGCTCACTGGCCCTCGGGATTGCCAGCCTAGGTTACTTCATCCGGGAGCGATTCAGACGAATTCCACCTCCCAAGGAATGAGCGAATTCCCCAGAGAGCAGGGCCGAGACTGGAATGGTTGTCCGTTTTTCATCCACATGGTTCATAGATGACATATCCCCACGCTGAGCCTGCAACAGAGCACGAGGCAGATACTCCCATCCACACAGGAGTCACACTCAAGCCAAGTGAACAATGATTCCAGATTCCACGTTCCTTTGCCATCTGCAAGGGGGCCTGTTGCTCACGTGTCTCTGGCCCCCGAAAGCGTAACCATGTTGACAGTTTGTTTCCCGAGCTCTGTGGGGACACAGAAACCTCCAGCGAATCGTGGAAAAGCAGCATCGTGTCTTCGGTCTCCTTTCCAGTTTCAAAACAGGCCATTTTGGAGACTCCCGATGTTGCAGGAAACAGGAATCCGTCCTCAGGCCGTGATGCCTCAGTCCCCTGCCCAGGGTCCAGGCCCACCAGGCGGTCTCCCTTTCGCTGACACTCCAGGCCTTCCCCCAGCTCGCAAGCTCCCGAGCTTCCAACACATCTGGCCGGCTCAGGGCAGGGTGTGCTCGGACGCGTCAGGGTGCGGGGCCCACAGTACTGGGATCCCCTCTGGTCCTCTGCCTTGCCATGGAAAAATTGTTTTGGATCCCTCGCCACCCCTCCTGCAAGGCCCCCTCTTGCCCCACACACCCAGAGCTGCCAGGGCTGCCTAGGGGCAAACAGCCAGCCCAGCCCCGCGGGCTCTTTTTCTCACAACGCCCGCACCATCATCGCTTGTCCTGATGAGGACCCACCCGTGGCCAATGGGACAGGAAGGCCTTGCTTTGCACCATGCTGGCACTAGAGCCCCGGCAGCCTGATCCCGGGAAAGAGGGGCTGACGGACACCCAGACACAGCACACCACCACCACGAGCAAACCCACCTCGACACACACACAGATACACACGGGTGCACGTGCACAGGCACACACTCACACACACGGACACACACACACGGACACACAGACACACACGGACACACAAACACACAGAGACACATGGACACACGGACACAGACATAAGGACATACAGAAAAAAAGACACAGACACAGCTTGAAAGAGAGCTAGGGAGACTGGGAAGGAGAGATAGAAACGGGGGGAGAGAGAGAAAGGTGGAGGGGGAGAGAGACAGAAGGTGACAGAAGAGCCGGAGCTGAAGGAGGAAGTAGAGAAAGGGAGAGGGTGAAGGAGTTGTAGAGCGAGGGAGACAGAGACTTGGAGAGGGAGGCTCTGCTGAAGTGGACAGGGCACTTTGAGCAGGCCAGGGTGAGGTGGAGGGTGCTTGGGCCAGGCTAGAACAGGGGATCAGGGCCGCCCACGTGGGAAAACCAACGGATCCCTGAGAGGTGTTGTTTTTTTTGTTTTTTTTTCTTGGATTGGTTGGTTGCTTTGGGGGTGCATTTCATAGGGTCCTTCCTTTGTTTGCTTCTTTCTGTCTCCTTGGTGCGATGGGCCCCGAGATTTGTAGAGTTCACCTGTCCAACTGCTGGAAGCCGTGGCACTGAGCATGTCCATGGGGCCAGGCCTGTGTCTCTCTCGTGTCCTCAGGACTAGAGTTTACACGAAGTCGGTGGCAATGGGAAACAGGGTGCAAAGGAACGGATTTTTTTGTGGCTGGTGAAGACAATGTCCTTCCACTCAGGAAAGCAGCCCACGGGTTCTGGAGCAGAGGCCTTGGCTGGCGACTGTGGGACCAGCTGCCCCAGCTTGGACAGTTGAGGCGGAGCTTGATGAATGAATTGAATTCCCTGGGGTCCGCGGAGCGGGAAGACACCCCGGAGGGCAGGAAATCCACGCCTTCGCCTTCCGGGTCTAGTACCTGCCGCAGCGCCCCGAATGGAGCCGGGCTCCTGGTGGGGCTGCAGCCGGGTGAAAGAGGTGGGATGCTGCCGCCTGGTGGTATTGCAGCTGCAGACCCCCACAAGGAAGTTTTATCTCGACATTAATGTTTTTCTTTCTTCAGCTGATCTGTATCCTTAATTTTAGATTAGTGTTAACTCCACAAATTTAGAGGCACAAAATATGGTTGCCCACACCTTATAATCGCATTACCACCTCCCATTACCACCAACTTTCCCCCTCCTCCCCACCCTCAGCCAGTAGAGTAGGTCTCACCATGTGGCCCAGGCTGGCCTCAAACTCTTGGGCTTAAGTGATTTGACTGCCTTGGCCTCTCAAAGTGCTGTGATCAGCGGTGTGAGTCACCATGCACAGCCAACCACCACCAAGTTTTGATTCAGCAGCACTGGGTCGTGGAGCTAAGGACCCACAAATTTAGAAAAGTTTTTAAATATCATAACGTTTCTGTGAGGAAATAGTATTTGATATTACATTTTTAGACTATTTTATAATGTTCTGTGTTTTTCCACTGAGCACAGTACTAAGTATTAATTGGAAAATCACAGCATAAGTCATATTACTTTTTCTAACACAGAGTCCTTGGCTGTTCTCTAAGCTAAACCTGATCACCTACATTGAGTAAAAGAAAAAGCCCCAGAGTGTGAGGAGACCGGAGATAGTAGCCAAATATCCGAATAGGTGGGAGTGAATAAGACAGATGACACAGATGAGGTGACCAAAGGTCAAGGAGAAAGCCAGATCTTAAAAAGTGTGGTTTGTGAAGCTATGCTCCAATGGAAATCTTTTCTGATAAGCTCTGATTTCTTTCTCTTGCTTTCATTAGAGACAGACATCTTCTGCCCCATGCTCTTCAATTTTCTAGGACTGGACTTCCCCTTCAACGATCACTCTTCTAGGTTATAAAGAAAATCAAAGCCCTTTGCATGGCTTACAAGGGACTGGAGGACCTGACTGCTTGCTCTTTTATTGCTTGTGAGGACATGGGGCTGTCTGTGATTTTTAAGGAACTCTATGTTAAACATTTTCTAATTTCCATTTTGAGTCTTGTCTAAAATGTGTGAGAGTAGTGGAGATATTGGGATTAGGTTTAGAAATCCCAGAAACACCACATCCAGATGTTGTATGTTTTCTGCTTTATAATTTCATATCCTGTGAAGGTTTCAAATGTGATTCTACAGAAATTCATACTCAATAATTTAATCAGAACACTAAGCCTCTGCCCCATAAAATAAAACCAAATGTTATTTTACTTCAAAATTTTAAGTTTTTAGTCTGTATTGAGGCTAATACTGTCAGCACTCTGTGCCATAATTCCTAAACTGTAATATGGTATAATGTATCTACTTTCTACATTTAAAACATGTACTTTGCCATTGAAGAACTTAAAATATTGCTGAGCATGTATTAAATACCCATTTTTTCTTGATTTTTAAATAATTATTTTATAATTTTCTCTTGTTTAGTTTGAAGCCTACTAGGATTTTGTCATTGATATATGCACACACACACACAAGTATATACATAACAACATATGTAATTGATATATATGTATATGTTTTATATCTGTGTATATACACACTTATGTGAATATATGCATGTGTACATAACATTAATTTTTTGACCAATAAAAAGTGCATAATTATGTATTGTGTATATTATAAAAGTTTGATAGGTATATATGTTGTAAAATGTTTAATACAAGTAAGTTGATGAATATTTATGTCACCTTACATGGTTATGTTTTTTGTAGTGAGAACATTTGAGGTCTCCTACTGTAGTAGCAAATTTTAAGCATACAAAACACTGTTATTAACTACATCTTAAAGCTATACATTAGACACCCAAAACTTTTTTATCTTATAACTGAAAGTTTGTACTCTGAACACCTTATCATTTTTTCTACCTCCAGGCCTGGTCATTACCATTGTACTCTCTGCTTCCACGAGTTCAGGATTTTTAAATTCTTCATTTAAGTGAGAACATACAATGTTTGTCTTCCTGTGCCTGGCTTATTTTGCACAGCATAATGTACCCAGGTCCATTCATGTTGTTGAAATACCAGAATTTCATTCTTTTTTTATGGGTGAATAATATTCAGTTGTATATTTATACCACATTTTCCTTATCCATTCAGCAGCTACAGATAAGTTGTTTAAAAAAAAATACCCTTGACCGTTGTGAATAATGCTGCATTGAATACAAGGGTGCAGATAATTTTTGAGATGCTGATTTTATTTTGTTTGTAGACAGAAGTGGAATTTCAGGATTGTACGATACTTCTATTTTTTAAAATAACCTGCAAACTAATTTTCATAATGACTCTTCCAGTTTGCAACTCACTAAGACTGTACAGAAATAGTTTGTCACATCCTTATTAACACTTGTCATGTTTCTTTTTTTTTTTATATATTTGCCATTCCAACTGCTGTAAAGTGGTATCTTTTGATTTGCAATTTTCTCATGAATGGTAATGTTTAGCATCTTTCTACACACCTGTTGGCCATTTGAATATGTTTGTAAAAAATGTTTACTCTTGGTCAGTGGGACCAAGAGGGCAGAAAGGAACAGCTCCCGTCTACAGCTCCCAGCGTGAGTGACGCCAAAGATGGGTGATTTCTGCATTTCCAACTAGGGTACCAGGCTCATCTCAGTGGGGAGTACCAGTCAGTGGGTGCAGGACAGTGGGTACAGTGCTCCAGGCATGAGTTGAAACAGGGCAAGGCATCATCTCACCTGGGATTCACAAGGGGTCAGGGAAATCCCTTTCCTAGTCAAAGAAAGGGGTGACAGATGGCACCTGGAAAATCGCATCACTCGCACCCTAATACTGAACTTCTACAACCAGCTTCACAAACAGCACACAGGAGAATATATCCTGCACATGGCTCGGACAGTCCTATGCCCACGGAACCTTGCTCATTGCTAGCACAGCAGTCTGAGATCAAACTGCAAGGTGGCAGTAGGGCTGCGGGAGGGGCGTCCACCATTGCTCAGGCTTGAGTAGGTAAACAAAGCTGCCCGGAAGCTCAAACTGGGTGGAGCCCACCACAGCTCAAGGAGGCCTGCCTGCCTCTGTAGGCTCCACCTCTGGGGGTAGGGCACAGACAAACTAAAGACAGCAATAACCTCTGCAGACATAAATGTCCCTGTCCCACAGCTTTTAAGAGAGTAGTCGTTCTCCCAGCACACAGCTTGATATCTGAGAATGGGCAGACTGCGTCCTCAAGTGAGTACCTGATCCCTGAGTAGCCTAACTGGGAGGCACAACCCCTTAGGGGTGGACTGACACCACACACGACTGGGTACTCCTCTGAGACAAAACTTCCAGAAGAAGCATCAGACAGCAACATTTGTGGTTCACCAATATCCACTGTTCTGCAGCCATCGCTGCTGATACCCAGGTAAACAGGGTCTGGAGTGGACCTCCAGTAAACTCCAACAGACTTGCAGCTGAGGGTCCTGACTGTTAGAAGGAAAACTAACAAACAGAAAGGACATACACACACAAAAAAAAACCCGTCTGTACGTCACCAGCATCAAAGACCAAAGGTAGATAAAACCACAAAGATTGGGAAAAAACAGAGCAGAAAAACTGGAAACTCTAAACATCATAACATCTCTCCTCCTCCAAAGGAACACAGCTCCTCACCATCAACAGAACAAAGCTGGGTGGAGAATGACTTTGGTGAGTTGAGAGAGGAAGGCTTCAGAAGATCAAACTACTCCAAGCTAAAGGAGGAAGTTCAAACCAATGGCAAAGAAGTTAAAAACTTTGAAAAATAATTAGATGAATGGCTAACTAGAATAACCAATGCAGAGGAGTCCTTAAAGGACCTGAAGGAGCTGAAACCTATGACAAGAGAACTATGTGATGAATGCACAAGCCTCAGTAACTGATGCAATCAACTGGAAGAAAAGGTATCAGTGATGGAAAATGAAATGAATGAAATGAAGCATGAAGAGAAGTTTAGAGAAAAAAGAATAAAAAGAAATGAACAAAGCCTCCAAGAAATATGGGACTATGTGAAAAGACCAAATCGATGTCTAATTGGTGTACCTGAAATTGACGGGGATAATGGAACCAAGTTGGAAAACAATCAGCAGGATATTACCCAGGAGAACTTCCCCAATCTAGTAAGGCAGGCCAACATTCACATTAAGGAAATACAGAGAATGCCACAAAGATAATCCTTGAGAAGGGCAACTCCAAGACACATCATTATCAGATTCACCAAAGTTAAAATGAAGGAAAAGACGTTAAGGGCAGCCAGAGAAAAAGGTCTGGTTACCCACAAAGGGAAGCCCATCAGACTAACAGCTGACCTCTTGGCAGAAACTCTACAAGCCAGAAGACAGTGGGGGCCAATGTTCAACATTCTTAAAGAAAAGAATTTTCAACCCAGAATTTCATATCCAGCCAAACTAAGCTTCACAAGTGAGGGAGAAATAAAATCCTTTACAGACAAGCAGATGCTGAGAGATTTTGTCACCACCAGACCTGCCCTAAAAGAGCTCCTGAAGGAAGCACTAAACATGGAAAGGAACAACTGGTACCAGCCACTGGAAAAACATGCCAAATTGTAAAGATCATCGAGGCTAGGAAGAAACTACATCAACTAATGTGCAAAATAACCAGCTAACATCATAATGACAGGATCAAATTCACACTTAACAATACTAACCTTAATTGTAAACAGGCTAAATGCTTGAATTAAAAGACACAGACTGGCAAATTGGATAAAGAGTCAAGACCCATCAGTGTGCTGTATTCAGGAAACCCATCTTATGTGAAGAGACACACACAGGCTCAACATAAAAGGATGGAGGAAGGTCTACCAAGCAAATGGAAAATAAAAAACGCAGGGGTTGCAGTCCTAGTCTCAGATAAAACAGACTTCAAACCAACAAATATCAAAAGAGGCAAAGAAGACCATTACATAATGGTAAAGGGATCAATTCAACAAGAAGAATTAACTATCATAAATATGTATGCACCCAATACAGGAGCACCCAGATTCATAAAGCAAATCCTTAGTGAACTACAAACAGACTTAGACTCCAACACAATAATAATTGGAGACTTTAACACCCCACTCTCATCATTAGACAGATCAAAAAGACAGAAAGTTAACAAGGATATCCAGGAATTGAACTCAGCTCTGCCCCAAGCGGACGTAATAGGCATCTGCAGAACTCTCCACCCCAAATCAACAGAATATACATTCTTTTCAGCACCACACCACACATATTCCAAAGTTGACCAGATAGTTGGAAGTAAAGCACTCCTCAGCAAATGTAAAAAAAAAAAAAAAAAAAAAAGAAAGAAATCATAATAAACTGTCTCTCAGACCACAGTGCAATCAAACTACAACTCAGGATTAAGAAGCTCACTCAAAACCACTCAACTACATAGAAACTGAGCAACCTGCTCCTGAATGAGTACTGGGTACATAACGAAATGAAGGCAGAAATAAAGATGTTCTTTGAAACCAACGAGAACAAAGATAAAACATACCAGAATCTCTGGGACACATTCAAAGCAGTGTGTAGAGGGAAATTTATAGCATTAAATGCCCACAAGAGAAAGCAGGAAAAATCTAAAATTGACACCATAACATCACAATTAAAAGAACTAGAGAAGCAAGAGCAAACACATTCAAAAGCTAGTAGAAGTCAAGAAATAACTAAGCTCAGAGCAGAACTGAAGGAAATAGAGCCAGAAAGAAACCTTCAAAAAAATCAATGAATGAAGGAGCTGTATTTTTGAAAAAATCAACAAAATTGATAGACCGCTAGCAAGACTAATAAAGAAGAAAAGAGAGGTGAATCAAATAGACGCAATAAAAATGACAAAGGGGATATCACGACTGATCCCATAGAAATACAAACAACCGTCAGAGTATACTATAAACACCTCTATGTAAATAAACTGGAAAATCTAGAAGAAATGGATAAATTCCTCGACACATACACTCTCCCAAGACTAAAGCAGGAAGAAGTTGAATCTCTGAATAAACCAATAACAGGCTCTGAAATTGAAGAAATAATTAATAGCTTACAAACAAAAAAAGTCCAGGACCAGATGTATTCACAGCCGAATTCTACCAAAGTACAAGGAGGAGTTAGTACCATTCCTTCTGAAATTATTCCAATCAATAGAACAAGAGGGAATCCTCCCTAACTCATTTTATGAGGCCAGCATCATCCTGATACCAAAGCCTGGCGGAGACAAAACAAAAAAAGAGAATTTTAGACCAATATCCTTGATGAACAGTGATGCAAAAATCCTCAATAAAATACTGGCAAACTGAATCCAGCAACACATCAAAAAGCTTATCCACCATGATCAAGAGGGCTTTATCCCTGGGGATACAAGGCTGGTTCAACATACAAAAATTAATAAATGTAATCTAGCATATAAACAGAATCAAAGCCAAAAACCACAAAATTATCTCAATAGATGCAGAAAAGGCCTTTGACAAAATTCAACAACACTTCATGCTAAAACCTCTCAATAAATTAGGTATTGATGGGACGTATCTCAAAATAATAACAGCTACCTATGACAAACCCACAGCCAATATCATACTTAGTGGACAAAAACTGGAAGCATTCCCTTTGAAAACTGGCACAAGACAGGGATGCCCGCTCTCACCCCTCCTATTCGACATAGTGTTGGAAGTTCTGGCCAGTGCAATGAGGCAGGAAAAGGGAATAAAAGGCATTCAATTAGGAAAAGAGGAAGTGAAATTGCTCCTGTGTGCTGATGACATGATTGTATATCTAGAAAACCCCGTTGTCTCAGCCCAAAATCTCCTTAAGCTGATAAGCAACTTCAGCAAAGTCTCAGGATACAAAATCCTGTGCAAAAATCGCAAGCATTCTTATACAACAATAACAGACAAACAGAGAGCCAAATCATGAGTGAGCTCCCATTCACAATTGCTTCAAAGAGGATAAAATACCTAGGAATCCAACTTACAAGCGATGTGAAGGACCTCTTCAAGGAGAACTACAAACCACTGTTCAATGAAATAAAAGAGGATACAAACAAATGGAAGAATATTCCATGCTCATGGATAGGAAGAGCGAATATAATGAAAATAGCCATACTGCCCAAAGTAATTTATAGATTCAATGCCAGCCCCGTCAAGCTACCAATGACTTTCTTCACAGAATTGGAAAAAACTACTTTAAAGTTCATATGGAACCAAAAAAGAGCCTGCAATGCCAAGTCAATCCTAAGCCAAAAGAACAAAGCTGGAGGCACCACGCTACCTGACTTCAAACTATGCTACAAGGCTACAGTAATCAAAACCGCACGATACTGGTACCAAAAGAGAGATGTAGACCAATGGAATCGAACAGAGCCCTCAGAAATAATGCCACATATATACAAATATCTGATCTTTGACAAACCTGAGAAAAACAAGCAACGAGGAAAGGATTCCCTATTTAATAAATGGTGCTGTGAAAATTGGCTAGCCATATGTAGAAAGCTGAAACTGGATCCCTTCCTTACACCTAATATAAAAATCAATTCAAGATGGATTAAAGACTTAAACGTTAGACCTAAAGGCATTAAAACCTTAGAAGAAAACCTAGGCATTACCATTCAGGACATAGGCATGGGCAAGGACTTCGTGTCTAAAACACCAAAAGCAATGGCAACAAAAGCCAAAATTGACAAATGGGATCTAATTAAACTAAAGAGCTTCTGCACAGAAGAAACCACCATCAGAGTGAACAGGCAATATACAGAATGGGAGAAAATTTTTGCAATCTACTCATATGACCAAGGGCTAATATCCAGAATCTACAATGAGCTCAAACCAATTAACAAGAAGACAACAAACAACCCCAACAACAAGTGGGTGAAGTATATGAACAGACACTTCTCAAAAGAAGACATTTATGCAGCCAAAAATCACATGAAAAAAATACTCACCATCACTGGTCATCAGAGACATGCAAATCAAAACCACAATGAGATATCATATCACACCAGTTAGAATGGTGATCATTAAAAAGTCAGGAAACTACAGGTGCTGGAGAGGATGTGGAGAAATAGGAACACTTTTACACTGTTGGTGGGACTGTAAACTAATTCAACTATTGTGGAAGTCAGTGTGGCAATCCCTCAGGCATCTAGGACTAGAAATACCATTTGACCCAGCCATCCCATTACTGGGTATATACCCATAGGACTATAAATCATGCTGTTCTAAAGACACATGCACAAGTATGTTTATTGCGGCACTATTCACAGTAGCAAAGACTTGGAACCAACACAAATGTCCAACAATGATAGACTGGATTAAGGCAATGTGGCACATATGCACCATGGAATACTATGCAGCCGTAAAAAAGGATGAGTTCATGTCATTTGTAGGGACATGGATGAAGCAGAAAACCATCATTCTCAGCAAACTATTGCAAGGACCAAAAACCAAACACCGCATGTTCTCACTCACAGGTGGAAATTGAACAATGAGAACACATGGACGCAGGAAAGGGAACATCACACACTGGTGCCTGTTGTGGGGTGGGGGAGGGGGGATGGATAGCATTAAGAGATATACCTAATGCTAAATGACGAGTTAATGGGTGCAGCAAACCAACATGGCACATGTATACATATGTAAGAAAACTGCACGTTGTGCACATGTACCCTAAAAGTTAAAGTATAATAATAATAAAAAAAGTTTAGTCTTTTGCCTACTTTTTAGTTGGGTATTATAATTATTATTGTTTAGCTTCTGATTTTTATGAGTTTCTGCTATATTTTGTATACTAACCTCTTATCATGCATGGTTTGCAAGTGTTTTCCCATCTTAAATGTTTTCTTATTTTTTGCTGTGCACAATAGTTTAATACACTACATCTTTGTGTCTGGTTTTATTGCTATACTTTTGATATCATATTTAAAAACACTGCCAAGGCCAGTATCATGAAGGCTTTTCATATGCTTTTTTAAAGATTTTCTTTTAAGGATTTATGTATTAAATTTAAGTCTTTATTTTACGTCAATTTGTGTCTTATGTAAGAAATATGATCAAGTTTTATTATTGTGCTTGTGAGTATCCAGTTTTCCCATCACTAAGTATTGAAAAGGCTACACTTTTTGTATTGTGTATTCATAGTGCCCTTGTCAAAGATTAACTCTAGATGCATAGATTTACTTCTGGGCTCTGTATTCTGTTCCATTGGTTTTTGTGTTGGTTCCTATAAACATTCTATTCTATTATGTTTACTGTAGTCTTGAAATGTAGTTTTAAATAATAAAGTATAATGTCCCCAGATTTCATTTTATTCCTCATGATTGCTTTGGCCATTCAATATTTCTTATAGTTTTCTATACATTGCAGACTTTATTTTCTATTACTGTAAAAAGTAGCACAGGAATTTTGATAGGAGGTCAAATTAATCTACAGATTGCTTTGGATAATATGGCACTTAGACAATATTCTTCTAATCCATAAACATGTAATATATTTACATTTATTTGTATCTTCTTTAATTTTTTTCATCAGTATATTTTATTTTTTATTGTAAAGATCTTTCACCACATTGGTTAAATTTATTGCTAAGAAATCTATTATTTCATTGCTATTGTAAATGAGATTGTTTTTTCTTTTTTACTGGTATTTTGCTAGCATATAGAAACAAAACTGATATTTGTATGCTAATTGTATATTCTGCTTCTTTACTGAGTGCATTTATTAGATGGACTATTTATATATAGATGCATTAAATGCATTATTTAAATGTACTATTTATGTTTTTTATATATAACATTATGTCATCTACAAACTGACGTTATTTCTTCTTTTCAATTTGAATCTTTTAGTTTTTCTTGCTTAATTATTTGATGTATGACTTAATTATTCTATGTAAGACTTCCAGTTCTATGTTAAAATAGAACCGTTAGAATGGGCATAATATAGACTTGCATTGGTGTTTGCGCATTTGGAGAAGCAAACACCTCGTTCCATTTTTTGTTGTTGTTGTTGTTTTGTTTTTGAGATGGAGTCTCGTTCTGTCACCCAGGCTGGAGTGCTGTGGCACAATCTTGGCTCACTGCAACCTCCACCTCCTAGATTCAAGCAAGTGTCTCCCTCAGCATCCCGAGTAGCTGGGATTACAGGCGCCAACCACCATGTCCGGCTAATTTTTGTATTTTTAGTAGAGAGAGTGTTTCACCATCTTGGCCAGGCTGGTCTTGAACTGCTGATCTCATAATCCACCCACCTCGGCCCCCAAAGTGCTGGGATTACAGGTGTGAGCCATCGTGCGCAGCCACTTCTGTTCATTTTTATAAACTCGTTTTAGTAGGTAAAGATCTTCATCTGTTGGGTCTCAAGGCTGATGAGATCTTTACTGGGTTTGCAGTAAAAAGGCTTGTAGCTGCATCACAAGGTGGCTGCCGAATCTGACGTGGGTTTTACCTTTAGTGGGCTTGTTACCAGGAGCACCTGTGGTTGTGAGTTCTGTCATGTTTTTGGACAGGGTGGATTGTCCTCAGGGCTTTGTTTTGTGGGACAGGTACTAGGGCAGGTTCTGCTATATGTTGAGCCTAATGACAGATGTGTGGGTGAGTGTGGCTCCCACTGAGTACCCCCGGTTTTCCCCAGGTTTTCTACAAACAGTGACTTTTGAACTGTTTCGTGTGAGTCACGAGTATGATGTCCCCAGCTTTTTTCTTATTCCTCATGATTGGCTTGGCCATTCAGCCTACATTGCAGACTTACATTTTCTATTACTATAAAAAGTGGGACAGGGATTTTGATAGGGATTTGAGTTAACTTAGAGATTGCTTTGGATAATATGACACCTTGTTAACCAAAGGCCCTGCCTTCTCAAAATGACTCTCCTCGATTTTGGGTTTTAGCAAGGTTTCATAATGCCCTGTATCCCAAAGCTCCCTATATTGACCAGGCTATTCTTGAACTCCCGGCCTGGCAGTCCTCCCGCCTCAGGCTCCTGAATGGAGGAGATTACTGTCATGAGCCACTGTGACTGGATCTCTCATAAAGTTACTTTGGTTGATGGATGGATGACTAGTTTTTATGGCTGCAGGGGAATACAAAAGTAGGGACCCCCTATTCCACCACCTTGATAATGTCACTGTCTCCATACACTTCTTCCTTGTTTTGTTCTCTTGTATGTTTGTGTGTTATTTTAGGTTCAAATATTAAGACCAATAGGCTAGGATTTATACATTATGTAAAAAATAAATTAGACAGCTAGTAGGTACCCTATATGTGTTATAATATTTACCTATAAGATTAAGTTTAGTGCAGGCAAAAAGGGCTCATTAAAATTTTCATCCACTTTTTTCAACCTCTATCCAAACTATAATATAATTTATGCCCCAATTTTTATTTTGTCAATTACTCTTAACCATATTTCATAAAATTTATATTTTTTCTTTATTTAGAAATGCAAGGCTATTATTTGCTTTTAAAGGCTGTAACACAGCTTTTTTATTTTGTGAAATAATAGCACCAATATTATAAATATTTATAGTGTAAATACTTATTCATTAAAATCTTCCCATTAGAGAATTTTATTAATTATTGTAGTGCATTTCTGTAAAATTGTACTGCCACACACCACAGAGAAATGATTCAAAATGCCTGGTCTTCACAGATGCAGTCAGAGTTGAACATTGTAGTTATTTAGAAAAATTCTTTTCTAGTGTTATATCAATGTTCCAAAGAAGATTTTATGGGTAAATATTTCACCCATTCTAGTGTTGCAATTCCATGTTAACTGTATTTTTATTTTAGGTTACATTCCTTGACATTGGTTTATAGAATTTTTGGTTTTACATAAGTTTTATTTTGGATGACAGCCTGCAGCAACTTTTAATGTACACCTTATGTCAATGTGCAGTTTAATTACAAAATGAATCAGCCATATATTTATTCACAATTTAAGTTTAACAAACTTAATGAAAACTAAGCAAACTAACATTACGTGATAAAGCCCCAATCAGCTATCTTATACTTAGGCAAATACACCAAAAATAGTTTGTAGCTGTAATTCTGCTTTTGTTGAAACTATGTTTTATATTCTGTATGACCAAGGAAATTTCTGACATTGTCCTACCAGGGTAAAGAAACAAACAAAAAGAGAGTGATTATACTTTCAAGTAGCAGTTTGTCTAGAGCCCCAGATATTCCATCTGTAGACCACTATGCTTGTATTTGTTTGTTTCAGTAAGGCTGTAGCCCAAAACCTTACATTTCTGTGGAAATTAAAGTTTTCAGTTCCATACTAAAGACAGAACAGCCCCATGATCTAAATCCAAGCGTGATGGTGTAGAGTGAGGACCATTTCTTGTTGACACGGAGATGGTTGAGTTCTTCTACAATAAATCTGTGGGAGATGCAGGTTGTGATGAGTTGGAAGTGATGGTTGCCTTCATGGTCTCAAAGTTCTCTGTCAAGTTCACCTCAGCACTGCTGTACTTCTGTTCTGCTGTCAGATTGGGAATGCTTGGCCAGTAGTGATTCTCCACATCGTCCTCAACTGCTAGTGCTTCTCTGATCCACTGCCTGCCAGAAATGCAATTGTAGCAGAGGAGGCTGGTAAGGTGACAGAAGCCAGAGATGGTAACTGCCCACCGCCTGGCTGGGGAAGAGAGTGGTGGGCTCTCAATCCTAGCTCACATGCCAACTGCCATTCTCATCCCAGCACCCAGCGGTGTCCCCCATAATGTGCAGTGTCTGGCCTGAGGTCAATGGAGAGCACAGCTAAGGCCTAAAGTTGAAAAGGGGCTTTCCAGTGCCCCCAGTGTGCTAGATATCTCACCAGACATGGAAAGAGTCTGTGTCCTTTTGGCCACAGACAGGCAATGATGAGAGCCTGAACACATTTCAGGGCCTTCTGGAGTCTTCATTTGAGAGTTCAGCTGTGGCAACAGAGGACACTTCTGGTGTTCAGAGATTCTCAGTGCCTGGAGGATGTAAAACTGATTGATGTCATCTGCTGGCTTCTGGGAGCACTGCTTGGCCATTCTTATCTGTGGGCCCCAGCCAAGGCACTGCAGAAAGTTTGGTCTCTGGCTAGCATTCTGGACTGTGAGACAGCGTGGCTAAAGCTAGCACTGGATGGAGAGAGTACAGTGTGGTGAAGTGGGGACAGTGGGCATTCTACCACATGGCCTAGGGTTTCTTGTGACTCTGGACTGCCCAGGTGCGGTGACCAGAAGTCAAACCATTTCTAGGCCACAGCTCAAGGAGGGCCAACCCAGGCTGAGCCTGGTGATGGTCCTGAATTGAGGAGATGAAGCTGGGAGTCCAGGGAGACTAAAGAAGCTCAGATAAACTCTGCAGGGCAGAGTATTCAGGGCATGAAAAGGACAAAGTCACAAAACAAAAACCTCCAGAGTCTTCACCTAAATACTGATTAGCACATATATGTGTGAAAACTACAAGTCTGTGGGGGGAAAATACCTGAAGGAAACAGAAAGAAGAATGCTTGAACCTCCCACAGAACCAGGTATATTTGGTGTTCCGACCAGCAACAGTGGACAAACCTTATACTTCCCAGACCATTGGATGGAACACTCAGAAAAGAATTGCCTCAGTAGTGTGGAAGATTAGATCTAGGCCGAGGCTGCTAAAGTCCTACTTAACAAGACCTCAAAGAAAACCCTCAAAGAACCAAAATCTTTCCAGATAATTTAACTGCATCTTAGAACATAGCTCAATAATATTTATAGGAACCCAACAATATCCAACACACAATAAGATAAATTTCATGTTGTCTGCCATCTGGCTGAAAATTACCAGGCATGTGAAGAAAAAGGAAATGTCTCAATAATGAGAAGAAAACTTGATCAATAGATACAGAAATGGCAAATAAGATGGAATTAGCAGGCAATGATATTAAAACATTGTAATGATAACATTCCACAAGAAGAAGGTAAAGGTAAGCTAGAACATGGAAGTGGAGACATAGAAGACCCAGCTTGAACTTCTAGAGATGAAAAATAAAATGCCTGAGATGAAAAATATACTAAATGGTGTTTAAAATAGAATAGATATTGTACAAAAAAGGATTAGTCAACTGGAAGTTGTAGCAGTAGAAACCATCGAAAATGGAACATGGAGAAAATAATGGAAAAAAATTGAACAGAAAATCAGCACCAACAGGACTAATATATGTGTAATTGGATTTCCTGAAGAAGGTGGGGAGGAGTAGAAGAAAAAATATTTGAAAAAACTGTGGCTGAAAAAATTTAAATTTGAGAAAAACTGTAAACCCAGAGATCTAAGAACCAATGAACCCCTATCACAAGAGACATGAGGATGACACACTGAAGGACATCATAATCAAATTGCCCCAAATCAGTGACAAAGAGAAAATCGGAAAGGTTACCAAAGGGAAAAGGACATTATACAGAAAGAAACCAAGATGAAAATAGGCTGAGCGTGGCGGCTCACACCTGTAATCCCAGCACTTTGGGATGCTGAGGCAGGATGATCACTTGAGCCCAGGAGTTCAAGAGCAGCATGGACAACATGGCAAAACCCCGTCTCTACTAAAAATACAAAAATTAGCAGGGCATGGTGGCATGTATCTGTAACCCCAGCTACTCAGGAGGCTGAGGCAGGAAGAATCACTTGAACCTGGGAGGTGGAGGTTGTAGTGAGCTGAGATGGCTCCATTGCACTCCAGCCTGGGCAACAGAGTGAGACTCTGTCTCAAAAAAAATAAAAAACAAAGGTAGCAGACATCTGGTTAGAAACAACGCAAGGCCAGACATGGTGGCACATGCCTGTTATCCCAGCACTTTGGAAGGCCAAGGCAGGATGATAACTTGAGCCTCAGATCCTGCTTCTGTGAAATGGCATAATGTTGATGGCAGCCAAGGCTAAGTTAAATACATATACTGTATTATTCTGTTCTTGCACTGCTATAAAGAAATGTCTGACACTTCTCAAAAGAAGACATTTATGCAGCCAAAAAACACATGAGAAAATGGTCCTCGTCGCTGGCCATCAGAGAAATGCAAATCAAAACCACAATATCATCACTGGCCATCAGAGGAATCCAAATCAAAACCACAATGAGATACCATCTCACACCAGTTAGAATGGTGATCATTAAAAAGTGAGGAAAAAACAGGTGCTGGAGAGGATGTGGGGAAATAGGAACACTTTTAGATTGTTGGTGGGACTGTAATTCAGTTCAACCATTGTGGACATCGGTGTGGCAATCCCTCAGGGATCTAGAACTAGAAATACCATTTGACCCAGCCATCCCATTACTGGGTATATACCCAAAGAATTATAAACAATGCTGCTATAAAGACACATGCACACATATGTTTATTGCTGCACTATTCAAGATAGCAAAGACATGGAACCAACAAAGATGTCCAACAATGATAGACGAGATTAAGAAAATGTGGCACATATACACCATGGAATACTAGGCAGCCATAAAAAATGATGAGTTCATGTCCTTTGTAGAGACATGGATGAAACTGGAAACCATCATTCTCAGCAAACTATTGCAAGGACAAAAAACAAAACACCACATGTTCTCATTCATAGGTGGGAATTGAACAATGAGAAGACATGGATACAGGAAGGGGAACATCACACACCAGGGATTGTTGTGGGGTGGGGGGAGGGGGGAGGGATAGCATTAGAAATATACCTAATGCTAAATGACGAGTTAATGGGTGCAGCACACCAACATGACACATGTATACATATGTAACAAACCTGCACGTTGTGCCCTAAAACTTAAGGCATAATAATAATAATTTTAAAAAGAATAATAAATAAATTTTAAAAAAAGAAATATCTGAGACTGGGGCTGGGCATGGTGGCTCATGCCTGTAATCCCAGCACTTTGGGAGGCTGAGATGGGTGGATTACGAGTTCAAGAGATTGAGATCATCCTGGCCAACATGGTGAAACCCTGTCTCTACTAAAAATACAAAAAAATTAGGCGGGCTTTGTGGCATATGCCTGTATTCCCGGCTTAGCTACTCAGGAGGCTGAGGCAGCAGAATCACTTGAACCAGAAAGGCGGAGGTTGCAGTGAGCCGAGATCACACCACTGCACTGCAGCCTGGGCAACAGGATGAGACTACGTCTCAAAAAAAGAAAATGAGACTGGGTAATTTATGAAAAAAAAACTTTAATTGGCTCACAGTTCTGCAGGCTGTACAGGAAGCGTGATTCTGTCATCTGCTCAGCTTCTTGGGAGGCCTTAGGGAGCTTACAATCATGACGGAAGGCAAAGGGGAAGCAGGCATATCTTATGTGACTGGAGCAGGAGGAAGAGAGTGAGGGAGAGGTGCCACACACTGTTAAACAACCAGATCTTGTGAGAACTCACTCGCTATATAGTACCAAGCGGGGATGGTGTTAAACCATGAGAAACTGGCTCTATGCTCCAATCACCTCCCTCCAGGCCCCAGGTTTGGCATTGAGGATTACATTTCCACATGAGATTTGGGTAGGGACACAGATCCAAACTGTGTGATATACCACAAACCATAGAGCAATGATTAAAACTCAAAACCAAACCAAGCAAAAATAGTTATATGTAAAAGGCCAACAAAGAAGATTAAACAAAATAAAAATACTCAACAAATTCAAAAGAAGTCAGAGAAAGAGGAAAAGGAGAACGAAATACAGATGGGACAAATAGAAAGCAAACAGGAAGAAGACCAATTAAAACCAAACTCTCTGGCATTCCACCAGTTGCATATGATTATGTAGCAACTCTCTGCCTCTGACAACAATACCTGTCACACAGGGTTGTCATCAGAGCTTGCCATATGTGATATGGAAAGCCTGCTGTTTGCAGACCTGCAATCATTATACATTAGCTCTTATCGTTGGTAGCAGAGACCCAGGTCTCTGTGTTGGTCATGCTGAGAGCTCCCTTCTCATTGCTCTGTTTTCCTCCTACTTTGATCCCTTTCTGTACTTCCATGCCCCACATCATCTGGTTGGAGAAGATTCTCAGCCTCCCGGTCTGCAAATGTTCAGAGTCCATGAATCAAATAGCCAACAAATGTATTTCTGTATGTTTATGTGCTACCCAGGGATCCAGGAGAAATACTTTCCTTCCTTCAAGAAGGCCGTGGCTGCTGATGCCAAGAATGCGCTCTCTGTCCTCTTCTCTTTTCTGATCTGCATATTCTCTGCTGCCCTGCACTTCTGGGAAGACTTTACACAGGGACAACTATGAGTTTTTGTAAGAAGAGAAGTCACCACTTTGGGAAACATCTATTGGATGTTCCAGTATTGCTGCAGACATGGACTCTAGCATGTTATCTTCTTCTCTGACACCCACCCTTTCCCCCATTTGCCACAGCAACTTGGGTTTGCTCTTCAGCTATGGCAGTGCCTTCCCCTGGGGAATTGTGACTTGCTTTAAATCCTATCCAATAACACAGTGTGTTCTTATACTCAGTAGGTGTTCAATATACATCTGTTGAAGGGATTTCATCACAGTTAAATCTGTGAAGAGTTCAGCAGGTAAGTGAGTTGCTCAAGATGGTCAGAGGCTGTCTTATTCCATTTGAGCTGCCGTAACAAAATACTTTAGCCTAGGGGGCTTATAAGCAACAGAAACTTATGCCTCATAGGTCTGGATGGTGGCAAGTGGGAGGTCAATGTAGTGGCAGATTGGGTGTCTCTTGAGGGCCTGCTCTTTGTAGAGGGCACCTCCTAGCTGGGTCCTCACATGGTGGAAGAAGAACAAGCTCCCTTGGCTCCCTTTTACAAGGCCACTTATCCCATTCATGGGGTCTTTGCTTTCATGATGAAATCACTTCCTAAAGTCTTTGTCTTCTAATTCAATCCTAACCTATCAGGAGTTAGGATTCAACACACAGATTTTAGGGGCATACAAACATTGACTATAGCAGAGACATAGCTGTACCTGGGTCTGGGACCTTCTGGGTCCAGCTCCATTATGACACTTACACTGCACATGGTCTCCCACATGATGTAATTCTGTTCTGTGACATTGTGCCCATGAGGCAGGGATGCAGTAGAGGCCTCTGCAGAAGTGGCTTGCTCTTGGGACATCTGCCTGGCTTTGTGCTGCAGGTCTGGAAGAATCCACCAGCTGCCTACTCTCATGCCTGACTCAGGTTCGTGGGTCCCTCCAGGCACATGTTAGATAGCGCACTCAATTTTTTACTTGCCCCACTTCCCTGGGTTCCCTTCTGAGCTCAGGGACCATGGAGGGAGCTGAGAGTCTCTGTTTTTAGTTCATGCTCTTGTCTCCTATTTGGGAACAATGCCCAGGCAAGGGAATCTCTTTCCTACTGTTTTCTAAGAACATCAGGGGCTTCCTCCAAACTCTTCACCCACTCCCTCCACTAATCCCTTCTCCCTCAGGGACACGGGCACAAGCCCACCTCCTGTGTGAAGATCCTGCCACAGGATGGCTCTTTGGTTTTCTGCGGGTATCCAGACAAGAAGCTAAAGGTGAATGCACTCCGGAATCCAGGAGCACTGGCGATTTTCTCTCCTTAGCTCAGCAAGCATCCCCACAGATATCCCTCATCCCACCCCGGGCCCCCTGAATCCATACCATAAAATGTATGTCACTTTGTTTAATTAAGGACTCCGCTGAGTATTTAATCCCTATTTAAAGATGATGTTTATTTTATTTTTGAGTTTAAATTAATCAGCCTCAGGATACAGAATTAGATAAGGCTGGGATTTATCTCCCCTGGAATGACTTATTTCACATCAAGGCTTCTTAACTCTTTGGCTGCAGAGGGGAAGTGCCTGTATCTTTCTCTGCAGAGTTGCCTAGGGCTGGCCAGGTGAACAGACACGCTCTCTCCTCCCCATCGTGCCAGCCAGGGCACGGTGTGTGCTTATGATGCAGGGAGTTAGAATACTAGCCTTTTCATCACAACAGTCATAAATCCTCACACAGGGAAATAGAGATAATATACAAGTAGGAAAAAAAAGAAAAAGAAGCAGTCTTGAATTCTGCTACCTAAAGATAACCATTGTTACCGTGTAGGCAAGCTTCCTTTCATGCTGTGTCAAGTGTTTAAAATATATGCCTCAATATTACAAACACACAGGACTATGTAGAGGATAATGATATCAAACTTTCATGTACCTCCCAGTTAAAATTCAAACGTGGTAGCTTTTGGATGACTTTGCTCCAGAGTTTAAGGGAAGAAAACTATGGATTCAGCCATAGTGTTCATCCTGACGCTCGAATCATATGTCCCTTTTCTAGTCCAGTTATCACCTCCCTCCCCACTATTGTGAAGTCAATGTGTGTCTTCCCATCCATGTTTAATACCTAGTGTGCATGTCCATGAAGAATGGATAGTGTTCTTTGGTCTGGTTTTGCAATTTTATACAAATAGCCGTCCATACTTACTCTCCGGAAAGTTGCTTTTCCCTTCAACAATATCTTCCAGATGAATCTAGAATTCTGCATTGCTGGTGAGCAGAGGATGGGCGACCCCCCCTGCAACCCCCACCCCAAGGTGATGCTGATGTTCTGGTCCAAGGCCTGCACATAGCCTGGTGAAGCTTGGGGTCTTGGGACAGGTCTGTTGTCAGCCCTTCCTTCCTAGGAAGCACAGCCAGATGACCTTGGGGCTGGAGACCTCACTATGCCCCTCGCCAGCAGTGCGCTCATCCGTCTTCACTCATCTTCATCAATATTTTTTATCGCACTTTCTGATATTGTTCCTGGATTTTG
The DNA here is from genome assembly GCF_029289425.2 of Pan paniscus. Lineage (NCBI taxonomy): Eukaryota > Metazoa > Chordata > Mammalia > Primates > Hominidae > Pan > Pan paniscus. The sequence goes on along the minus strand of NC_073273.2, from coordinate 27,478,160 downwards.
CTGTGCAGCTGAATGCGTGCCTTGTGTTTCCCAGCCCTTCGGGTCTCCTCCTCTGTGAATTGCTCCTGGCCCATATGTCTGTTGGGTCTTTGGGTTCTTCTTGCTGACTTGTAAGTGATATATTTTTTTTTTAGATGGAGTTTTGCACTTATTGCCTAGGTGGGAGTTCAATGGCATGATCGTGGCTCACTGCAACTTCTACCTCCTGGGTTCAAGTGATTCTCCTGCCTCAGCCTCCTGAGTAGCTGGGATTACAAGTAAGTGCCATCACTCCCAGCTAATTTTGTATTTTTCATAGAGACGGTGTTTCTCCATGTTGGTCAGACTGGTCTCGAACTCCCGACCTCAGATGATCCACCCATCTCATCTTCCCAAAGTGCTGGGATTACAAGCATAAGCCACCACGTCTGGCCAATTTTGATTTTAATGATCTGGATATCAAGGCTTTTTTGGCCAAATACCTTACAAATATGTTTTCCCTATTGGTGCACTCTATTGGTCCATTTTCACACTGCCGATAAAGACATATCCCAGACTGGGAAGAAAAAGAGGTTTAATTGGACTTACAGTTCCACGTGACTGAAGAGGTCTCAGAAACATGGTGGGAGTTGAAAGACACTTGTTTCATGGCAGTGCCCAGAGAAAAATGAGGACGATGCAAAAGTGGAATCCCCTGATAAAACCGTCAGAACTCGTGAGACTTATTCACTACCAGGAGAACAGTATGGGGGAACTGCCCCCATGATTCCAATTATCTCCCACAAGGTCCCACCCACAACACAGGAGAATTATGGGAGGACAATTCAAGATGAGATTTGGGTGGGGACATGCAGCCAAACCTTATCGTGCACTGTCTTTGTCTTTTAACTTTATTCATCGCCTTTTTTGTCAGATCAAAACTTCTACATTTAATACGACTGAATTTATCAGTAGTTTCTTTTATGGTGTCTGTGTTTTGTGTCATATTAAAAAAAGTTTTTCTCTGCTTAGTGTCATAAAATCTGTCCTCTGTTTTCTTCTAAAAATTGGAAATCTGCTTTTCACATTTTGTTTCATTTCCTTTGTCCTTTGATTCATAGGGATGTGAGGTAGAAATCTCTATTAGTTAATTCTTGCTTTGTAACTAGTAACCCCACACCTCAGAGGCCTACTACCACAGGCCACCATTTCTCACTCATGGGCATGAGTTGCTTGGGAGGTTTCAGCTCAAACCGTGGTGGCTGAGCTGGATATGCTCCAAGTGTCTCTGATCCTCCTCGGGTTGGGGCCTGCCAGGGTGCCTTCTTCTCATGGCAATGGCAGGAGTACAAAGAACAAAGGGAAATGTGAAGGTCTCTTATCCTACCACCCAGGCTCAGAATGGGCAGTTTACCACATTCATTGGCCAAAGTGAGACACATGGCCAAACCAGAAGTCAAGGGCAGAAAGTTTAAGTATGAATCCCATCTCCACCTGCTATGATTTCCGGGACTTTCAACTTCTTAAGGCTGAATTGTTTTATTCTCACCTCCCCAGCCTGCAGAAAACACATTTTCTCCAGGACTCATTGAGCCATAGGGCAGAATGATTGTAGTTGACAAGGACTAGATGGAACTCAAGGCTCCAGCCTCTGTGCAGTGGACAGGTGTCATCTGGCCACTGAGGCCACTTCCTTACCCTTGTCCCCATCTAGGGCCTCTGTTCTGCTCCAATCTCCCTGTCATTCTGCCCAGGCCTCCTAGGCATCAGCCTCTTAATAGTTCCTGGCTTCGTTCCCTCTCTTCACTTCTATTATGTGGGGGTTTCCATCATTATTTGGTGTAGGAGGACTGGACTGAGTCAACTCAGCCTGTCAAGTCCCCACTCTCAGCACCTGGGTACCCCTGAGTGCTCAGCATGAGTGGGATCCCCCGGTGTCTCCCTCCACAGCACGTTCTGAAGACATATGAGCTGGACTGACATTCAGGACACCTAAACGTTTGTTCCACCTCTGCCATGAAAGCTTCATTGGTCCAGGCAAATCATGGCAGCTCTCTATGCCTCATTTTTTTATTCCTCATACAATGGAATGACATAACCCTCAGTGCTTACCTAAGGGAGGAGAAATGATTCCCCTGCCTTCTCCCCATTTCTGCATTTGCCAGAGCATCAGATTTTTGTGTCTGGCCAAGAATATAGGGAAAGAAGAGAAGGTAAGCTTTGGGCACAAAGAAGACGTTTAGGGGTTTCACTTATGGAAAGAAAGTCAGAAGGCAGAGAGGGGTGATGGAGCATGATCTTGGACCAATGGTGAGGAATTAATGAAGTGCAATGTTCATGGGTTAGGTTGTGTAGCAGCCTGGGTCCCATCAAGAGATAGAAACCACATAGTGGGTCTAACGGGGAAGTGTAGTATAAAGGATTGCAACTATGATAAAAGAGTCACTGTAAGACATAAAGCAACTCTGCCTGGTGCCCTATTGGAAAGAGAGGTACCCAAGGAAGCACAGATTTGAAAGGTGTTCAGATGTCATAAAATGTTGTTCAGCCACCACATAAGAGACGTTTGTGGATTTGGGCAGGCTGGAGCTAGTCAGCAGCTTTTGCACAAGCACTGGGCCACCCACTGGAGTGCAGGTGAGGGAGCTGGCCATGAGCTGCTGGAATGCAGGGGAGGGAGCGGGCCGTGAGCTGCTGGTTTGCAAGGGAGGGAGTGGGCCATGAGCCACTGGTGTGCAGGGGAGGGAGCCGGACATGAGCTGCTGGTGTGCAGGGGAGGGAGCCGGCCAAGAGCCACTGGTGCAGGTGAGGGAGCTGGCCATGAGCCGCTGGAGTGCAGATGAGGGAGCTAGCCGTGAGCCACTGGTGCAGGGATGCATGGTGGGTGTCTGGCTGCCTTTGTAGGGCAGGAAGCCTCCAGAATGCATGAGTGCAGGTTCTGGCAGAAGGAATGGCAGCTCTGTGAGGACCCTCTAGAATACAAGTCACCGTGTGCGGGTTGCACAAGGGGTACAAGAGGGGGTCTGGGAAACTTTTCAGGAACCTTCAGATCACATGGGCCCTGCTGCGTTTTGGTTTCCATGTCGAGATGTTGCAAGCCAAGGTTATAAGGTGGCTGAGGGACCACGCCTAGGTCTGAGGTTGGGGATTGAACATGATCAAGGCCCAGACAGAGAGCTCCTGCCCCCTGGAGTCTCTCCATCCTCTACCTAGATGCCTGCAGAATGTTCACTTCCAGAAGGTATATTGAACAGTGTTTCCCAGTTTATCACAGTGCACATATTGAAAGGTACACTAGGAGCTTGGAGGCAACAGACTGAAAACTGACACTGGAGATGCTGGCTCATAGCAATGAAGAGAAGCTGAAAAGGAGTCGGAAGGAACTAACAGTAATTTTACATCAATGATCTGCATCTTTGTTTCGATGGTTTGTGGCAACCAAAATGACTACTCTTTCTACCCTCCTAGTTCAGACATAGCCTGAGACTTTTTTTTTTTTTTTTTTTTTTTTTTTTTTTGAGATGAAGTCTCACTCTTTCACTCAGACTAGGATGCAGTGGCCTGGTCTCAACTCATTGCAATCTCCACCTCCTGGATCCAAGTGATTCTCCTGCCTCAGCTTCCAGACTAGCTGGGGCTAACAGGCACCCGCCACCACGACCGGCAAATTTTCGTATTATGAGTAGAGATAGGGTTTCTCCATGTTGGTCAGACTGGTCTGGAACTCCTGACCTCAGGTGATCTGCCTGCCTCTGCCTCCCAAAATGCTGAGACTACAGATGTGAGTCACTGTGCGCGGCGGCCTGAGACATTTTGGGCAACAGCTGTGACAGAAGAAATGTGCATCCCTTCCGGGCAGGGGATTTAAGAAGTGGCTCATGGTTGATTATGTTTTATTTGCTCTGTTACTGGAACTGTGGGAGCATCTTCTGGGATAAGGGTCTATCTGTTTGAGGCTCTGAATGACTACGACCACCAGAGCCCCCTTGTTGACCCGTGATGGATGTGAAATCAATTCAGAAGTCAAGGCCGGGTGTGGTGGCTCACGCCTGTAATCCCAGCACTTTGGGAGGCTGAGGTGGGCAGATCATGAGGTCATGTAATCAAGACCATCCTGACTAACACGGTGAAACCCCGTCTCTACTAAAAATATAAAAAATTAGTTGGGCATGATGGTAGTTGCCTGTGGTCCCAGTTACTCAGGAAGCTGAAGCAGGAGAATCTCTTGAACTCAGGAGGTGGAGGTTACAGTGAGCTGAGATTGCACCACTGCACTCCAGCCTGGGAGAAAGAGTGAGACTCCATCCACTGCACCCCAACCCCTGCAAAAAAAAAAAAAGAAAAGAAAAGAAAAGAAGTCCACTTTGCTCTTGAAGCCACTGAGGTTTGGGGGCTTATTTGTTACACAGAATCACCTGTCCTGACCAATGCATGACTCATTTCATCCTTGGCACAGCCCCTGAGAGAAGGGTCTTTATCCTCATTTCACAAATGAAGAGTCAAGTCTCAGAGAGGTTAGCAGCTTGAGCAAGCTCGCACAGCCAGAGGTGGAGCTTGGATTTGAATCCTGGTCTGTCTAACCTCAAAGACTGAAGTGGGGATGATAATAAGTTGTTGTTGTTGTTTGTCTGTCACCCAGGTGATGTAACTCTTGTCTAGGCTCTGCCGACAGGAGCTTTGTAACATATCTCTGCACTGATCCCCTAGGTGATGTAACTGTTGTCTAGGCTTTGCCTACCGAGGATTTGTGATGTATCTCTGCACTGATCACCCAGGTGATGGGACTCTTGTCTAGGCTCTTCTATCCTTGGATTGTAACCTTGCAGGATCTTGAACTCATATCCTTTCAGGGATTGTAGAAGTGAAAACATCAAAGCTGCCATGATCAAGTTGTAGAAAAGTGGGCAATATTGCCAAATGCAAAATATCTGGGCTATATTTTGGTCTGAGATCACCATTTGAGATTTGTGGAAGTTAGGGAATATGGAGGCCAACTCCCGTAAGGATGTTGTATAAGACTCCAAGCCCTAAGTCAATGATCTCAACCCTGTGGATCAGCACTCTCCACTTAATGGGACTTCTTAACCCATTTGGTACTATTATAACAAAATACCATAGACTAGGGAATCTATAAAGAAAATAAATTTATTTCTTAGGGTTCTGGAGGTGAGGAAGTCCAAGGATGAGGGCGTCTGCATCTGGTGAGGGCCTTGTTGCTGTGTCATCTCATGGCTGAAGGCAGCAAAGCAAGACTTTGAGAAATAAAGAGAGCCAAAGGGGCTGAACTTGCTTTTAATACAAGCGCACTCCCAAGATAACTAACCCACTCCCCAGATAACTAACCTATTCCTGAGATACTAACATTAATCCATGCATGGGGGCAGAATCTCATAACCCAATCACTCTTATTAGGCCCCACCTCTCAACACTGTCACTTAGAGGATTAAGTTTCCAACACTTGAGCTCTGGGGGACACATGAAGACCATACATGGGGTATTGGTGAGTATATGGGAGGGACCAGTCATGAATATTTTGGCTGAGAGTTGTGTTTGGGAGCTGAAGCCATGCTCCATCATGACAGGGCACACATAGACCTTTGAATGCTCTGAGGAATGAATATTGAGCAGTGTAACTCATGGCAGAAGGTGGAATATTTAAAAGGCAGAACTGCCTGGGTCAACTAAAAGAGTGAACAAACAGCCTGTAGCCTGTGGCTGGCTCCTCTTCTCTTCCCATCCCCACCTTTCATCTTTCTCTCTTTCTTTCCCTCCTTTCCTCTCTCTCTCCCTTCCTTCCCTCCCTCTTTCCTTCCTTCCTTCCTTCCTCTACCTTCTTCTTTCTCTCCCTCCCTGCTTCCTTGTTTCTTTCCTTCTTTCTCTTTCCCTCTTTCTCTCCCTCCTTCCTTCCTTCTTTCTCTCTCTCATTTCCTTCTCTTTCTTTCTCTCTCTCCCCATCTTTACCTCCATCCTTCCTTCTCCCATTCTTTCCTTCCTTCTCTCTTTCTTTCTTTGTCTCCTTCTTTTCTTCCTCCCTCCTTCCTGCCTTCCTTTCTTCTCTCTTTCTTTGACTGATGTGTTCTGAGCACAAGCACCCTGTGGGGTCCTAAGTGGTACCAAAATTGACTCAAGAATCAAGAAGAAATAGAAAACCTAAGAAGTACTATAACATGAAGGACATAAAATTTCTAGTAAAATAAAATCTTTCACAAAGGAAGGACTATGCCCGATAGTTGTATGAGCAAATTTTACAGACTTTCAAAGAATGGATCATTCTAATTATGTCCCAAACAACTGTAGCTAGGAATATTAATGATTGATTTTTCAAGAGCTTCATTTCCTAAAATCTGTAGGTTCAAAGGTAGATTGGAATGTGTTGGAAATCCTCAAATGTTGTGCAGTTCCTTGGAGTTTTAGCATTAAAAAAGAAAGGCCTTGCCTGCATTAACTTTGAATTTTGTGACAGTTATCAGTTAATAGAGATACTCTATGCATTTATATACACTCTGATTTTATAGGAATAGAGGCATATCAGACACGTGGCTCTCCACCCAGGTTTTTTCCTTTGTAACATATCTTGGACATCATTTTTGAGCACCCTTTTAAAAGTTATTTTTTTAAATAGCTGCATAGTAGTCTATCATATGAATAACCATAATTTCATAAACAGTAAGGTGATAATCATTAATGTGATTCATAAACATTAAGGTGATTTCTAGACTTTTGTTAATTAAAAAGGTGGTATAATACTTTCTCCCATTCATACATAATTCCAGGCATCATAAGTATGTCTGTATGGTAAATTTCTGGAAATGAAATTGCTGAATCAGAGAGTATTTCCATTTTTAATTTTGGTATATATTGTTTAATCACAATTGATATAGTTTGTACTAATTTATAATCCCAGTAACAAATGTGAGTACCACTTCAAACTCCACAACTTCACTGGCAGTGCTTGAAGTCATGATGCATATTGACAGCCTCCCTTCAAGTAAAGTTCTATTAACTCTACAAAAATTTTATAAATGTCAGACGTTACATTTCCAGATTGTTTTCTGGTAACCAAAAAGAATTCACTTTTTAGCAATTAGTATATCACATTGAGACAAAATATATTTGTGATAAATATCACTATTGTTACATATTTAAAACATCTCAAGTATTAAGAAATCATACTTTAGTTGGGGCCAAACTGGCCGATTAGAAGCAGCTGTGTCCCACGGCTCTCACAGACAGCAATGAAAACTGTGAGTGAATTCTTCATCTTCAATTGAGGTATTCAGATTCTTGCATTGGAACTGACAAGGCAGACAGCTCGACCCTTAGAGAGTCAGGAAAAGCCAGTGGGTCTATGACCCACCCAGGTGTGGCACGGAGCTAGCCAAGCCCTCACACACAGGCAAGGGAGGCCATGAGTGATTGTGCGACTCTGCCCGGGAAACCATGCTTCTCCGATGGATCTTTGCAACCTGCAGATCAGGAGGTCCTCTCATGAGCTCAGCCACCACGGCCTTGGGTTTGAAGCACAGAGCTGTGTTGAGTCTCAGCGGAGTGCTTCCTGGTTTACTGGGGTGTGCATGGAAACCCAGGAATTTTGCATACTCTGCCTGGAGAATTCCAGCAAAGTGGGAGATACATCTGTGCATTCCCCAAGGAAGGGGGCTGAATCCAGGGAGCCAAGTGACATCATTCTGAGGCCCCACTCCCACAGCACCTCACAAGACCCATTGGCTTGGAATTCCAGCTGGCCAGTGGAAGCAGGCTGGAGATAGCTGGAGGTGGACTGAGTTCCCAGGGGGAGGAGCAGCAGCTCTATCTGTGGTTTGAGTTGGCCGCTGTAGCCTGCTGGAACCAGGGACAAGTAGGAGTCCCCTATAACACAGTACAGCTGTTGTGACTGATCATGGCCAGGCTGCTTCTTTAAGTGAGACTGAAATCCATCCCTCTTCACAGGACAGGGCCTCTCCATCAGAATTTTAGCAAGTCCAGCTGGAGTTCTGTGGATGGAACTCGGATTTCTCCCTGGGATGAAGTCCCCAGGGAGATGGGTAGCTGCTGTCTCCCCAGTTCAGCCAACTGAACCTTTTCAGCCTGCTGGCTCTGGAGACTCCTGGGGTCAGAACAGCACACCTGCTATGCCTAAGGGCAGCCAGACTGCTTCTTTAAGCAGTCCCTGATCCTGTTCCTCCTAACTGGGTGAGACCTCCCAACAGGGGTCTCCAGACACCTCTTACAGGAGCGCTCTAGCTGGCATCAAGTCAGTACCCCCTTGGACTGGTGCTCCCAGAGGAAGGATCAGGTTGCCATCTTTGCTGTTTCGCAGCCTTCACTTGTGATACCTCCAGGTGCAGGAGAGACTGAGGTGGCTAGGGTCCAGAGTGCACCCCCAAAAACCACAGCAGCCCTAGCCCCAGAGAAGAGTGTTATGACTGTTAAAAACAAACAGAAAGCAACAACAACATCAGTAAAAAGACCCCACAAAAACTCCGTTCATAGGTCAGCAACGTCAAAGATCAAAGGTAGATAAGCCCACAAAGATGAGAAAGCATCAACAAAAAAATGCTGAAAACTCAAAAAGGCAGAATGCCTCTTCTCCTCTAAATGACAACAACACCTCCCCAGCAAGGGTACAGAACTGACCCAAGGCTGAGATGGCTGAATTGACAAAAGTAGGCTTTAGGAGGCGGGTAATAACAAACTTCTCTGAGCTGAAGGAGCACGTTCTAACTTAATGCAAGAAGTTAAAAATATAAAAGAACACAGTAGTTGATAACCAGAATATTCAGTTTAGAGAGGAACATCACTGACATGATGGAGCTGAAAAACACAAAATGAGAACTTCACAACGCAACCACAACTATCACTCACAGAATAGGCCAAGTGGAGGAAAGAATCTCAGAGCTTCAAAACTATATGTCTGATATAAGACAGGAAGAGAAGAATAGAGAAAGAAGAATAAAAAAGAAAAACAAAACCTTCAAGAAATATGGGATTATGTAAAAAGACTGAACTTAAGACTGATAAGGCTACCTTGACCCACCACAATCAAGATGGCTTCATCCCTGGGATACAAGGTTGGTTCAACACAGGCAAATCTATAAATGTAATTCATCACATAAACAGAACTAAACACAAAAAAACACGATTATCTCAATAGATGCAGAAAAGGCCTTCAATAAAATTCAACATCCCTTCATGTTAAAAACTCTCAATAAACTAGGTATTGAAAGATCACACCTCAAAATAATAAGAGCCATATATGACAAACCCACAGCCAATATCATACTGAATGACCAAAAGCTGGAAGCATTCCCTTTGAAAACTGGCACAAGAAAATCATGGCCTCTCTCACCACTCTTATTCAATGTAGTACTGGAATTTCTGGCCAGGGCAATCGGGCAGGGTAAAGAAATAAAGGTATTTAAATAGGAAGACAGGAAGTCAAATTATCTTTGTTTGCAGATGACATGATTCTGTATCTAGAAACCCCATCATCTCAGCCCAAGAGCTTCTTAAGCTGATAAAGCACATCAACAGAATCTCAGGATACAAAATCAGTGTGCAAAAATTGCTAGTATTCCTATATGCAAACAACAGGCAAGTAGAGAGCCAAATCGTGAATGAACTTCATTCACAATTGTGACAAAGAGAATAAAATACATAGGAATACAGTTAGCAAGAGAAGTGAAGAACCTCTTCAAGGAGGACTACAAACCACTGCTCAGAGAAATCAGACAGGACACAAACAAATGAAGAAGCATTCCATGCTCATGGATAGGGAAGAATTCATTCCTGAAAATGTCCATACTGCCCAAAGTAATTTATAAAGGAATTCAATGCTATTCCCATTAAACTACCAATGACATTCTTCACAGAACTAGAAGAAACTATTTTAAAATTCTCATGAACCAGAAAAGAGCCCAAATAGCCAAGGCAATTCTAAGCAAAAAGAACAAAGCTGGAGGCATCACAATACCCTACTTCAAACTACAATATAATGCTACAGTAACCAAAACAGCATGGTACGGGTACAAAAACTACCAATGAAACAGAATAGAGAACTCTAAAATAAGACCATACACACAAAACCATCTGATCTTTGAAAAATCTGACAAACACAAGCAATGGGGAAGGGATTCCTTATTTAATAAATCATGTTGGGAAAACTGGCTAGCCATATGCAAAAACTGAAACTGGACATCTTCTTTATACCTTATACAAAAAATAACTCAAGATGGAATAAAGACTTAAACATAAGACCTAAAACCATAAAAACCACAGAAGAAAACCTAGGCAATACCATTCAGGACATAGGCATGGGCAAAGACTTTGTGACTAAAACACAAAAAGCAATGGCAACAAAAGCCCAAATTGACAAATGGGATATAATTAAACTAAAGAGCTTTTGCACAGCAAAATAAACTATCATCCAAGTGAACAGACAACCTACAGATTGGGAGAAAAATTTTGAAATCTATCTGTCTGACAAAGGGCTAATATCCAGAATCTACAAAGAACTTAAACAAATTTACAAGAAAAAAACAACCCCATCAAAAAGTGGGCAAAGAAAATGAGCAGACACTTCTCAAAAGAAGACATTTATGCGGCCAACAAACATATGAAAAAAAGCTCATCATCACTGGTCATCAGATGAATGCAAATCAAAACCACAATGAGATATCATCTCCCGCCAGTTAGAATGATGATTATTAAAAAGTTAGGAAACAGCAGATGCTGATGAGGCTGTGGAGAAACAGGAATGCTTTTACAATGTTGGTAGGAGTGTAATTTAGTTCAGTCATTGTGGAATACAGTGTGAAAATTCCTCAAAGATATAGAACCAGAAATACCATTTGACCCAGCAATCCCATTATAGGGTATATACCCAAAGCATTATAAAATATTATACTATAAAGATACATGAACCGTATGTTTATTTCAGCACTGTATGTTTATTTCAGCACTGTTCACAATAGCAAAGACTTGGAACCAACCCAAATTGCCATTAATGATAAAATGGGTAAAGAAAATGTGATACATATACACCATGGAATACTATGCATTTATGTCCTTTCCAGGGACATGGATGAAGCTGGAAACCATCATTCTCAGCAAACTAACACAAGAAAAGAAAATCAGGCCAGGAGCAGTGACTCATGCCTGTAGTCTCAGAACTTTAGGAGGCTGAGGTGGGGAGTTTGAGATCAGTCTGACCAACATGGAGAAACCCCATCTCTACTAAAAATAAAAACAATTAGCCAGACATATTGGCACATACCTGTAATCCTAGTTACTTGGGAGGCTGAGGCAGGAGAATCGCTTGAACCCAGGAGGCACAGGTTGTGGTGAGCCGAGATCACAGCATTGCACTTCAACCTGGGCAACAAGAGTGAAACTTTGTCTCAAAAAGAAAAAAAGAGAGAGAAAGAAAAAGAAAAAAGAAAAGAAAACCAAACACTGCATGTTCTCACGCATAAGTGGGAGTTGAACAATGAGGGCACATGGACACAGGGAGGGGAACATCACACACTGGGGCCTGTCATGGGGTGGGAGGCTAGGGGAGGAATAGCGTTAGGAGAAATACATACGTAGATGACGGGTTGATGGGTGCAGCAAACCACCACGGCACGTGTATAACTATGTAACAAACCTGCATGCTCTGCCCATGTATCACAGAACTTAAAGTACAACAAAGAAAACTGCATAAATGCATAACAGCTAATATATTATAATGAAATGTCAACTATAATCCCAGCTCAAAGACAACACCATAAAATTATGAAGAGCTCTCCACAAATCTCTAAATTTATGTCCTCATAAGGTCACATTTCTATTTCTTCTTGAACAATTTCTTCATTTTAGCTATGATTTAGTGATAGTAAGATGGTAATAATGAGGAGAAAATTCTCCCAACATTCCATTGAGAAAATTCTTCCTCCTTTCACCACACACCCGAGTCTTAAGCAGTCACTTCTTATGTAGCTGAATAACAGATCCTTGCCCAGCTGAGTCTATGAGTTGAATCCATGTATGTGAGATAAGGACCCCAAGGAGAAGTAATAAGCTGGGAATGCCATCAGCTCATATTTCTTCAGGCCTATATTTGTCATTGTCACTTGTAGAAGCAGGACAGCCCTGGCATTGGGATTGGTAGTAACAGAGAGTGTCAAAGGGAAAACTGAACTTCCCTAATTTTTGGAAAACAGCACATTGGAAACAGATGGGCTCCAACGTTTTCCATGTGTGAGGTCATTGTCCCAGGTAGCCTTGCTCAGGACATTTCCTGTCAGCAAAACAGAAGTCAAACGATAATTCTACCTTCCAAGAGAATAGAACATAATGTCAGATTTTCTCATGGATTCCCACAAGTTCAAGAAACTTTCATGGCCTTATTTAACTGCTTAAGCATTTCAACTAAAAAATTATTTGTCTTTCAAATACACAGGAATCTGTTTGGAAAAATTTTAACCAGAAAAATGTGGAATTCTAAAGTAAAAAATGCATAAGGCCATAAAAATTTTTTATATCTTTTTATTTATATGTCAACTGGGGGAAAAATTATCTGAAGTTTCCTTTATATCATTAAAGACTTATTCTTTATTACCAGCAATACAGGGTGACTTATTCACGTTGAATCTTGAAGGTAAACTTTAACTTAATTTTAAGTTTTGGCAAAATTTTTAGCATTTCTCAGTCACCTACCATTATTTCATCTCAGAAACCAAAGTCTCAATTTCATCTAGACCTTTGAAATATTAAAATAGAAGGTTAAATGTTTCAAAATAGTATTCATGTAGAGACTTACATATGTGGACCAGGAATCTCCATGTATTTCAAAGTTTATGAGAACATAACAAATGTTGATACACATATTTAATTCTGAAATAAAAACTTACAACAAATAAAACAAACAAATCATGAAAATTTTGTAGGTTACACATTTTATATCTAAAAATATAGATATGAAACACTCAAGGATGGATAAAAGAAGAAATCACAAGAGCAAATATATGGGGACAAATTAAAAACATGAAATACCAAAAGTTAGGAGATACATCAAAAACGGTACCATAAGGGAAAAATTTATAGCTATAAATGATTATAAAAAATAAGATACCAAATCAACAACTTTACTCCTAAGGAACTAAAAACAGAGAGAAAAAGAGGGACTATTAAAGAGGGACAACTAAAAGCTAGCAAAAATTTTTAAAAAAGATAAAGTTTGCAGTGGAAATAAGTGAAATAGAGAATAGAAAAACCATATCAAAAATCAACACAACCTAGTTTGTTCTCTGAAAAATATCAAAAGTGACAAAATTTTATCTAGATTGACTAAGAAAGAAAGGGAATATTCAAATTACTAAACTCAAAAATAAAATGGGTATATTACTAACAAATTTTTGGAGTAAAAAAGGGGTGTAGGAGAGTACCATAAGGAACTATACACTAAAAAATTGAATAGCCTAAATAAAATGAACAATTTCCTAGGAAAAAAAACCTACTAAGACTGAATCAGAAAAGTTGAATAAACCTATTCAGCAAGGAGATTCAGCAGGAAGATTACATCAGTAATCAAAAACTCAGCAACAAAGAAAAGCTTGGACAAGATGGCTTCACTGTTAAATTCTACCCAATGTTTAAAGCAGAATTAACACCACTTTTTCTCAAACTGTTTCAAAACGTTGAAGAGGAGGTAATTTTTTCTAACTTATTCTATGAGGCCAGTATTACCCTGGCACCAAGCCAGAAAAAGGCACCATAAGAAAACTACAAACAAACATCCCTTATAAATGCTGATGCAAAAATCCTCAACAAAATACCAGCAACTCAAACTTAGCGGTACATTAAACGGATTATACACTATGAATGAGTATAACTGACCCCTGAAATGAAAGTATGTTCCAATACATGAAAATCAGTGTAATATCGCATTAACATAAGGAAAAAACCCTCATGTGATCATCTTAAGCAAAGAAAAAGAAGCATTTGTCAAAATTTAACGCACATTCATGATAAAATATACTTAATAAACTATAAAAAGAAAGAAAACACCTTACATAATGCTGTACAAAAAACAAAGCAAAACAAAGAAACACAGCTAACATGGTGAAAGACTGAAAGCTTTTACCCTAAGAGCAAAAACAAGGATGCCTGCTTTTACTACTTCTATTTAATATCTGTTTGATGATGACATAACCTTATATATTAAAAATCTTTCAGTTTCTGTGAAATAAACTCTCAGATGCAATAAATAAAATTCAGCAAAGCTGGAGGATAGAAAACAATACACAAAAATCAGTTGTATTTCTACAATAACAATAAACTATCTGAAGAAGAAATCAAGGCAACAGTATCATGTATGATAACATTAAAAGAATGAAATATGTAGAAACCCACTTAACCAAGGAAATGAAAAACCTGTACAGCAAAAACTATAAACATGGCATGAAAGTATTAAAGATGACAGAAATAAATGAAAAGACATCATGTGTTTATGGACTGGAAGACAAAACCTTGTCAAGGGGCCATTGTTATCTGTAGTCATCTACAGATTCAGTAAAATCACTATAAAAATTCCAATATTTGCAAAAATAGAAAAACCTATTCTAAAATTCAGTTGAAATCTCAAAAAACCCCAAGCAGCCAAATCAATCTTAAAAACTGACAAAGTTCGAAGACTAACATCTCCTGGTTTCAAACTTCAGTATGCAAAACAATGCT